>NC_092875.1:46342692-46679557 GCF_028372415.1 Notamacropus eugenii
CCCCCCAGGGAACAGCTGGGAATTGAGGTGTGAGACCTGGGCTATCTTGTGCATTTCTGCCTCTTCCCTGTGGGAAACTTGCTGGGGAGAGCATCCCGCCCTGGAGATTAATCCGTGGTCTGAGCACACCTGTTGTTGTCTAAGGGCTGAGAACAGGCACGTATTCAGGTGCAAACTATGCGGCGGGAGAGCTTAAGTAGGGTCAGGAAAGCCTGAAGGCACTCTTAGCGCTGAGGGGCCCTTAGAGGACAGAAGGCCCCTCTTCCCTCTCCCCTCTCCCTCTCCCACTCCCACTTCCATTCTCTTACTGTAAGATCTTTGCCTCCTTGGGAAGAGGATTTCTCTCTCCTCAGGAAGAATTCCCCCTGCACATGTAACCAAGACCCTGAACAAAGCCTAACCCTTGTTCGACTCTGGAAAGTCTCTTCTCTCATACGTTTATCCGGTTTGGCCAGCCGAAGACCTGCGACAGGTAAGGAAAGACTCGGGTAGCCCTCAGGCCTCTAGGCCTGGCACATGAAGTCTTCCCTGATTGCCTATTTGACCCTTTCCCCTCCCCTCCCCCACGTCTGTGTTCCCTCCCTTGTTCTTAAATATCTGTGTACTTGTTGAATCTCCACAGGAGAATGTAAGTTCATTGAGGGCAAGCCCTGTTTCTTCTTTAATTTAAACGTTGTATCTCTAGTACTAGGTGGCACAGTGTTTAGATCACTGAGGTTGCAGTCAGGAATTGTGTTCAAATCTAGCCTCAGACACTTCCTAGATGTGACCCTGGGCAAGTCACTTTACCCTGTTTGCCTCAGTTTCTTCATCTGTAAAATGAGCTGGAGAAGGAAATGGCCAAGTACTACAGGACTTTTGGAGCACAAATGGTCAGACACGACTGAAAAATGACTTAACAAGAACAATAACAAAATCCCCAGAATGTTACAGTTTTTAGAGAGCTTCCTAATGCACTGAAAGATTGAATGATTTGTGGGTATGTGAGAGGCAGGACTTGAACACAGGTCTTCTTGGCTCCAAAGCCTACTCTCTATCTCTCTCAAAATATCTACCATCTTGTATACAGTAGTTGCTTAATAAATGCTTCTTGCACTGTTTTGTATAGAATTTTACACGCTACTGCCCTGGGCCTGGGAATAAGGGTAATAAATATTATTTGATGACAGCTTCATAACTGAATGAGAGAGAGAGAGAGAGAGAGAGAGAGAGAGAGAGAGAGAGAGAGAGAGAGAGAGACAGAGAGAGAGAGACAGAGAGAGAGACAGAGAGAGAGAGACAGAGAGAGAGAGACAGACAAAGAAAGAGAGAGGGAGAGAAGAGAGAGGGAGAGGCAGAGAGAGAGAGAGAGAAAGAGAGAGGGAGAGACAGAGAGAGAGAAAGAGAGACAGAGAGAGAGAAAGAGAGAGGGAAGCCCATGATGGGGAAGGGGCGTCTGACTGGTGGGAGAGGGAGTGTGTCTTGTATTCACTTCTCTGTAGGGCAAATTCTGCTCTGCTTCTCCCTCCCTTCTTTCCTTCTCTCCCCATTACTTTTCCTCCCCTGGAGAACCAGTAGGGGAAACTGCAAACTTGTTGGAGAGTCCATGGTTTAGTGGTGGTGGGGTAGGTGGTAGGAGTGGAGTGGATATAAATAAGCTCTCCCATGGGTGGGTGGTGGTTGTGGAGAGAGCTAAAGGTCACTCACTCACACAGGGTCGAAGGCTAGAAGCAGTTGTTTCATAGCTAAACTTTCAGAGAAAGAGTATATAACCTGACTCCAGTCCTGTAGTGAGGACAAAAGATGGATTGCTAAAGCCAGTGAGATGGCTCTCTCACTTTTGGGAAAGAAGGAATAATTCAAAGAGATAATGAGTATAAAGCCCTCTGCCAGTTTGAAAAATGTTGGTTAAATAAATACCAGCTACATTGTCTCCTTCATAGAATATAAGGGCAGGCACCATTCACTTTTGTCTTGGCATCGAGGAGTAGGTGTTTATAGGCAGGTAGGTGGCACTGTAGTGCCTAGATCATTGTGCCTGGAGTCAGGAAGACTCATCTTCTTGAGTTCAAATCCAGCCTCAGAGACTTAATAGCTGTATGACCCTGGGGCAAGTCACTTAATCCCGTCTGCCTCAGTTTCCTAATCTGTAAAGCGATTTGAGAAGGAAATGGCAAACCACTCCAGGATCTTTGCCAAAAAAAACCCAAAACCCTCAAATAAAGTCTCAAAGAGTCAGACACAACTGAAATGACTCAACAACAAGAAATGAGAGTTTTATTGATGCTTTTAATTTATTAATCAAATCAAACATTTATTAATGCTTGTTGATTGTCATAAGATGAAAGTGCACTGATAAGGTTTGTAATTTGCTTTAGGTTTTACCTCAGTTGATCCTCAAAATAACCCTGGGAAGTAGGTGATATTATTATCCTGCCCCCTCACCTCCATTTTACAAATGAGGAAGTTGAGACACAGAGAGGCTCCCTGCCTTGCCCATGGTTACACATCTAATAATTATTTAAGGTAGGATTGGAATGCAGGTCTTCCTGACTCTAGATTTACAGAACTCTATCCATTATGTCATCACCTTGCTGCCTTTCATAAGTTAAGCACCCAAAGGGACCTCAGAAGCCATCTGGTCCCCATCCAAACCCCTTATTTTTCAGATGAGGAAATAGAGGCTTACAGTGATTAAATGGCTTGCTCAAGCTCACTTGGGCATAAACTTCAGAGGTGGAATTTGAACCCGGTTCTTCTGACTTCAGAGCCAGTTCTCTTCCCACCATATCGTGTTGACTTCTAGGAACTTATATAGCTGAAAATATAACCACTGTCTTCCAGAATGGAGAGAGGGCTCTTTTCTGAGTGGATAACACCATTGGGGAATATATTTGGGGAAACTGAGGCACAGAGGAACTAAGGGGCTTGCTCTAGGTCTTCCCATAAATAGCATCCAGGATACTTGACACTTTCCTAGGTGCTTTGAATTGCGAGACATAAGAGCTAATAGATTTGGAAAGAAAGCTCAGAGATAGCGTTCCTTGAGTTGGCAAAGGGTTAACTAATCACAACGCAGCCAACACTTTGGTCAGTGAAGGATGCATGGGTTTGGTCTTTCCCCCCCTGAGTATCACCTTCTTTCTTTCTTCAGCCAAACAAAACTTTCAGTTAAATAGATTTTCTTGTTTGCTTTAAGTTGAAATATTTATTAATATTTATGCTGGCTTGAGTGAGCTAGCTGTGGGGTAGTGTACCTCCTCCCTTCTCCCCCTCCAATATTGTGCTCTCTGGTCTGCTTTCTGAACCCAAGAGACTTTAAATATTTCCAATTGTTCTTAACAGACTGGTGTTAGGACCCAGCGAGGAGACAGCAGCAACAAGTTATAAATAGAGAAACAGAATGGGACAAAGTTTGAGGAGAGAACATGACATCACTCAGACTTTCTCTCCACCCAACGAGATCTGGGATGGAGGTGCAAACATGAGCCTCACAGGGAAGGATTTAGCAAATCATTTCAGTTCTACTCTGGAGAAAGCCAGAGCAACTCTGTGAAAAAAATTTCTTTTAAGGGGTTTCTCCCCCCTCATTCCCTCCTTTTTAAAGAATAACTCAGAACCACAGCTGGATAGACAGGGTGCTCCCGTACACTCCAGAGGAGACAAGAAAACACATGGTGAATGAGAGACCTCTCCTTGGCACCGAGCACAGGAAGATTTTTGGGATTGTTTCTGGGGAACTGTGCATTTTGGAATTGGATTGATTCTTGCCACATTCCTCAGCTGCTCTAGTCATGGTAAAGCATTTATCGATTCCTGAAAGTTGTTGAATTTTGAAAACACCCATCCATGCCTCTGGACAGCCGACGGGGAACGGGAGAACTTCCGAAATGCATTTTCTGAACCTCTGTGAAGATGCCCTTTTCACAAAGAAGTGAGAATTAACATTTCAAAACCAAACAAATAAACTTGGATTTCTGTAACCCACCTCCCCGGGATCTGGCTTGACTCATTTTTTTTTTTATTTCGAATGTTTGGCAAGACCACCATGAGGAAGCTGTTGTCTGTCTTCTGTTGGTGTTCGTGGATGCTTTTTTGGTTTTTGGAAGAGCAGGTAATTTCCAAAAGGGTAAGAGCTCGGAGGGTGGGGTGGAGCTTCCCCAGAATTTTATCAAGACTTCTCTATTATCTTTTGCCCTCTGTCTTACTATCCAACGACATCTTTTTTTTTTTTTCATTTGTGTACGTGTGCAGGTATCTGGAAATTATCCTCCAGCACAGGGGCATCCAGGTGAGAGACAATCTTTATGGCTCAACCCTCCAAACTTCTGCTGAAGCAGAATGATCCCTGAAAACCCCAGAAATCCACGGCTGTTAATGCCGAGATGGACTGGGGAATGTTGGGACCACCAGCCTTCCCTCATCGCCTTTCTCTGGTGTCCTGCTGCTTCGTGTCTGAGTCTGCTTCTAACTCCTCTGTTTTGGGCTTTGCTCCTCACTTCAGATCCGGGGACTGAGGGGCTTGCTTTGTCCACAGAACTTTCTCCTGGGTCCTGTCCTATGAAATCTTGCGACTGAGGGTCAGTTGCCTTAGCATGTTTTCCTTTGCTGAATGTCCCTCCGCAGTTTTCCATGTACTGTTTTTTAAGCTCATTTGTGCGTGTATGTATGTGTGTGTGTGTGTGTAAATCAGACTCCATGCACATACACATTCATGACGTAAATCTTGAGCTTCATGGTGATTTCAATAACGCTTTGAACAGTTCAAATCTGACCGGTCTTCCTGGGCTTTTTGTTTAAACTTCCCATGTGCTGGTGTCCAAAGGTGAGTTATAGTAATCGAGAAACTGAAAGTTTTGTGTGGACTACACATTTCTGGCTCAGCCGTAGTCCACAATTTCTCTTCGATGGATTGGTTTATTTTAATTAAGGGAACATGGAACAGGTCTTGCTATTGTCGGCAGAGGAGAATGACAGTGTCCCACCAAGAAGAAAAGATAACCCTAGAATCTCAAGGCAAAGAATGCAGGTTCAAATTCCGCTTCACTGTTTGATTCCCCTGTACGACCTCAGCTGAGTAACTTCCCTCTCTCTGGTCTTGTTTCTTCATTTATAAAAGGAAGTGGTTTGATTTAGAAGAACTGTTTGGTCCGTTTCATCCCTGAATCCATGATTGAGGCAATTTAGGGAGTTTACAAAGACCTGAATTCAAATGAAGCATCAGTTACTAGCTGAATAACCTTGAGCAAGCCACTTAACCCTTGTTTGCCTTAGTTTCCTCAACTTAAAAAAAAGGGGGGGGGTAATAACAATGACACCTACATCACAGGGTTGTCATGAGGGACAGTGAGATAATATTTATAAAGCATTTAGCACAGGGCCTGACACATAGTAAATGCTATATAAATGCTAGTTATTATTATAAGAATATAAAATAAGACAGTGGATAGAGCACTGGCTGGAGTCAGGAAGACTCCAATCCAGCCTCAGACACTTACTAGATGTGTGACTCTGGACAAGACACTTAACCTTGTTTGCCTCAGTTTCCTTATTTGTAAAATGAGCTGGAGAAGAAAATGGCAAACCACTCCAGTATCTTTGTTAAAAAAACCCCAAATGGGGCACAAAGCATGAGGCACAACTGAAAAAATGTGATTACATTAACATAATATATTATTATATCATATGATATATTAATTTATGTTATATCATACATATTATATATTTATATATTATATATCATTATATATTTCATACTATATTATATTATATCATATTACCATGGTATGTTTTCACATAAGTTTACTGTGGACTGATGGGAGCCTATATAGGTGAGTGTGACAACTATTTTGGGGTATTGGAAAGAAGGCTTGTTTGGAAGACGATGATGTGGTTTCAAATCCCATCTCTTCTATTTGTTAGCCATGTGACCATGTGCACTACTCACTTATCTTGGCAAAGTGAGGGGAGTTGGATAACACAGTCACCCCTTGATCCTGTGACCTCTCTGTATCTGATAGAGGAGGTATGGCAGAGAAGATAGCTAGCCTTGGAGTCGGGAAGGCTGGGATTCAAGTGCAGACTGACCCAGACTGGTTGTATGACTCTAGACAAGTCATTTAACCTATCAGTCCCCCCTATGCAACTGTATAAGACCATAAGTTGTAGAGAGACCTTACTCAATGCGAACTCCTCCCCACAGCAAAGAAATCACAGATTCATCTCTGTCTCATGACCTTGCTGAGTCTCAGTTTTTAATATATATAGGTGTGTGTGTATATTTCTATCTATATATGGAATATATATTTGTATGTGTGTATATCTATCTACCTATTTATCTATCTAATCCATCCATCCATCAATCCATCCATCTATCAATCCATCTATCTGTCTGTCTATGTATGTATGTATGTATGTATGTATGTATGTGTGTGTGTGTGTCAATCTATGTATCTATCTGATGAGGATGGCACATGGTTACTATGCAGCTTCCATAATATAATGTGTTTAAAGTGCTATATCCAGATGTGCCTATGGCCAAGTTACTTAGCTTTATTGAGCCTCAATGTCTTCCCCTATAAAAGGAGATGGTTGGACTATGTTGCTTTAGCATGTAGGGGACAATGATCCCATGTCTTCATGCATGTGGTCCTGATGTTAAGGAGAGCTGTCTGTCTCCACCTTCAACCTGTCTTCTGAAGGAACAAGATTTTAATGACCAACCCAAAGATATGAGCTCCTTCTTTCTTCCCTTGCTCCCTTTTTCAAAATTTTCTCTCAGAGTTCACAATCCTGAGAGATTCCCCCCAGTGTGTAGTGTAGTGTTTGGCACATAGTAGGCATTTAAAAAATTCTTGTCTACTGATTGAATGATTGCTTTGGGGACAACTCCTCAGGGTGTCATGGACACAGTTGTTAGCTACTGAGTCTGAATCTGTGAATTTTAAACACAGTTCTGGCATACTGTGTGAGGAGGTAGCTTCTGCTGCCTTGATTCACTTCTCTTGACAACAGAAGCAGAGAAACTCTTCTAATTCCTTAGATCACATTTCTTTTATTTTTTTCAAGTGCTTCTTAGATTCACAAGGGGCTTTGTTGAATGGGTCCAAAGTTCAGAGGATACTGACAGGCACCCTTCTTGATCAGATAGAAACAACAGCTCTCAGCACTCAATTAGCAAGACTGATGAGTTGGTACTAGGAAGTTGACAAGTAGGGCATCTTCCCTCCAGTAGCCTTGTCCCTCTGTCCAGCCATATGCTCTTCGCCAGGGGTGGCCTCCTTAGCCATGGTCTTGGTGTCTGGAGAAGGGAGTGGGCGGTCTTTGTTCTCCCTCTCTCCACCCCACATAGCCTTATATCCTGAGGTTTGAGGTCTTTCCCCTCCCAAGTGATTTTGTTTTAAAAAGTTGATTTTAAAGTGCCTTCCTTGTTACTTTCCTGAAAGGCACAATTTGTGGTAATTGCCCTGGGTGCTAGAATTACTAGTTATGGTTTGACTTAGATCCTTTCTTCTTTCCCAAGAAGGTATGGCATTAACTTCCTTATGTTCTCTCTCTCTCTGTCTCCGTCTCTGTCTCTCTCTCTCTCATACATCAATGCATTTTAAACAAAATATTGCCTTCATCTCTCAGTACCCTTTACCCCAATAAATCCCTAGCTATTAGTAAATGAACCAATGGATTGGGATCTGGCAACATAGTCAGAAATTTACTAGCTATGAGGTCCTGGGAAAGTCATTTCAATTCTCTAGTCCTTAGTTTCTTCATCTGTACAATGAAAGGGGCTACACCTATTGACCTCTAGGGTCCCTTCTAGGATCCTGTGACTTCTCTATTTTTTTCCTAGTTTTCCTCAAAGTCACCTCCTACATGAAGCCTTCCCTGATTTTTCTAGTTGCCAATCTTCTCCCCTTCATTGCCTTATCCTTGTTCCAAATGCATTTTGTGTATGTATATTTTGTTTATTCTTCTATGTGTGTGTTATCTCTGTGAGGGTAGGGATTTCTTCACACCTGCCATTATGTTCCAAGAGTAGTGGCTGCTACCTCCTTGGTGCTTAATGATTGATTATCTCACCTCTTAGAATGTATTATTCTTGAGGATAGGGACTGTTTTATTTTTGTCTTTATACTGTCTCCCCCCCTCCCCCAGGACAGTGTAGCACATAGTAGGTGCTTTATAATTGCTTGATGATTGGTTGAGAAGAAAGATACATATTTTATCATTTGCATTTTGGAACCAACATAGGCTATTTCATTGATCTGTATTCAGAGGGTTTTTAGTTCTATTTTTCTTAGAACTGTTGTGATCATAGTACATATCCTGTTTTTTTGGTGTGTATCAGGTCAAATGAGTGCTTCTCTTGAATGCTTCAAGTTTGTTTTTTCTCATGGCATAATACTATTCTATGCTCTCCATAGACATGGGCAGCTAGGTGGCAGAGTGGATTGCACACTGGGGCTGGAATCAGAAAGACTAGTCTTTCTGAGTTCAAATCCAACTTCAGATATTAAACTAGGTGTGTGACCCTGGGCAAGTCACTTCATCCTGTTTGCCTCAGTCTCCTTATTTGTAAAATGAGCTGGAGAAGGATAGTGCAAACCATTCCAGTATCTCTGCCAAGAAACCCCAAATGGAGTTACAGAGTTGGACAAAATTGCAAAACAACTGACAACAAATTCATAGACCATAATTTGTTCAACCATTCTGCAATCAATGGTGCTCACTTTGTTTCCAGATTTTGACCACTGCAAAAAAAAAAAAAATGCTGCTATAAGTATTTTGGTATAAATGGAGCCTTCCCACTGCCTTTGATCTTTGGAGGGTGAAGTTCTTGTGGTGTGATTGCTGAGTCAAAGGTTAGCCACTTTTATGTTGGGTTAAAATGTTCTTCATATTAGATTGAGCCCTAGGAGTTTATTGAATAGGGGAATGACATGGACAGATCTGTGTGTTAGGAAAATTTGAATTGGAATGGAGAGAGACTTGAGGTAGGCAGTCCCACCAGCAATGATTATTGCAATAAGATGAAAAGGGCCTGCACTAGAATGGTAGCAGTGCCAGAGGAGAGAAGGGGGTGTATTTGAGAGATGTCACAACAGATTGGTCATGTGGAATGAGTGACAGTTAGGACTCAAAGATGAAAATGAAGTTGTTAGCTTGCATGACTTGGAGAATGATGGTGCCTTTGACAGTAATAGGCAGGCTGAAAGTGGGGAAAGATGAGTTTTGTGTTGGACATATTGAGTTTGAGATGTTCAAAAGGACTTGCCCCTCAGGAGAGAGATTAGAGCTGGATATATAGCAATAAAAGTACATCAATGATCAATAAGCATTTATTAAGTACCTACTATGTGCCAGGGTCTAGGCACTATGCTAGGCTTTGGTAGAACAAAGTACAAATACAAAGATGAAATAATGCTTGTTTGCAGTGGGTTTATATTTTAAGCATATCTAAAAAGTACCTTAAAATGTATATGTGCAAACAAATAAAAGTGTATATAAATCAGGGCACCTAGGTCATGCGGTGGATAGAGTAACCAGCCCTGGAGTCCAAATTTGGTCTCAGACACTTACTAGTTATGGCAAGTCACTTAACTCCTATTGCTTCCCCCCTCTCCCCCACCAAGTGTATATAAATCCCAAAGTAGTTAAATTTGAATGAGTTAGAGAGGGAGGATACTAGCAGTTGGGGGAGAAGGAAGAAGGACTTTGCCCAGAAAATGGCACCAGAGCTGCCTCTTCAAAGAAGCTGTGAGATAAAGGGAGTCATCTACATGGAGAGGATCATTGAATCCTTGGGAGCTGGTAAGGTCACCAAGGGAGTGAGTGTTGAGGAAGAGAAGAAGGTCCAGGGACTAGACAGTGGACAACATCCAGGGTTACTGGGTGTGACTTGGAGGATGATCCTCCAAGGAGACTGAGAAGGAGCAATCAGACGGGTAGGAGGAGAACCAGGAGAGAACACTATTTAAAGTCAGCCTATTTATTTACCTTCTCTTGGTTGCTTGCCAGACTGGGAGGTTACTAAGGTAGTCTCTGAACTTTTGCCAGTCAGAGGAGAAATAAACTATCTCTAATTCTGTAATCACTGAGGAAACACACACACACACACACAATGGGAAAAGGCAATAAATTATGTACTAGTAGGAGAACTTATGTTACTGGGGCCTGCTTTCCAGGTCTAGGTGTGTCAACCCTGTAGCTGTGCTCCTTAGCACATCATTATGGTTAACATTTCATTTCTTACTTAATTTCCAGATTCTCCTTTGATTTCTTTTATCATCCCCTCCCCCTCCCTTCATTCCCTTCGCTGGCTTTTTTCCACATTTCTGTATGTACCTTATATTCTTCTTTCACTGGCATTAGTTCAAAGCTCTAGGGGATGATCGATGATAGGGTGTGGCACTGGGAAGGGTGCCCTCCCTGGTACCATGTGCCTAGAACTCTCTGACATTTCTCACAGCATGATAGGTCTGCTGGGCCTTTCTTGGCTTTGCTTCAGGTATTCAAAGCACGATCCCCAATGAAAGTGCTGAGGGAGAGGACAAACATAGGATACCACTTCTCATGTGAATCTACCACATTTCCTTATACATCTTACAAACCTACAAAGGGAGGCTTTCTTCGTAATAAATGGAGGCAGTTCTTGCCAGTTGGATTCTCATCTAGGGATCCCTGCACAGTTCTAAAATGTGTTTATGAGCTGTAGGTCTGAAGGTACAACCTGAAGTTTGTTCCATTGGGGCATAATAGAAATCAACAGGAAAAAAAATGGAATGTAACTATCTCTTTGCCATTTGGTATCTTGGTGAGGTAGGGGATAATAGTAACAACAGAAGCTACCATTCTTATAGCCTTTAAGGTGTACAAATGATTGCATTTGATCCTCACAAAAACTCTGAGAAAGAAGGGGCATTTTACCTCCCACCTTTTACAGATGGGGAAACCAAGGCTCACATAGCTAGTAAGTGTCTGAGGCAAGATTCATACACAAGGTTTCCTACCTCCAAGTCCAGAAGTCTATTAATTATGTCTCGGGGGCCATCCCTAGTCATCTTGACCTATGTCTTGCTAGTGGACTCTAATGAGGAGACTGATGACTGACTCTTAAATCCAATTCACTTGCACATCAAGACATCCCCTTCAAGAATGAAGGACAAACAGCATGATGCCTCACTGCCTCTAACAGTTGATATTTATAGGATATTTTTTGTGGACAAGTAAGAGTCCATTTCCCGCAAGCCTGTGGAGTAGATAGTGCAAGGATTAACTCCATATTTCAGAGATGTGGTAACTGAGGTTCTAAGAAGTTCATGACTTATCTAAGGTCATATAGAAAATAAGTGGCAAAGCCAAGACTCGAACTCAAGTTCTTCTGAATGCAGCGCTCAAGACTCCAACACCTACTCTAATTTTCCATATGTGAATGAGAACTTTATAAAGAGTTTGGTGGACTTGGGAAAACACAAAAAAATGAAAAAGGCAGGGATATCGTCATACTCTAATGTTTGTACTTTCCTTAGCTACCACAATTCTCATACAAAGGGCATTAAATAAGTGCTCATTGAAAGAATGAGTAATACAAGTAACATTCTTGGATCACAAGAACCTCCCTTTAGCAAAGGAAGCCTACTGCAGTAGAGTGGTCTCTACTAGGTGGCCACCATAGGCACAGAGCCCTGGCCCTGGAGTCAGGAAGACCTAAGTTCAAATCCAGCCTCAGATACTTCCTAGCTCTGTGACCCTAGGGTAAATGACTTAACCTCTGCTTGCCTCAGTTTCTCATCTATTAAATGGGGATGATAATAACAATCATCTCCCAGGGTTGTTGTGAGGACCAAGCAGGATTACAAATGTAAAGGACTTAGCACAGTACAGGGCATATAGTAAGCACTATAAAAATGTTAGTTACTATTACAGTTATTATAGTTAATTTTACCCTGATTGCTTAAGTTTAAATTTGGGGTTTAAACAGTCTGCCCACTAGTCAAGATTCCACTGTGCCAGGATATTGGTTTCTTAATGACTTTCCAGAAAAGCAGAGAATGTTCTACATGGAATGAGGGTTATTTGAATTCCTCAGAATTAGGGTTAGAAATGGAATTAGACCTAATTAAATATAATCTTAATCAACAGATACAGAGTATGATTTCATGATAGTGGCAACCAAAATGATTGAGGGCCTCCAGTTAATGTCAAATGTGTATGGGCTAAAGAAAATAAGAATGTTTTATCTGGAGAAGAGAAGGTTTAGGGTGGACATAGTAATTGTCTTTGGGTTCTTCTGTGGAAGAAGGATTAGATTTGTCCTCTTTAGCCTTAGGGTCAGTAACAATATAGGGGAAGCTAAGATTTAAATGCAAGTTGTCTGACTCCAAATCCAAAGCTTTTCTCCATTATACTCTTTTCTGGAAACTGTTAGTGAGTACAAAAGATGAACTCTAGGAATCTGCAGAACCTTTCTTCCTTCATCCTTGTCTGCTACAATGCCAAGCAAAAATGATTTGTCTGGAGTATGCGCCCAGTAAATAAATGTTTGTAGTTTTGATTTCAGGTTTAGACGACTGATGTCTTGCTTATGTTTTGAGATGGCAAATACTATTGTGACTGTATCTGTGCAGTGCTGAGGAAAGTCAGTCAGTCTGTCAGTCATAATATGCTTATTATATATCTGCTGTATGCCAGGCACTGTGCTGAGTGCTAGGGATAAAAAGAAAGGAGAAAAGCTGGACCTGGCCCCTAAGGTTCTCACATTCTAATGAAGGAGACAGTGTGCAAATCTCTGTCTCTGTTTCTGTCTCTGTCTGTGTCTTCTTTCTACCTATCAATATTATATACTATATCTATTTATATTTTTATACTATACCTATTTATCTATCCATCAACCCATCTCTCTACCTCTCTCTGTCTCTTTCTCTCTCTGTCTCTTTCTCTCTGTCTCTGTCTATCCTTTCATCCCATCAATACTATATACTAAGTCTTCTATGATATATACTATATCTGTCTATATTTTATACTATACCTATTTATCCATCTGTCTCTCTCCTATACTATATACTATATCTATCCATCTCTCCTCTCTATCAATACTATATCTTCTTTACTATATACTATATCTGTCTATATTTTATACTATATCTATTTATCCATCTATCTTTCCTCTATTAATACTATATATCTCTCTATATCATATACTATATCCATCTCTCCTCTCTACCTATCAATACTATATCTTCTATACTATATCTATCTGTATTATATGTTGTAACTATTCATCTATCCATCTGTCTTTCTTTTTCTGTCTATCTGTCTCTATCTATTCCAGACATATACCATGTAAATGGAAGGTGATCTCAGAGAGTAGTCACTGGAGGGTAGGGTGGTGGGATTGGATTAAGAGACATTGGGGAAGGCTTCCTACTGAAAGTGGGATTTCTTCTTAGTCTTGAAGGAAGCCAGAGAAAACAGGAGCCAGAGGTGAGGTAGGGAAAGCATGCCAGGCTGGGGAGATAGCCAGTGCAAATGTATAGAGGTAGGATGTAGAGTGTTGCATATACGGAGCAGGAAACAGGTTGGTGTAGCTCGATTGTACAGTGTGGGGCCCAGGAATAAAGAGGAAGGAGATTGGAAAGTTAGGATGAGATCCAGCAGTGGAGAGCTTTAAAAACAAAACAGGATTTTATATTTGACCCTGGAGATAACAGAGCTGGCATTGTGGTAACGATCCAGCTAAAATGATCAATCTGGGCAATTCTAGTGCCCAAGTAGATATTTTTATCCTGAATTATTTAGTCTGCTCGTCGACATTGGCATGGCTAACCAGATTATTGTCAGATCCTCATTTCCCTAGAAGGAAGGAAATGAGCATTTATTAAGTGTTGACTACGTACCAGGCACTGTACTCAGTGCTTTATAAATATTATTTCACGATCCTTGCAACAACTTTGGGAAGTAGGTACTTTTATTGTCTCCATTTTACAGTTGAGGAAACGGAGGCAGACAGAGGTTAAGTGATTTGCCCAGGGTCACACAGATAGTGACTGAGAAGGGATTTGAACTCAGGTCTCCATGACTCCAGGCCCAATGCTCCATCCTAGCTACTTCTAGCCAACTTTCCCAGAGATGTTTGGAAGCTAAAATTGCCTTATGGGATATTAATGGGATAAGATCACTGACTCAGGAAGACCTGAGTTTAAATTCCAATTCTGATGCTTACCTCCTGACTCACCTTAAGCAAGTCACTTAACTTTCCTGAACCTCACTTTTCTCATCTGTAAATAAGGGAGTTTGGAGTAGATTTCCTTGGAAATTCCTTCCAGCTCCTTTGAAGAGATCTTCTTGCTAACTAAGGTTATAAAGAATTATAAAAGCAGCCTTAAAATGGCTATTAGACATTGCAAATTGTGTGGTATGGTGGGGAAAAATATCGTTGGTTTTGGAACTGGAGGACCAGAGTTCAAATTCTGACCCCTCACCCCTAGCTGTGCAACATCTACTATTTGACAAGCTTAGCTAAGGATTCAAAGACCTAAAATGAAACAGATTTGCCCTCAAAGAACTTACACTCTCTTGTGAGGCATAACATCTAGAAATACGTAGACAAATATAGGATAAAGCATTTGTTAGCTAATGGACTTCATGATTTGGTGGGGAGGCTGAGATGACTCGTTAAGCTTGAATCACAGGAGATATTGACTAAGTCATCACAGATCACATTTTTCTAGTTCATAAACATGTCCTTTTGCAGATAACTTTTTTTATGAAGTGGAAAAAACAAACGTGAAAAACCAAACCCTTTTTTCCCTGGATAATCATTGGCTGGCCTGGTTATGGAATTAACAGCTAACTTCCATCCAATTCTGAGAGGACAGGGACTCCAACTCCCACTGAATGTAGTTCCAGGTCATATGGTAAAGATGGCAAAAACTCAGTACTGCATCTTCCTTATCCCTTGGCAGAAGTTTGCTAGGAATGGCTGAGTCCCATTGCCCGCAGTGGGTCTCAGTTTCCTCATCTGTAAAATGAAGCAAGGGGAATGAGAATAAGCATTTGTCAAGACCTACTATTTTCCAGGCACTGTTCTAAGAGATTTACAGATATAATGTCATTTCATCCTCACAACAACCTTAGTAGAAAGGTGCTGTTATTATCCCCATTTTACAGTTGAGGAAATTGAGGCAGATAACAGTTATGACAAAGTCATGTATCTAGGGGTTGGACCACTCACAGGATCTTAGCTTTTTCTGTCCTGGACCCCTTTGGCAATCTGAATGTTTTAAAACACACAAAATAAGATTCATAGGATTACAAAGGAAGCCAATTAGACTTGAATATAGTCTATCTCTCTCTCCCTCTCTCTCTCTTCCTCCCTCCCCTTCTGTTTGTCTTTTTGTCTGACTCTGTCTCTCCATGGATCGCAATTAACTTAACAGCCCTTGGTTGTGGATCTCCAATTTCCCTTATAGATCTGAATCCCTGGGATCCCTTAGAAGAGGAAGGTATCATCTATGCCATAGGCAACAAAAATCTGATTTTTATGATCTAAAGGTTCCATATTGGCTCTTTCCCCACAGACTTGACATGATTTAGCTGTCTCCTGAAGCTTCTTAGAGGGCCTTGAGCACTCTGATGCTCATTTGATCAAACTTTCAGTGATTAGACAGGAAAACTTAGTTTCTTAAAGCTGAGTCTAAAATTAGTTTTTGTTTGTCCATAGACCAAGCTTTGGGGTTCCTTTCTCAATGTGTACTAGTAGTTTGGGTACCCAGATGGTGACTGGGCTACCTCTTTTCAAGATTGTAGGGGTAACCTTGAGGAGTTAGGTTCCCTCCCCACCACACCAAAACTTATGAGCCCCCACTGGTGTTCTTTCTGCATTGATTATTAGCTGATTTTACTTAACCATCCAGGAACCTATATTTAGAGGGGAGGATAAAATTTAGGCTATGTAAAAGCAAAAATTTATCAACCAAAATTTATTTGAAAGTTAAAAAAAAAGAAAACCTATGGGACATAACCAAGGATGGACTTAGAAAATGAACTGCTTGTAAAATTATGCTTAATATCCAATGTGATAAATGTGTTTTCATAATGAAGATTTAAAGAATATATGTCAAGGTTTTGTAAATTCAGTATCAAATCATATAAAAATTCAGCAAAAGGAGGATTTATTGAATATTTAAAAATTTTTAAACATGTTGAACAAAAGGAAACAAGTGTTTACTAAGGCGTTTCATTAAGAACATTTGATCCAACCACCCTTCCAAACCTGGGGTACATTCTTCTACAAGCATATACAGAGTCTAGAGGAAAGTGGGCTTAGTTTAGGAAGATTATGTAGCAAGGGAATTAACCTATAGCTCCTGGAAGTCCTTTTGTTGGAAACCCTTTTCTTCCCTTTGTGGATCCATCAGGAAGTTTTCCATAAACCCTGGGTGACCCAGCTGCTTGAGATTCCCAAAGTTGCAGTTTATCCTTAGCTTTTAATTCAGACGCTGCCCCCTGCCACTGCTGTTCTGGGGACAAAGTTAGGAAACCTGGGAGAAATCCCAAATCTTCCAACCTTTAGAAGTTCACAAGGTCGTCCTCTGGTCAATGGGGGAGGACATAAGAGCTCTTCTTCTCTGCCCTTCTACCCTAAGTGACTCCCTCTCAGAGGTTTGGTTGGATGGCAAACCCTCAAATGCTTGGGTTCTGAACTGGCTTGCTATTTTATATAAAGACTCATTGGATGTAGATGCATCTCTTAAATCAATTCCAATATACTTCCTGTATAGCTCATTTAATTTCATCCAATGACTTTCACGTCTTCTAAATTGATTGAAGATTATTCACACTTCCTTTAATGCCTTTAATTGATTACTTGGTTCAATAAAGATATTCTCACCTGATTCAGATATCAGGGTTAGAATATTTTGTAAGTTTTAAGTGGGACAGGAGTGATTTATTTATGAATTCAATCAGCCCCCTACCCTTAGGTGACTACACCCACAAAGAAAGGCAATTATTTTAATGACAACCACTTTTCCTTTCTGGAAGGGTTGGAACAGGATGGCCACTGAGCTCTTTCCTAGTATCTCATTTTAATAGTATAGTATAATAGCATTTATTAGAAATAATAATAGCTCACATTTATTCAACAATGTTTGAAAAATGTACATCCATTATCTCATGTGAAGCTTGTAACAATTTTGTGACATAAATGTGATTATTATCCCTATTTTACAGATGAAGAAACTGAACCTCAGATAGATTAAATAACTTTTCCAGGACGGCACAGCCACTGAAGTGCCCTTACCTCCAAGGCCAGCCCTCTCTCTGTTCACTCTAACTCTATGCATTCTTGTTCAGACTGCATAGTCTGAGTGATTCTGCATTGTTGCAAGAGTGATGCACCAGGGCACATATATGTCTACTTTTATCAAAATGGAAAATGCTGCCATCCTTTCAGAAAAGTAGAACCTTAAAAAAACCCGAATTCATCAGATAATTGTCCCTGTAGCCATCTGGGGCATATAGGAGTATGTATATACATTTATTTAGGTGAAGAAAGAGGGTCAATTCTTTTAATAGACTCCATGGGACCTCTCTGTAGGGACTGGTTTATGTTGAATGCAGACAGATTGCCTTCTGCAGCTGGGAGAACTTTGAATGCCCATGTTTTTTCACCCTCAGGAGACCTTTTGTTATATGTCTGTTTGCTTACTCTTTCCCAGCATATGTGGATCAACCCCACCATTTCTCAGATCAGTCAATCAAAAACCATTAATTAAATGCTTGCTATGTGCCTAGCACTGTGTTAGAAAGAAAGGCAAAAACAATTCCTACCCTCAAAGACACTTACATTCTAAAGGTGGAGACAACATGTAAATAATAAGGTATATACAAGACAGATAGGCAGCTAGATGACACAGTGGATAGATTGCCAGGCCTGGAGTTAGGAAGACTCATCTTCATGAGTTCAAATCTGGCCTTATATACTTACTAGCTGTGTGACTCTGGGTAAGTCGCTTCACCCTGTTTGCCTCAGTTTCCTCATCTGTAAAATGAGCTTGAGAAGGAAATGGCAAACCACTCCAGTGTCTTTGCTAAGAAAACCCCAAAAGGGATCACAAAGAGTTGGACATGGCTGAAAAACCACTAAACAGCAATAATTAGAAGCAGCAGAGATGCAAAGTAATCTCCAAGATGAAGGTACTATTAGCTGAGGAGACTGGGAAAGACCCGCTATAGAAGGTGGAATTGGAGCAAGAGAGACAAAGAAGCAGGGGTGAGGGGGCAAGCATTCCATAGGCATGGGGGGACAACTTCCCCTAGACCAATTAGGCATGTATGGCAGAAATCTGATGTGTATATTTTGCCTTCACTCATACAGTCATATTTTGGAAAAAGTAGAACAAATCAGAACCCTTAGCTCCTAACCCCAGACAACCTGTGGCTGCTCCACAATTTACTGTTTTTGTCCTTTTTTCATCTTCTGGTCGACATCTACCAATGTTGGGTAACTGGGAGTCAGGTTGTCACCAGAAAGAATGACCGCTCTGACATTTGGCTTTTGCTAGCTTCTCCACCTGGAACTCTGAGTGACCCTGCTGCAACTGGGAAAGATGTGTAGGGAAATCAGCTTGCCTTTATTCTCTGAAGAGATGATTTGATGAAAGAGAAGGCTCTGAAGGCAGAGCATCTGTTCAATGTAGAACTCATATTGTTTTTTCAGATGTTTCTTTCAGGATGAAATTTAGAGAAGTGGAAAAAGAGTATACATATATATATATATTTTTTTCTACTCAGAATGAATGCTATCTTAGTAAGGGATTGCAAGGAAGTCAGTGTGGCATGGTGGGCTCAGGGAGGAATTCAGAATCAGGAAGAGCTGGTCCTATTTCTGACACATACTAACTATATGACCAAGGGAAAGTCACTTAACCTCTTAAGAGCAAGGAGAACTTTGAAATTTTAAGTTACAGATGAGCAGTTGATCTGTGTCAGCAGAGGGAGATTCCATTACAGGAATTCCCTCCATTACTCCAATGGATCTCTGGTTTCTTTCCTTGTGAATATTCCTTCTGACAATACAGTTTGTAGTAATTCTTGCCTGCCAATCCTGTGTGACTATTGTTCATGTCCTCCCATAAATTTACTGTCACCCAGTATACTAGGAGGTCTTGCTTGGTTATGAGTAAAGTACTTGGACTGTCCACCTCTTATCTCTCATCTTTGATACTTGTCCAGTTCATTTTTTCCCCCTCCTAGATGGACATTTGTTTGATTATTTTCTTCTTTATTTTATATTTAAAAATAAACTTAATATATTATATTTTATTATATATTATATATAAATGAATATATTTATTTAATTTATATTATTATACCACTTCTCCTGGGCATTTTCTTACTTGTGAAATGCTGCTTCCTCTTTATGCCCACCATGCACCTGTCCATTGCCCCCAGGGTGATTCACAGCTTTGATTCTTTGGGCACCATAGCATCTCATGACTTATAGTCCTATAAAAGTACTATAAGAACATTGGCATTAAAAAGATGGACCTTTGTTTCAAGGAGAAGCTTGGGGTCATGGAAAGAATTTTGTAATTTCTCTAAGGCAATCTAGCTTACACCAGTGAAATCAAGAGTCTGGACTGAAAAATTAAAAAAACTCAAAAATATGTTAGTAGAAGCAATGGTATAGCTGTAGATCACTTTTTTTGTTTGCTTTACATGTCAATGTCTCTGTAGAACATTTTAGGGGTAGGAATAATTGTATCCGTAGGTCACCAAATACATCGTTGTACTATTTTTTTAAGAGGTTGGCCTTAATGTTAACCTTTGCTATAACCAGCTCACCTTGTAGGGCTATGTGTTCAACTTGCACTGAGGCTATGTCTATACATCAGACAATGGCAAGACACATGACTCAGTTATCTGAATTGACTGCAAATGTTTGACATCATAAACTCATGGACACAGAGCTAGAAGGGACTTTAGAAGCTACTGAGTTTGACCTACTCATTTTCCAGATAAGAAAACTAAGGCTGAGGGAGAAGTCATCTGACTCAAATCACGAGGCTAGTAAGTAGCAGAGGAAGAATTTGAATTCAGGTCTTCCTGACTCCAAGCCCAGCACTCTATCCCTTACCTTGAGGTAGGCACACTCTACCAGATCTATTCTTCTGTCATCGGAATACAACTATGAATTATGTTGGGGCATCTGGGGCTTTGTCCCACCCAAGGTGCTTAATTCCGAGGGTACTGACTCCACTTAGAGTCTTTCAGCAGCATGGAACAACAGAGCTTAGAACCTGGATGACAATGGTGGTAATAGCAGCCAATATTTACGCAATGCTGGAAGGTTTACATAATGCTTTTCATATATTATCTCGTTTGATTCTCCCAAGTCCCAGCCAAAATCCCACCTTCCACAAGAAGCTGTTCTTGATCCCTCCTTAATACTAATACCTTCCCTCCGTTGATTATGTCCAATTTATCCTGTATATAACTTGTTTGTATAACTTGTAGGCTCCCCAATTATATTGTAAGCTCCTCAAGGGCAGAGATTGCCTTTTGCCTTTTTTTCGTACCCTTGGTATCACTTAATAAATGTTTATTAACTGACTGAGGAAAAAATGACACACTGACATGGAATGCCTCCTTTGCCCTGTCCTGCTTCTCCAATTTGCGTTTCAAGCTAGTTTGTCTAACAGGGTCTGTTGTATTTCCCCAGGCACAAAATTCCTAGCTTTATCTCTGTTTGGCTAAGTATAACAACAGAGACATTGTCTACATTTATTCTAACCTTTGAACTTTTGATTAGCAAAAAAACTTATCTATCTTCTGTCTTTATCAGAATTAAAGAATCTTTGAATTGGCATGGGAGGCAACAGTGGATAGGGAGTATGGTTCAGGTGCCTCCTCAGATACTATCTGTGATCCTGAGCAAGCCATTTAATCTTTCTCACCCTTAGTTTCCTCATCTAAAAATAGGAGGAAGTTAGACCTGATCAATCAATCAATATTTATTAAGTACCTACTAGGTGCCAGGAGCTGTGCTAAGCACTGGGGATACAAAAAGAGGCACAAGATAATCCCTGCCCTCAAGGAGCTTACAACCTAATGGGAAAAAACACATGCTAATAAATACAAAGTAAACCTTTAAAGTCCCTTCCAATTTTATGATCTTAGGACCCTATGGCCACAGTGGTCACATGTACCTGTAGAAAGGACATGCATAATGTACCTTACAAGTGACCATATAGAACTTGTTCTACATATATGTATATATATTGAATATAGGTATGTATTTCTATACATATATGTAGATATATGTCTGTGTGTGTTTCCTCCCCACCCAAAGTTTGTTTGAAGACCTTCAGTGAGTTGGGACCTACCATCTCCAAAGGCATCCCAATCTACTTTGAGACAGCTCTAATTGTTAGCCTTTTTTTCCTAATGTGCAGCCTAAACTTGGCTCTCTGCCACTTCCCCACCATGACTGCTAGTTTTGCGCTCTGGGGCCACGCAGAAGAAAGCTCATCCTTCTTCCGTGTGATAGCTCTTCAAGTACGTCAAGACAGCTCTCCTAATGGTCTGTGTTTGTTTATTTTTCTTTGTAAGGGTTCGAGGTGTTAGCATCCGCTTCTCATTACTGGCCACTGGACACCGTGGATGGAATTCATGAACTTCAGGATACAACAGGAGGTAGACCCAGGGGATCACAGGGAAGCCTAGGCAATGGGCATGAACCTAAGAATGTGTCACTGTCACTAAGTTGAAAGGGAATAGGACAAACAAAAGTGAATGGTATTTGCTTTGAAGCCACGGTTGTAGGAATGGATTTGCCAACAAATATTTTGGCATCCCGCCTCTTCTCCACTCTTCCCCCCTCCCTCCATAATTTTGCATTTCAGAGACATTTTAATAGCATTTTCAGACATTTTATGACCCAACGACTAAGAGTTTCAAGTACTTCAGAATCTCATTAAAATCTTTCTTTGCCTACAGCTGCAAAAAAAAAAAAAAAAAAAAAAAAGCCATCCAAGATTTCACATTGATGTCTCCATTGAAAAGCCTTGTCTTACATTTCCTTATTTAGGCAGAAATATCTTATTGTAGGTGTCTGCCCAAATGGAGACTAAACAACTCCATTGCCAAAGCATTGGACACATTATTAAGTTCATTGATGTCTCAAATAACCCTCCACAAGTCCTTTCTCAGGTGTTCTTTGTCACCCGGGGAAGCCATTTCCCCATCAACCAATTCCCTTCTCCAGTCCCGAAATAAAAGATTCCTATCCTTTTCCCCTCCCCCACACCCTACATCCCTCCCAAGGTATAAAGTATCCTTTATTTAGATGTTGTAAAATAAAAAAAGGATTAAAATTTAATTTAAAATATTAAAAATTCACTCTCACTCTGTTTCAAAAAGCTCAACATTACCCTGAATTTTTCTCCTCTTTTATAGGATCATTTTGAATGGAAAGCATTTTTTTGAGGTACTATTCTTTTTTGGAATAAAATTCATTGACAATTTCCTCATAAATGCATTAAACATTTGGACTACTGTGTAAACCTAGGGTTGCATTGTATTTCTGCCTTGACTTTCTGACAGACTTGATCTATTTCTAGTGAAATAGATTTTTTTCCTGTTTTTTTTCTTTTTCTTGTTGGAGTTGGAGGCACAATATTGCTGAATCCTGGGTTTTCTACGCTAGTGAACTTCCATTTTCTCCAGGTGTGTTGTTCCATTCAAAATCATCCTTTCCAGTATAGCTGGCATTAAAAAAATCTCCTCCCTAGAATCTATAGAGGAGGGGGTGAAGCTAAGTTAAATTCAAGGGGCCCTATTAATCTTAATGTTAGTAGCTGGAAGAGGGACTTAAGTGGAGAATATGGCAGAATGAACTATAATGGTCACTTCACCATGACGGTTTTCTTCTCCACGTTGCCTACTTAGAAGGCAGTAATGAAGGTCCTGCTTGAAAAACCATCAAGTGACTGCATGTCTTTGGCCGTGGCATTTCTCCAAAATATTTTGTAGAAATAAAAAAGGTCTCCTTGGACTCTGTGGTATGTGGCCAGCTCAGGTCACAGTAAATGATTCCCCATTTTACATTCTATTTTTCTTTAAATGGTCTCATTAAGGAACCCAGAGGGAAAATGTCATGCAAAATTGAAAGATATTATTGAAATAATCCTTTATCCATCACACAGTAGCAAAAGATATTTCAAACACATATCTAAATACTCTTGGGTATATGGTTTCCTCCCCATCCCACCCTTCATTAATTCAATCCACAAAGTTTGATTTTTTTCTTAAGTCCTAAATGTACCTTTATAACATGGCTTATCACATAGATACTGGCTAAATTACGTCCTCTCTGTCCAAACGTATCAATTATACAGTAACGCTTACTCTAACATAATTGATCCATAATGTTGGTGTCAAGACTGTTACGCCTAGTTATAAACAGTTTTTCTGTATTTATTTATGTATTTTTTTGCAGGGAGTAGTGGGAAGCCTAATTTTTCAAACAGTCATACTTCCATAATCCTGTTGTGTTAGAATACTTTAATTTGCTCTCAAGTCCTTGAAGCAGAGAAGTCCTAATCCATCACTGTATTTTGCTGTAGGGAAGATGTCAGTTGGCTAAAAACCATGCTGTAAGCATGCAGAAAGCTCTGTTTTTTGTTGTGGCTCAAGTCTCTTGTTTTGTCCATTTGTCATAATATCATGTGAATGTTTTCATCCCATATTTCTGTTCCATAAGTCATCATAACATCATGATTACCTAATTCTTTTTTTTTAAGCCATTGTGTTGCTGAATTTAGTTTCATACCTCTCAACTATTTAATCTTAGGGGAGTTAGTGCCAACAAATTGGATCTCCTTTCTCATAACACCAGCTATTATTGACAAATCCAGGAACAACGATAGCCTGACTTGGGAAATAGATTTGCCATGGTGTTATTGAGGATGATTACTGATAATGTTATTTATCCATTTTCCTGAAGAATAAATAAAAGGGGGGATGGAAGTAGTGGTAGGGATGGGGGAATTTGGGAAGAAAATGGCCCCTGTTTTTTCAAGGAAAATGACTACTCCCCAATGTGTTTGTTCCTTGCTATGTTGAGAGATATGGTTGATTCTGTTTGATTCTGTGTTTGACTCATGTGTTCTGCCTTTTTTTTGTTGTCTCACCCAGCATTAAGAAACCACAACTTCACTGTGCTTACCTCCCATAATTCTACCTTTGTATATACCAATGACTCTGCCTACTCTAACTTCTCTGCAACCGTAGGTGAGGACTTAAATATTTTTGTGCTGCATTTGTCAAGCTCGGACCTGCTATTTACTTGAAGACCAATCTGATTTCTGATTTGATTTCAGTTGCCCCCTTCTAGAATGTCAGGGAAGTAAATGTCCCAAAGAATAGTAAAAACTTACAAGGAGTACTACAGAAAGTAAGAATGAGGAATTGCAAATTAGGGTCAAAATTATTTGAACTATATTGGTGGTTAAAACATAGAGATTCTTACCCTTTTTGGGTCATGGACCCCTTTGGCAGTCTGGTGACACCTATGGGCCCCTTATTAGAAGCATGTTTCTAAATAATTGAAGGAAATGATACATTTCAGTTTCAGGTCAGTGAAAATAAAGATGCAATTTCTCCATCCTCCCACCTAAGTCTGTAGATCCCTTTACATCTCAGACACAGACCCTTAGGGAATCTGTGAACCATAGGCTAAGAAGCCCTGCTGTAGCACATCAAGGTGGATGTAAATTATCTTTTGTTAAGTCAACAAGCATTTATTAAGCATCTACTGTGTTCCAGACACTGTGCTAAGCAAAAAGAAAAAAAGGCAAAAGCAGTCCTTGCCCTCAGTTAGCTGACAGTCGAGCAGGGGAACTCAACATGTAAGAAGTTATGAAGAAACATGATATCCAGAGGGCAAAGTGGAGAATTACTGGAGATCAGAAAAGGCTTCTTATAAAATGTGGGATTGTAGCTGAGACCTGAATGAAGCCAGAGAAGCCAGGGGGTGAAGGTGAGGAGGGAGAGGGCTCCAGACCTGGGGGAAGTCAGAGAAAATGCCCAGAGCAATTGTGCGGTGGCATACATCAAGGAGGCCTTAGTCACTGGATAGTGAGGAGTATAGGAAGTGTAGGAAGCCTGGCATGTTGAGGGGGCCAGGGCAGGTTATGAAGGCTGTAAAAGCCAAACAGAGGATTTTACATTTGATCCTGGAGGTGATAATAGACACCTGTTGACTTGACTTTGGAGTTATGGTGCCTACAGAGGGTCTCAAGATTCCTGCAGAGTGGCTTGTTTTCAGATGAAAGGAATACAAAACCAAACCAAAAACCAGATACAAAATCAGTCCTTTTGTAAAATGAATGTGCCCAAGTCCTTGCCATTATCTATCTATCTATCTATCTATGTATATATATATTTGGGGGCTAAAAATTGTGCCTTTTATTTCACTGGAAAACTCTATTGTGATAGACCCTGTAAGTCTATTACATGTAGTGAAGACTAAATGAAATGTCAGTAAAATGCCTTTTGTAGCTCAAAGCATTACATTAATGTCAGGGGTTGTTAGTATTTTTATTATCACCATCACTATTATCAACAGCAGCAGTAACAAAAATAATAAAGGAAACCAAAAGGAAAACCAAAAAGGAAAATTTTCTAAATTTGACCTCACTTCTGGACCTGGAATTCTGTTGAAATTCTCAGAAGTAGGTCTTTGAAACATTTTCTTCCTGGATGCCAGTAACATTAATGAATATTAAAAAAGTCCCTTCCCTCAAGGAGCCCTCTTAAACTAGTTCATGAAATAATCTAGAGGCAATGCTGTACTTGGAGTCAGAAACATCTGGCTCCAAATCCTGCCTCAGCTACTTACTGGTTATGTGACTCTCTATATGGCTTGGCTTCTTCATCTTTAAAATGAGGGGATCGGATTCAAAGGACTTCTAAGGTCCCATCTAGCTCCAATCTATGATCCTATGATCTCAATGCATTTTGGAATTGTTGGGTTGTCAACATGGCCTAGATTGACTAGGAAAATGACTTGCTAGGTGTCTATAGATTCTCTACCTTTCCCCCTCCCCTCAGAAAAAAAAATCCTCCCTTGAAAAAATAAATTAAATGGCATATGTGTGCTAATTACTGAGCAGATGCTTTTAGAGTCATTCATCATCCTGCTTCTGTTGGCTGGAGAAAACTGGTGAGTTGAATCAGGTGAGGATGATGATGATGATGATGATGATGATGATGATGATGATGATGATGAGGGAAGCTTAGAGAGGCCACCATATGGGATAATCAAGTGATAGCCATGGGTCCCTCAAGGTCAATGGATATGTAGTTGAGTAGCTCATATGGTACAGATGTGTTGACAATTAGGAAACTATAAACTTTGAATGACACTAAATATTTATAGTCTTCTATCTCCTCCATAAATCATTTATACCAGGCCCCCATTGTCAGTTATATTAATATGGGCTATGGAAATCAAATTGAATTACATTGGCTATATAAGGACAAAAGGAAGTATGAAACAGGAAGATGAAACTGTTTAGATTGATGATTGGCTGGCTTATTGAGTCATGGATTACTTAAGTCCTTGAGTGGATTTTATTTTTAACAAAATATTCTTTCAAAATTTGGGAATTGGGGTCACAAATTAGAGCCCAGAAGGAGATGGAGTTTAGGATTAGTAATTTTAAATTCTAGTTTGAACCTAAATATTACCCTTGTAAAATTAAGTAAAGTGTGGAGGTGAGAAAAGGAAGGCCCTAAAGTAATTTCTCTGGCAATAAAGCATTGATAAGGCTCAGGTCAGTGGCTTAGATCTCTTTTGGGAGCTCAGGCAATAGCCACTAGCTGGAAATATTATCAAAAACACTTTAATTACTTACATACCTGACTCATGTCCTCAGAAAGTTTTGCCTCACAGGATGATTAAAGGATGATTTTGTCATTTTTTTCCTTGCCTAGACATTGTAGAAGGGAAAGTCAGTAAAGGCATTTACCTCCGAGAGAAGAGAGGAGGGACGTTACTGTATTACAAAGCCTCTTGCATTAGTAACCCAACCCAATGTGATCCTGAAGGTAAGTGATGGGATCCATTCTTATGTTTTGAAAGCAGGACCTCTTAGGTCCCCTCTAACTCTAACTTTTATTCATTATATGCACCTTTATTGAGCAGGCATTATGTTGATATTGGAGATCTAAAGACCAACATGAAACAAAAGTCTTAGTCAAGTAGCTTACCTTCTACTGGCAATTTGAATTTTAGAAAGAAATGCTATTTTTTTTTTTTCAGCACAAGGTAGTCATTTCTATCTTACCTTTGAAGACCAAGGAAAAGTAATTGACAAGTTCTTGAAATTTACTTGAACTAGTGGGTAGGGGCTGGTGGAGGGGAGGAACTCTTCACGCACACACAAATCAACACAAAATGCAAGGTAATACTGGCATTTAAAGAGGGCTTTAAAGTTTGCAAGGTAGTTTACCTCTGTTAACTCATTTGATCCTCCTAATAAGCCTGGGAAGTAGGTGCTGTTATTATCCCCATTTTACAGAAGAGGAAACTAAGACCAAGAGAGGTTAAACCATTCCCCAGGGTCACATAGCTAGCAAACAGCTGAGCCAGAATTTGAACTCAGATTTTCCTGACTCTGAGTCCAGTACTTTAGTACTGAGATGGGGAAGTAAATAACTGGGGGTGGGGAGGGGAACAGAAAAGACTTTTGTAAGAAATGGCATGTGAGCTGATCCTCAAAGCGAGTCAGAGACAATGGTCAGAGACAAAGGAAGAAGGAGAATATTCCGTTCATGGGGTGTACAAAGTTCTGGAGATGGGATGTGAATGTCACGAATAGGAAACAGCAAATAGTGCAGGTTGCACGTAGAGTGAATGATTAGGAGTAATGATTTTGCTTTGGAGTTTGAATTGGCCATAGGCCATCTAGTTAGAAATATCTACTAGCCAGTTAGTGATTTGGGACTGGATCTCAGTAGAAAGACTGGAGCTGGTCACATAGTTCTAGGAGTCACCTGCAGAGAGATGACATTTGAGCCTGTTGGAGCTGATGCTGAGTTAGAGGACTTATACAGTGAAGAGGGCCTGGGACCAACACTGAGAGACACCCACAGTTAACAGGACAAGGAAGTCTGAGAGGGCAGCAGCCAGTGAGGTAGGAGGAGATCCAAAGGAAAGCAATAGTATGAAAATCCAGGGAAGACTGAGTAAGGATCCAGAAGAAGAGGGGAGGGGAAGTGGTCAGCAATGTCACATTTTGTAGGGCATTCAATAAGGATAAAGACTAAGAAAAAGTCATTGGACCTAGGAACAAGCATAGATGGCTTTTTCTAGGCATTTGATTACGAAAGGCAGGAAATATATAAGATGATAGCTTAAAGGTATGGAAGAGTTAAGTGAAAGATTTTTAAGGATAGGAAAGACAACCTGGGTGCATATGTGTGTGTGTGTGTGTGTGTGTATGTATATACATATGTATGTATGTATATGTATATGTGTATATATATATATATATATATATATATATATATATGCATATATATGTGTGTGTGTGTTTTAAAGCAGCAAAGAAAGAACCAGGAAATAGGGAGAGAATAAAGCTGTGTTTGTGTGTGTGTGTGTGTGTGTGTGTGTATGTGTGTGTGTGTATGAGAGAGAGAGAGACAGACAGACAGATGGAGACAGAAAGAGACAGAGGATCAAGGTCACAAATAGAGAGGTTGGCACTGGAGAAAAGGGCTACTTTATCAGAGACTAAAGCAAAGAAGGAAAGAATGCAAAATGATGTAAATGGATTTTTGAGGTTAGATGATCATAAATTTAGACCTGAAATGTCTAAATTAGAGGTCAAGTAGATAGGGTAGAATAGTGGAGAGAGAGGGAGCTCTTGTTACTCTTGCCCTATGTAACTTGGAGCTGATTCATTTTTCCAGAGCAGATCCTCTTCCTGGATTCTGTTGAGCTTAGGACAGAGCAAAGCTAGGTTGCATCTTCTCACATCTCCAATCCATGGTGGACATAGATGGCTCATTAGTATAGCTAGGATTAAAAACAAGGCAAAAAGCGTTAGCCCATGGATAATCCACAAAGTGAATAATTGAGAAATACTCCTTTTCTTCAGAAAAGAAATCAGGCTTCTGGTACTTAGATTCTAGGAATAGGGGAGGGCATGGCACGCCAAATTGAAAACCCAGTGGAGAATTGTTCTTCCACCTTTGAGCCAAGCTCCCTCCTTCCGTCTATTTAGTTTTGGCTTGAAATAACTTCCTATATCTAGGAAAAAGGATTTTAAAGAAAGTCTTCTACGAAGGTTCCAAAGGTTTTTTTGGTGATCACATGGTTTTATCCAAAAAACATGGTGGTGAGTTAATTGTAAATGATTCAGAGAGACATATGGATTACATTTCAATCAAAATAAACGAAAGCTTTCTAATTCCACGGGAAAGTACTTGAGAAAACATATTTTGGGCTCTGATGAAACCAAAAAGCTTTGGAAAACTGTTTTGAGGGCCCAAAAACATGGCCAGGTTTACACTTGCCTGATTCAAGCTGTTCTTGAGTTTAAAAAACATTATAAACAGGTCTTGCTTGCCCGTGTCTCTAAATTAAAAACAAATCAGAGGTCAAAGGATGACTACATCACAGATTTGGAGAAGGAAGGCAATTTAGGGGTCATCTAGATGGGGACCTTCATGTACAGATGAAGATACTAAGGCCAAAAAGGTCATAGTATCATACGAGTATAGATCTTGGGCTGGAAGGGACCCAAGAGATCATCTAGTCCTCAATACTTCTCTTTACAGAGGAGGAAATTGAGACCCCCAAAATTAAGAAATCTGCCCATTGTCACGTATTTAATGATTTTTCAGAGCTGAGAATTCAGAAAGCATGGATTGGGGGACATAGGTATCAATGCTGTGTAGTCTTAAAGAGTCAGAGTAATGTTTTCTGTACTTCTAATTTAGGGAGGTCAGAGAGGTCTCTGAAACTGGAGCTTTTATCAAATGAATGAATCCTTTTCGGGCAAGGAGAGAGCCTACTGTAGCCAGTGTTCCTAGAGGAACATGGAAGATTATGGGTCATGCGATCATAATCACATGTCAGAGCTAGAAGGCACCTCATTTGGCCATCTAGTCTAACCTGCGCTGTTGTTGTTTGGTTGTTTCAACTGAGTCTGACTCTTTGTGACCCCATTTGGGATTTTCTTGGCCAAGATACTGGAGTGGTTTGCTATATCCTTCTCCAAGGCCAATAGGGTGAAGTGACTTGCCTAGGGCCACACAGCTAGTAAGTGTCGGAGGCTGGATTTGAACTCAGATCTTCCTTATTCAAGACCTATCCACTGCACCACCTAGGGCAGCTAGGTGGTACAGTAGATATAGCACCAGTGCAGGAGTCAGGAGGACCTGAGTTCAAATCTCACCTCACACACTTGATACTCACTAGCTGTGTGACTTTGGGCAAGTCACTTAACCCCAATTGCCTCATCCTGGGTCATCACCAGTCATCCTGATGAATATCTGGTCACTGGATTTAGATGGCTCTGGAGGAGAAGTGAGGCTGGTGACCTGCACAGCCCTCCCTCACTCAAAACAAAGTCAAGTGCAAGTCATGTCATCATTTCTCTGATGGCATGGTCTTCTTTGACAATGAAGGAAGAACACAGTGCACCACGTAGCTGTCTTAGTCTAGCAAGAATTCCCTCTAATGCAATGACCAATAATGATATACAAGTGCTTAAGGATCATCCAAGTAAAGTACTTTTGTATACAGTCTTTCACTGAGTTTTTACATTTTATCTTAATGAGATAAGTGTGACAGTTTTTGTCTTCACTTCTACAGATGAAGAAATTGGGACTGAGAAGGGTTGAGAGACTTGTGCAAGAAAGCAGTAGGACGTTGACTTCCCCGGTCTTGGGCACTTTGCCTATTTTTCTATAACTCAAGTTTACCTTCATTTTCTTGGCTGCCATATCACACTGGTGACCTATATTGAGCTTGTAGTCCCTTGGAAGTTCAAATCAAGAGAAAATGAAAATATTACATTTCTACTTATAGCTACAAACACCTTTATTATCAAACGGTTGGCACCAATAACAAGGTCCAAGCTTGGTTACCTTGAGTTTTTTACCCTGTGATAGAGAATAACGCATGCTTAGGACAGTCTCAGAGAAAGAGAACAGAAGAAAAGGTGAAATCTCTAAACAATTTAGAGGCAATGTTATATAATAGAAAGACTTAAAATCATAGGCTTATGAGCTAGAAGCAACATTTGAGATGAACCATGAGGATGTTCGAGTGTCCTTGACCTGAGCCTCATGACTGCAGGATGTCCTAATAAATGCCATTTATCACCTACCTTTCCACTCTGGGGGCAGCCTCTCTCTAGTCTAATCCTTACATTTTACAGGTGAGGAAACTGAGGTCTGGATAAACCCATTTGCTCTGGATGATTCCTTTATATACATACTCCCACTCTAGGCAATACCTGTCTAAAGATAGAAGTTACAAAAAGTTCCCTTACCTATGTTGGTGGAGGGAACTTCATACATCAATGAAAATCATAGGTCCAGTCTGTATCCCTTTCTCAGTGAATGTTTCCAATTCATTAGACTGTGAACTCCTTGAGGATAGCAATTATTTTTGCTTTTTCTTTTTGTGCACAGTACATAGCACAATATGTGGCACATAGTCCTTAATACATGCTTGTTAATTGTCCGATGAAGCATGTTGCCCAAGGTCACTAAGTCAGTAAGTAGTACAACCTTCTTGAGAGTGTAGGACTTCTGACCCTAAGTCAAGCATATGACTCTGCATGACCTGGTACACAAGTCAGGGCTGCTTTGTATTTGATTTTTGCTACTTAGCTGGAAGCATGCCCAGTGTTAAAGAAATAACCCCACCATGAGCTCAGACCCTTAAGGATTGCTGTGCCCTCCCCACCCATTTTAATAGACTAACTTTGCATAAGATTGGGGTATTGGAGTGGTTTAGGGTGAGGGAAACCATTCTTTAATTAGTCTCTGGAGTTCAAATCTTCTCTCACATAAGAATCATGAGTTTTATTCCTTGTTTATGCAAAGTGAAAGCTGTAAGGGAAAATATCCTCTAGAAAACATCTCTCTCCTAGAAGCTAGAACTCACAGTCTCTGTGACAGAAACACTATGTACATCTGAAAGAGAATTTAGGGTTGTGAATGAACCATTCTCTCATTATTCCATCTCAACCCACCAAATCCCAGGTGTCCACTTTTGCTTCAAGGACAGGGAATTATCTTTGGAATGGGAAGACTTTTTTCGTTTCTTTTATTGTAATTGTCCTTTACTCTTCTTAATTCCTCAAAGTTTTGCTTCACTGAAAGTTCAAACATTTTCCCCTTGAGTGTTTCTAGCTTTCATCTTGAAATCCCAGTGAAATCCAATCTGTATATCCCTGGTTGATTTACACTCAAGTCATCAAAATGGTATTGTGTAAGGCAGAGTATCTGCAAAAGTGGATGGAAGAATCAGATTACTGTAACTGGAGAATATTTAACAAAATAAGTAGAAATACAATAGAACATAGTTAATGTCAGTATGTGGTTTTCTAAGTCTATATGTGGTAAGCAGGGATCCTGATGTATGGTTAAATGGCCTCCGTTTCTATTTGAGTTTGACATCACTAGCACAGGCATATTAGAAACTCAAGGAGATCATTTTGATCCTTTTTAAAGGTTTTTTAAAAACATAGATAAAAGTGGGCTTTCAAACAGAATGTCCACCTAGCTTTAGAGTTCAACTTCAAAGTTGATCTTGGTCCATCCACTTTTTCTAATTTCAAGTCTCTCCTGGAGAGATCTGTACTTACACTTAGGTGTAAATTGGATACTCCTGGGTAAAATGTAATTCAGTTAGCTTTTGAGGTGATGGAGCAGATTCCACCTGTCTTTTATGTCTACATTTGACTTCCTTCTGATTGACCATAAATTACATTATTTGAACCTCCCCTGTCAATCATGATGCAGCCCTGATTGGTGGACATTTTCATGAGGAGGTGGGCTAAGAGTTCTTAGCTCCTCTCTCTTACTCTATTGTTGGGGGTGGGCAGCAAGGACATCCTTTGGGAAGGGTATTAGCTCCAAGTGGTTTCTATTTATGGAGCCAGAAGAGGAAGTGGCCCCACCCAACCTAGTTAGGGAGCAGATGCCTTTGAGGGGGGGCTAGGAGTTATTACCTTCAGAAAAACCTACCTGACCTTCAGAGGTTGCAGTCTGAGGAAATGGATGGATTCACATAACAATAATACACTCCAACATTAATTTTCCTCAGGTCCCTTTCAATCCTAAATATGATAGCCTTTGAACCAATCAGAAATTGAAGAAATTGAAGTCTGTTAACTTAGTCTTCAAGAAACAAAAGCAAATTTTACAACATGATGGGGCATCAGAGGAGGACCAAATTGGAGATAGTTCAACCAGGTACTTCCTTTTCAGAGAAGGAAATGTATAGGTGGACTCTCTGCTTTCTGGCCTACATATTTTCTCCTGAACTTTTTTCTTTGATGGAGACATTTGTTGAATCAGATTCTCCCGTTTGTATAGAGAAGGGTGCTAATGTCAATTATAGAAAATATGGGACTTTTTCTGCCCTCCCATCTTCCATTCTAATATCTATTTCCTTTCCCCATTTGCTGGATGACTATACTCCTAACAGCTAGCTACCTCAACTGGAAAGGACCCAACAAAGTGATTTTCATTATAGTGTTAGTTGATAAAATCCTAAGGTTACTTATATTACTCCTTTTAAGGATATTTGCATTTTAATAGTAGACTTTTGAAAGTTGAAAAAGCTTTTGGACTTAACTATATGTATGATGCAGTTGAATTATTGCTGGAATATGAGTGCAGTTCAATTCTGTAATCCATACACAAGCCAGCTATATGACCTTGTGCAAGAATCATTATTCTCCCCACCTGATTCCTGCCCTGTTTCCTTATTTTAAGAAAAGGAAGCTGGACTAGATTATGCCATATTTTATCCCTCTATCTAGTTGTCCTCAGACCTTGCTTCTTCACCCTGGCCATTTACCATTCTACCTCCTTCCTTGGTCCATTGCTCTATTCATTATATTGCAGTTCCTATAGGCAGGAAGGAAGTCTAGGACAAATCAAATAGTCCCTATTTATCTTTGTTTTTTTGGTAGGAAGTATCTGGGAGGAAAGGAAAGAACTCTGTTTCTTCCCAGCTTTAGAGATTTCCAGTCAGTCACTTCATAAGCATTTATCAAACACCTATCATGTGCCAGACATGAAGGCTACAAAACCACAAAATGAAACAATCTCTACCCTCAAGGAGCTTCTATTCTTTCTAAGAGTAATGGGCTGATTTCCTCCAACTTACAGTATTAGCTGGAGACATAGCTCATAGTTTGGAGTTGGAAAGAATCTCAGAGGTCATCTATAGTCCAACTTGTCCATGTCACAGAGAAGAAGAATGAGGTTGTCCAAGGATATGCAAGCAGAGCTGGCATTTGAATCTGGTTCCTTTGACTCCAGGTTCAGATTGCTTCCCACCATGTTGGTATCAGAACTAAAGTTTTTTTAAGCATAAGACTTTTCCGGCAAGGACCTTCCCACTCTTCCAGAACCTCTATATTCTTTGTTTTTTCCTGGGGAAGACATTGGCACCCTGGCCTACTATAACCTTTCTGCAGAGGGAGGATATTATTTTGATTCCCTCAAATAGAATTTTTATATGCTACTGAAGCCCTTTGGAAAAACTGACTTCTTTGACTCCTATTGGGACTTACTTTATTTTCTTTTTTTAATAGAAAAATTATACCACGAGTTCTACTTACTCTACTTTTCAATGCATAGTTCCAGAGAATGGTGAGACAGGCATGGCCCCAACAGACTATGATGATGAATGAGTTGGAGGCAGTTGACTGTCTCTTCCTGGTCTTACTGTCTCTGGAGGTCTAGTCTATGCTCATCACTGTTCTTTCTTTTATTAGAGTGTTTTCTAGAGTTGACCAAGTATTAATTTTGAACTAGGCTGGTAGTGAGGGATGGTTCCAAGAACAAATGCCTTTGTTTCCCTGTTATAACTTAAGGAAACTAATTGACCAACTAAGTGGGCTATCTTTTTATACAAAAAAAAATAGGATTGAGAGACATTTTGACAATCTGGGGGTAGGTCTGGAGGAAGACTGTGAAGATGATGAAGGAAATAGAGTCTGGATCATATTTGGACAATTATAATAAAAATAACAACACTACATACTAGCATTTATAGAATGCCCACTATATGTCAGACACTGTGCTAAACACTTTACAAATATCATACTTTGATCCATTCTTTCATGATTCCCATTTTACAGTTGAGAGAACTGAGTCAGACAGAAGTGAAGTGACTTATCTAAAGTCATACAGCTAGTAAGGATCTGAGGATGGATCTCTTCTGACTCCAGGCCTAGCACTTTTTGCACTGCTCCATCTAGTTTGTCCATAGCTCTTTCAAAGTCTGCAAAGCATTTGATATGTACAAGAGAGGACTTGGTAGTGGTGATGATGGTGGGGGGATATGACAGAAGTGTGCAAGTATTTGAAAGAATGCCATGCAGAAGAAGCTTTGATGGAGATGGCTGAGAGAACTGAGGCTAGGTTCAGAATTAAGCCCCAAAGAATTTAGCTGAGACCATGGTGAGGAATGAGGTTGGGGGTGTATCTCCCAATAGGCTTCTACTGTGTTGTGTGTACTACTTTTACTTTGAAAAATGTTTGGTTCTTGGAATGGACACTTCTTAGGAACCCACAGCAGAACCAAAAATAATGAACTGATCCTATTATCCTGTGATTCTTCTATTATCTATGGAATATTTCTCAATGTTTCTGGGCCTCAGTTTCCTCATTTGTAAAATGCAGGGGTTTGATTAGAAGGTCTCTGAGGTCCCTTCTAACTCTAGATGTTGCAGAGAGGCTTTTTAGGCTTAATTTACTTTAGGTTTAGTGAAGGAAAACAAATCCTTACAATTAAGGCTGTCCTAAAGGGGAAACCATCTGTTTTGAAGTAGTAAGTTTCTCCCACTAGAGGTCTTCAAGGATAGACTGGATGATCCATTGGAATGGTGGTTGTGGAGGGGATATGTGCCTATGAAGAGTTTGGGCTAAATGTGGTCTGAAGTATCCTCTAGTATGAGAGTTCTACAATTTTGGGTAGAAATGAGGTCGGGAAGATCTCCTTCACCTCTCTAGCAAGTAAGGAAAGGAAAAGCAGATTTTGTTCCCTGAAAATCTCAGCAGCTAGGGACTTTCCCCACTCATTCATGTTCAGTTTAATCCAATCTAATTCAATAAACATTTATTAAATGTTTACTACATTTAAGGCTCTGGGGATACAAGACAAACTTGAAACAATGCCTGCCTGCAAGGATCTTATATTCTCTTGTATGTAGAAGGGATATTATATAGTAGAAGGGATACTACATAGATAAATAAAGACACATTGAAGGTGAGATTACCCAGGACTAGGGGACCTGGCAGACTTCTAAAGTCATAAATAAGGTGATGCCTAAGCTAAGATCTGAAGGAAGAGAAGTTTTCTGAAAGGCACAGATACAGCAGGAGTGCCTTCAAGACATGGCCTTCAAGTGCTTCAAGACACAGCTGAGTCTGATTCAGCCAACGTAAGAATTTGTAAAGGAAGGTAGTGGGTCATGTCTGGAAAGGTAGGCTGGAGCAAAGTTACAGAGGGTGTCAAATGCTAGGGTAAATAGTTTCTATTGCCCCATGAGCAATGGGGAGCTTTAGAAGGTTAGGCCCTGTTGGCTTATAGATCAAGAGTTGGAAGGCCATTTGGTTCATCTACCTAATTTTACAGAGAAGGACACAGACTGGGAAAGGGGAATAAAATTGTCCAAGGTCATAGACAGTATGAGGTGAAATTTTAACCAAGAACTGCAAAGCTCAGAGCCAATGAATTTGTTTCCATTGGTAGTAAGGATAGAAAGCTGTGCCTGGAGTCAAGAAGACCTGAGTTGAAATCAGCCTTGGACATGTATTATCTGGGTGAGCTTGAGCAAATCACTTAACCTCTGTCTGCTTCAGTTTCCTCAGCTGTAAAATGGGGATCATAATAGCACCTTCCTTCCAGGGTGGTTGTGAGGATCAAATGAGATGATAATTGTAAAGTGCTAAGCACAGTGCTTGTCACATAGTAGGCATTATATAAATATATATTCCCTTTCTTTTCCCCATTACATACAGAAAGAATTGGATCTGTGCTTTAAGAACGCCAGTTTGGCAGTTCTGTGGAGGATTTGTTAGAAAGGGGAGAGACTGGAGTCAAGAAGACCAATTAGGAGTCCATTCGGATGAAAAATAAAATATGTGTTGTGTCTGGATATTGGCACTTTCTATGTCTCCTTGATAACTGAATCTCTTGCCTTCCACTTTCTTAGGAGTCACGTTTTCATTTTTCTGGAAGATCCAGGGAGAGCAGTCCAGGACAGCCCTTCCAGCCTATGGAGGGCAGGTTATTTCCAGTGGATTCAAGGTCTGCTCCAGTGAAGGAAAAGGCTCTGTGGAATTTTACACCCATGAGAACTCCATGAAGTGGGAGGCCAGCTTCAGCCCACCAGGTAAATTTTAGAGCTTTCTCTATTGTCTTCTACTTGGGGACTCTGAAGGGGCAAATAGCTGCTTGATGGGGTCCAAAGTATTCAATGATAAAGAACAGACTTTGCCATAATCAGATAATAACCCTTAGCCACAAGCTTGTTTGGTTTGGTAGACGCTTATTGCTTTTTAAGGTGTCATTAGGAAAGGTTATAAAACTCACCATTTAAACATGCATTCCCCCTTTGCCATAGATCATGTGTGGTTTTCAATATGATTCTACAAGATTTATTAAATATCTGTTATGTACTGGAAACTGAGGTCTAGCTAAGTGAAATGTTCCACCCAAGGTTGCTTAACTAGTAAAAAGCATAGCTAGGATTTGAATCCAGGTCTTTTGATCTGAAATCTAGAGCTCTTTCCACAATTCCATGCTAAGATGATTGTGGGTCACCTTAGAACTGAGAAACCTTTTGCAAAGGAGAAATTTTGAAGGGATGAAACAATTTCCACCCCCAAGAAACTTATATTCTATTTGGAGGTGGGGGAGGATGCAGCTTGTATACCAGTAAGCAAATGAAAAATATATAACAAGAAAATATAAAGTAATTGGGAGAACACTAATGACTGGGGAGGGAGGGAATCAGGAAAAATTGTGTATGGTGTTGGAATGAGCTAAGCTTTGATGGGAGTTAGAACTTTTAAAAAGAGGAGGCAATGTGGCATTGAGATTAGAGTCAAGGACCTGAGTTCAAGACCTAATGTTGCCAATTATGAACTGTGTGACCTTGGTCAATGTACTTAACCTCTCAGGGTCTCAGTTCCCTCATTTGTAAAATTGATGGGGGTTGTATTAGATGACTTCTCAAGTCCCTTCCAGTTTTAAATCCATGATTTTAGGAGGTGAGGAACTTGAGCATTCCTGGAATGGGAAACAAGCTATGTAAAGGCAGGGAGATGGAAGGTGATAACTTACATCCATGGAACAACAAATAGGCTTGTTTGGATGGAATACTGAGTATGTGAGTGTGAGTAATAAGAAATGAATCAAGAAAGATAAGTTGGAGTCATGTTGTGTTGTGTTTTATTCTAAAGACCATAGGGAGCCATTGAAGCTTTTTAGGTAAAGGAACTACATAGTTATTCATAATTTTATCATAATTTTGAAGATGGTCATTGATTTTCTATCATTTATCCCATATGATTCACTCACTCAAAACAACAAAAGCCAAATCAATCCTCTTTTCTGTCTTTGGCTGGTTCTGTTGCTCCAGTTTTTGTAGGTTGATGTCATTAGGGGCGAGTCATTTGGCCACAACTCTGTGGACAATTAAATGTTTACCATTCCAGTGGCTTTCCCTGTCTTTGTGTTTTCTTTCTGGAATAGCCTGTGGAGCTGTGCCATGGGAGTCACATGCAATTCCAGGCTACAAGAAGTAGTGGTATTGGGGGTAGAGGCAGAATTAGGGCATGGGTAGGAAACATTTTGCTGTTCCCCCGGCCAGTGGAGCAATGGAACCAAGAAGGCTCCATGAGGAGATGACACCTGAGCTAAACCTTGGAAAAAGACAAGGATTCTTAGAGGAGGGAGTACATTTCAAGCATTTGCTTATAAACTAGGTCGAGCTGTGATGCCATAGTCCCAGTGGCTCAATGATTCAGTCTCTTGGATAAATTCAAGAAAACAGAATCTTAAGCTGGAAGAGACCACTTTGGTCAGAGATATGGTGGTAGCTCATAACTGGGAGGGCTTCTTCCTTTCTGGAAGACTGGCTATGCCCTAAGGGTCTACAGTAGCTTTTGCCCTATTTCAAGAGATTTATTTTTTTAATTTATGTGATGAGCAGTGAGTCTGGTGGGTAATATATTCAGGACATACAGTTACTGCCAAACCCATAAGATGTGTGGAGAGTAGGGAGTGGAGACCAACCTTCCATAACTCCTCATTGTCTGGGTTTCTCTACAGCCTGGAGAATGTGAGTTGGGGTCAGACAGATTTAAGAATTTAAAACAAATTATCATTTATTTATAACATTCTTTTTTTTTTAAATTTGAGTTTCAAACTCTCTACTTCTCTCCAACCCCTCTCACTCACTGAGAAGGCAATCATTATGATATCAATTTATACGTGTGAAATCATGCAAAAATAACATTTTCATATTAGGAGATTTAAGATTTAAAATAAGTGTTGCTGACCCATCTGTTCTTAGGACAGGACAGCCAGAGGTTTGTCAGAGTGCTAGGCGAAGAGGACTGTTTGATAGTGCTTAAACTCTTCTAGCTGTATAGAAACAATGGAGCCTAGCATCTAGCTGGCAAGAATAATGAATGAAAATAGGAAGTTACCAGATGGCATCGTGTGGGGAGTACACTTTCTCATCTTTCTTCCCCTCAAAGTGATCCACCCTCCCCTCAGCTGCCATACCCCATCCCCAGCCCCAAGTTTCCTCCCTGTATCAGCAGACCCTCACCTATGGGAAGATGGCATTCTATCTCCCCACCTATCAGTTGAATTTGTCTTGAAAAGTTGCTTGGAGGGAATTTGTAGCATTGCTCTTCTCTCTCCTGACCCCTTACCATTTTTAAAAGCTTGTCCCAGGCGCTAAAAATACAAATTACAGCCCTAATGCAGTTATAAACCATGGTGATGAAAAGCTTCATTTAAAAAAAAAAAGAAATCTGACAGAAATTATGAAAACACTTCTCCCCCTACAGATACTTTTAAAACAACTCATTTATTCCAACTCCATTTGTATATATAGCTATGAAAGCCAAGATTCCGTTAAGATATGAACTTACATTTGGTTGTGTTGATTGGCGTTTACTTGTTAAACTCAGCTTATTTTCCAGCATGGGGGCATATGAGGGATGGAGAAAGCATGTACCTGGTGGTATAAACTCTTGTTTGTACTCCAAGTATGTTATTATTCCCACCTCCAAATGAGGGGGCAATTACACCTTGGACCTACTTAAGAGTCAAACGTTCTTCAGAGGCTTGAAAATGACTAGAACATTGCATAATACTTAGCCAGAACACCTGATGTAATTGCTTTGCAATTTGAAATTATTGGCAGGATGACAGATGGTGGTTTGTTGTTCCAGAGCCATTGTGTTCTCCCTAGCAGTGAGGCCATTATGATATCCTCACATCATTGTTTGGCAAATGTGTGGAGGTCCTACTTGGGGAAGTGGCCCCAGAAATCCAAGGCTCATGCTTGTTATTGGTGAGCTCAGTCTTCCCAAGAGAGGAGAGAGTCTACAAATGTTTATTGGGAATGGTGCGGAGTAAAGGGTAGAGATTGGTCTTGCGTAATTCTCTATTGGCATGACAAGCTGTTTATAGGCTTCCATTGCCTGGATAGTGTGAGTTGGGGGGTACAACTTGTACTCCTGGCACTCAGCACAGTGTCTTGAATACAGTAAGCACAAAATTACATGCTTTTTATTCCAAATTTAAGAGGCAGACCTTCTAGGAATAAGGAGATAATCTCACTATACTCTCCTGGGCAGACTACATCTAGGACATTACTTTCATTTGTAGGCACTACTTAAAAAAGTCATTAATTAGCCAGAGGACAGCCAAGATGGTAAAAGGCCTAGATTGTGTGGCATATAATTGAAAGTACTGAGAGTATTAAGAGAAGAGAAGGGGTAGGTAAGTGGTGGGTTGGAGTGGCATGATACATGTTTTCAAGTATTTGAAGTAGAAGAAATATCAGATTAGTTCTGTTTGGCCTCAGAGGGCAGAAGTTACAAAGAGGGAAACTGAGGCTTGAGGTCAGGAAAATCTTCCTAATAATGTGTCCCAAAGTGAAATGGACTGCTTCAGGAGGTATTGAGTTCCCCATCATTGGAGGTCTACAAGCAGGGGTGCTCTTTCACCTGGTATGTTATAATGGACATAGTATGGTTTGAGCTGGATGATCACTTAGGTTTCTTCCAGCTCTGGCAGTCTGTGATATTTTTTTTTTGACCTGTGCTCAGTAGCAAAGGAGAAAATCATGGCACCACCAGAGATAATTATCAAAACTATTTTAAGTTAGTTGAAATTTACTTGATTTAGAAATAGATATAGGCATTAAAGTTATTCCCAGAAAACAGGTCTGACTGGAGAAAAGGAGACGTAGAGGGGATATCCAGTTATATTTGAGTATTTGAAGGGTTGCCATGTGGAAGACAGAGTTCATTTAATGCAGAAATCAGTGGGCATCTAGAAAATAGGAGAAATTTTCTCTGTAAGGTCCTGTCTAAGAATTGAAGCCAAAGTCTCCCTGGGAAATTAGATGAATCCTGTTCTGAGTAACTGATGACCTACTCTGCTTAACTTCAGAGAACAAAATTGGGGGTCCTTGATGTCAGGTGCCGATGCAGATTTTGATACCATGAAAGAACAGCCTTCCTAAGACTGTCCAAAACGGGCTGCTATAGGAGGAAGTGAGCTCCTTTCTGCTAGGGGTCTTCAGGCAACATCTGGATGGCCCCACCCATCAAACATGTGGTGGAGGGGGGGATTCTGATTCTGTGATTCTATAATCACTTTTGCTTTTCTCTAGGTCCCTATTGGACTCATGTCCTATTCACATGGAAATCCAAGGAGGGCTTGAAAGTCTATGTCAACGGGACCCTGAATACCACAGACCCAAGTGGGAAAGTATCTCATACCTATGGGGAATCCAATGTCAACCTGGTGATGGGCTCTGACAGAGACCAGCCAAAAAGTTATGAGAATGGTGCTTTCGATGAGTTCATTATCTGGGAGAGAGCCCTGACACCCAGTGAAATCAGGATGTATTTTACAGCTGCCATAGGTCAGTGAGAGTGTAAGCCATTTTGGGGGCTACTTTTTAAAGCAGTAGTTTCTAAAAGAACCACCTCTAATACTCTTCCCTTAAAAAATAGCCACCATCACCACTACCATCACCACTTCAACAAAAAAACTAAAAACAAGGGCTTCCTCCTCCTATATTGACCTGATTCAATGCTGTAGGAGTTAAAATGTACTCTAATAAATGTAGCCCTTTCCTAGAACATCTGTTCCCTAAGATAAAGAGGTTAACAATTTGCTTGAACTGCAATATAATTTATGTTTCCATGCAGATGATCAGAACTTCTAGCCCACTACTCCAGCTGATGGATTAGATGGTTTTTTGGTTTCTGGGAGGCAGTGTGTTGTAGCAGAAAGAATGCTGGCAATTCCATTTCTGTTTCTTATGCCTGTGTAACTGTGACTCATTTTCCTGGGCCTCAGTTTCCTCATCTGTAAAATCAAGGGGTTAGATTAGATGAGTTCTTAGTTCCTTCCAGTTATAAATCTATGGTCCTAATTTGATTGGATGAAATAATATCACAGTCCTGGCCTTATAGGATCATAGACTTGGCGGAAGAAGAGATTTTAGGACATCTGTTCCAACTCCCACATTTTACAGATGAGAAAACAGGTCCAGGAAGTTTAACTGACTTGCCCAAAGTCACTCATTCAAGTGGGATTCAAATCTGCATTCAATACCTTGAAATCCATGACTCTTTCCATCATGCTAAACTAGCTCTTATGAATTGTAGCATGGGTAGCTAAGAGGTGCAGTGGATAGAGAGCTGGGCCTGGAGTCAGAAAGACTCATCTTCATGAGTTCAAATCTGGTCTCAGACACTTACTAACTGTGACCCTGAGCATGTCACTTAACCCAGTTTGCCTCAGTTTCCTCATCTGTAAAATTAATCAGAGAAAGAAATGGCAAACCACTCCAGGATTGTTGTCAAGAAAACTCTAAGTGGGGTCATAGAGAGTCAGAAAAAACTGAAATAACAATGGGGAGGATGGAGAGGTTTACTTAGTGCCTACTATATTTAAGACCCTTTTCAAAGTGCTGAGAAAAGCACTTCATAGATATTTGTTCATTGACTTACTGACATAAATTAATCAACAAGAATTTATTAAGCACCTACTATTTGCTAGGCCAGGAGTAGGGAATCTTTGACCTCCAGGCCACATGTGGCCCTTTAGGTCCTCAAGTATGGCCCTTTGATTGAATCTAAACTTCACAGAATAAATTCCCTTAATAAAAGGATTTGTTCTGTCAAACTTGGACCCAGTCAAAAGGCAGCACCTGCAGACCTAGCAGGCCAAATGTGGCCTGGAGGCTGAAGGTTCCCTACCCCTGTGCTAGGCACTGTCTTGAGTGCAGTGCTGGGGAATAGAAAGACAAAGATGAAATAGTCCCTCCCCTCTTTTAGGGGAGACAGCATGTACAGGCCTAAGTATACAAAGAATAAATCTGAGGTAGTTGGGGCAGGAGGACACCAACAGTTGTGGGAAAAAGTCTCCATGTAGAAGGTGATGCTTGAGCTGAGTCTTAAGGGAAAGAAAAGATTCTGAGATGTGGAGATGAGGATGGACTGAAAAGTCATCTAGTTGAGTGACTGAAATAATAAATTAGAAGATGAGAGACTTGTGTTCTTAATCCCAGATCTGCCCCTTGTTTATTTTACCACACTAAACTGCTCACTTATTTCCTTTTTGTCCCATAAAATTATGAATTGGAAAGATACGTGAAAGGTAATCTAGTCCAATTCTGTTATTTTATAGGGGAAGAAATGGACATTTAGAGAGAGGAAGTGATTTATTTGAGGTCAAAAATTATGTGTCAGAATCAGGATTCCAACCCAGGTGATGAGCTCATAAGAATTAAAAGGGAGAAAGAACCTTAGAGGTCATCCCTAGTCCATCTCCCTCCTTTTACAGAGAAGGAAACTGAGGCACAGAGAGGTTAAGAGTCATGCAGGAAGTAAATTTGAACCATGTTCTCCAACTTCAAATCCAAGTCTTCTTACCATTGAAATACCCCTGCCTTTGCCCACTGAGTCCTGGGCCTTGTCCCCTAGTGAGGACAGGTCTGAGGAGGTAAGATATAGGAAGAAAAATCCATAGTGGGGGATTGCCTGGGATTCAGCAAATATCATCTTGAGATTAAGCTATCTGTCTCTTATGTTTTCACGCTGAAAAGCCTCCAATAAATTATGCTCTCTTAATATTTTCAATGCTTTAGTTACATTGGAAAAATTTGCTTTTGTATCTGGTTGTTGTAGAGACCATAACAAACCCTTCTTTCTACAACATCACCAGACCCAGGGCTATCATAAATCAATCCCTTTGGTTCAGAGTAATGTTGCAAGAACGCTGTGTAACGCACGGCAAGTACTTGCTCTCCATGCCCTTTTTCTGGGCTCTACCACTTTGTTCTGGAGGAGTTCTGTCTCCTGGGAGGACAGTTGGTATCTTAACCTTTGGGGGAGTGTGTGAAACATGGCCTGCCCCTAGGGAAGAGGGGGCTCCATTCACTCCTTCATCCCCTCCAGGATGTGGATGCTTGCTCTGTTAGCTAGCAGATCAGGCTGGGGTGGAGGTCGGCACATTCTTTCAGGATGTATTCAGGGCATCATGGGACCATGGGCTGTAGGAGCTAGCAAGGTGTAATGTCATTACCCGGACTTTCCCTGGGTCAACAAATGTTCCTCCTTTCCCTCCCGAGCATCCTCTGGGGCTTAAGCTGATGAGAAGTGGAATCTGCTGCTTGGCTTGTGGGTTGGATGGAGAATGAGAAATTTTTTCTGGAGAGAGGCAGGCACACCTAAATCATAAATGAAATAGACACAACCTTGCGTCTTCATCTTCTCAGTTAATTGGATGGTTTGGAAGATGACCTGGACAGGAGAGAATCCAAAGATTGCTAAAGATATGGAGGACTTCAGTAAGCAGAGACCATTAGGAGCAGCTAGGTGGTACAGTGGATAGAGCACACTGGTCCTCTAATCAGGAGGACATGAGTTCATATCCAACCTCAGATACTTACCAGTTGTGTGACCCTGGGCAAGTCATTTAACCCCAATTGCCTCCCCCCAAAAAATAAAAAAAAAAAAACAAATCATGGAATATATATCTAGAATTGGAAGTACATTTGGAAGTCATCTGGTTTAATATCCTGATTTTACAAGGAAGAAACTGAGACCCATAGAAGTTGGGGCCCCAACATCTCGTAGGTACTAAGTGACAGAGTGGAGATCGGATCCTAAGTCCTCTGACTCCAAATTCAGAGCTCTTTTGACTGCACCACAATTTTTGTCAAGTCACTGGACCTCCAGGCAGGAGGATGCCTCATCCATTCTAGGTCCTTGACAGTTTTTAGCAACAGATTCTGAGAAAGATGAGTCGGCCAGCTTCTTTTCCTAATTCCTTCTTGCTGTGATCTGAGCTCATTTTCTTTGATTCTTTCCTTCTGGGACAGGGAGAACAGCTGGCGACTGTCCTTTTCATATTAAACCTTGATGCATTTGAGTGGTACCCAATAAATATATGTCAAATGACTGATTTATTCATATATTATGCAAAATAATTAACACTAAACAATATAATTCACCTATCTGATATAATTTGTGTCTTGGGGGAAACTAAGAAAATTCCATCAATAAAAATGTTTTATTAGCCTTATATCTTCCCAGGAAGTCTCTTACTCTGGGAATGCATATTAGAGACAAATATGAGTACCGAGAGGGTCTTCAGATCTACTCCAACTCCAACCAACTTTAAGTTTTATAAAGCTCTTTACAAATATTATCTCTTTTTTTATTGCTACAACAACCCTGGGAAATAGTGGCTATTATTATCCTTGACATATATGAAGAAGCTGAAGCAGATAGAAGTTAAGTGACTCACCTGGAATCATCCAGGTAGTAAGTGTCTGAGGCTGGGTTTGAACTCAGGGATTTCAGAGCTCTTTCTACAGTATCATGCTTGGTTGCTTTTAGGTGACCTTAGAAACTTTTGGTAAAGGAAAAAAACTTCTTTTAGGAGAAAAAAATGAACAAAAGAGGACTATCCCATTTCTTTCCATTTAATGAAAAATTATTTTTTTCCCCCAGGAAAGCAAGTATTTCTTTCTACCACACCTCCTACCGCTGCAACCAACATGAAGGTAAGAGAATGTCTGGAGGGTTTCTCAGAGCATTTCATTTTCATTCTGACTCCTGTAACTTCTTGCTAAAAAAAAAAAAAAAATCTCTTGCTGAGGCTGCTTCTCAAGATACTTGAAAGTTCTAATGGACTTTATAAGCTACTGACCTGTGTTCTGCTCTTGGTGGGTGAAGGGAGGGATGAGGAGAAAAGAGTCTTCAAGTTCCTTTGATCTAGGACTGGTGGGGAAGGTCGAGGGGGTGAGGGTGGGGAAGGGCAGGAGGCTCTTCATTTTTTCAGCTGCTTCTGCATGCAGATACATGGTGGTGTAGGGGACAAACTCACCCCTGGTTTTTTATGGGTCGAGTCCCAAAACTGATTGAGTCCAATTTTCATAGAAGGCTATGGATAGAATTTTTCAAGGGAAGGACTCATAATATTTTGTCTTGCTTTTTTCTAGGTCTCCACTGATGTTTATTGTCCCATTATAACCAACCTGAATGAGCAAAGAACCAATTCTGAACATGAAGGGACCATGCTGAGCTACCTTCAGAACATGTCAGTCAGTTTACCCAATGAGTCTCTGTCGAAGGATACTGCCTTCAATTTCACTGAGGTAAAGTCTCTCTCATGTGAACCCACCATGTTGAAACTCACTATCTTTGGAAATAAATTATGTGTGGCCTTGGGATTTTTGCAGTTGTAGGAGATGTGTGCACTTTGTAGTTAGAGCACGCTATAACCCCAGCAGAGTGGGCTTTGTACTAAATAGGGTTCTAAATCTCCACCCACATCCCTGTTCTGGTCCTTTGGATTTCTGTTTGACCCCAGAGGGTAGAGCTAGGACCAAGATGGTTGGTACTTGAGAAGAAGCAGAGTTAGGCTTGATGTCACTTAATCTCTGTTTTCTCTTCTGTAAACAAAACAAAGCAAAACTTTATAACAATTAGAGTGGAGTCCGTTGTTGTAGGATATAGTCCCTCCTTGGAGGTCCTCCAGCAAGAAGCTGGTTGACCACTCCCTTCTTAGGAATGTTGCAAACATGAAAATTCTTATTTAGGCAAAGTTTTCTCAAACTGGGTCCTGAGGCTCCCTGTGATTCTGAGAGTCTCATTTGGTTGTTGAGTTCTTGGAACTGGGTTCTTGGAAGCTACACCAGCAGAAAATGAGCTAATAAAATAGAAAGGCTTTGAACTTGGGTCTACATGAACTGATCACGTCTACTGTGTGAAAATTAGCCTGGATCAGACTTAGGTAGTCAGATGGTCCAATAGATAAGAAAGAGTGTTGGATTTGAAGTCAGGGAGAACTGAGTTTGGCACCACTGGTCTAGAGGAAGAGGAAGGGTTTTGGCCACAGAAACTCATAAGGGTCATCTCCTAAACCCTATGGGGTCTTTGACCTGCCTTGGTGGAGTGAATAGCCATATTAAAGAAATTATTGATCTTTGAAGTAGAAGGAGATTTTAAATGTCACCTAAATCCCATTTGAATGCCTGTATTTAGTATATTCTCACTTTTCTCCATTTCAGAAGCTGGGAAAAATTATAAAATTTAAAAAGAAGATTCAGTTGAGAAACCAAGGGCTCCTAATTAATGCTCTTTAAAAGCCTCAGAACCTAGATCAGGCCCCTATCACTCCTTGATTCCATTCAACTGGGCTACCTTGATTACCCTGTCAGCTTCTTGCTCAGATACATACATACATACATACATACATACATACATACATATATATATATATATATATATATATATATATATATATATACTTGAATTATTGAATATGGGTGTATGTGTACAATTACTATCTTCTTTGAATCACCTACATTTCCCAATACATCCAAAAGACGCCAATTTTTTTTAAAAGATAAGAACAATTCTCCGTTAATCCAAACTAACCTAGTCATCAAAAAAAGTCTGATATTATATACAGTGTTCCACACCCACATCCATACCCCACTTCTGAAAAGAAGGAGTAGGGAGAAGTCTTTCTTATCTCTTCTTTGAGGCCAAACTTCTGCATGCAATTATTAAGTGCCTGCTATATGCCAAACACTCTGTAGGTGCTCAGGATACAAAGACAGTAATGAAACAACACTTAACTGGTGATGAGTTCATTTTCTACTGGACAGATAACACATGTACCCAAACATTGATGAGAGTGAGCATCATCTTTGTCATAACTAACATTTATTTAGCCCTTCTTATGTGCCAGGCTCTTTATGAATATTATCTCATTTGAACTTCACTACAACCCTGGGAAGCAGGTGCTCTTATCATTCCCATTTTACAGATGAGGAAACTTTGGCAAACAAAGTTTAAGTGACTTACCCAAGGTCATAGAGGTAGAAAGTATCAGAGGGCAGATTTGAACTTAGGTCTTCTTGATCTTAAGCCCGACACTCTATGCACTGGGCCACCTTGCTGCCTTTGAATTAGAAAGATATTTCAAGGAGAAAGCACTAACAACATAGGGAAAGACCTCATCTAGGAAGTAGCCTAGTTTGAAACTGACTAAAGTACTCTCAAAAACAGTTCTGGGAGTGGGAACAGACTTTGCTGCTTACTTGATGGTAAAAGAGGTATTTCTCCTACTGTCCATAGCACATGAACATGTTAGCATGATTAAGAGGCATTTTGGTATAGTAGATAGAGCTGGTCTTGTAGTCAGAAAGGCCTGGATTCAAGTCCTGCCTTTGACATAAACTCACTGTAAAATTCTGGGCCATCTCAAGGTGTGCCAGGATAACTCTCTTAAGAGTACAAGTTACAGAATAGTCACCCATCTACATTTAGAGAAGGAATTTCCTCAGGAGGAATTGGCTTCACTGATGAAATCCTAGGTCTGGATTTCCCTCTCCCCTTCCTCCCTGTATCATTCTCCCCACCACCCCCAACCGAGGTGAAACAGTTCATAGAACATTGAGTTTGGAGTCAGGGAGACCTGAGTTCAAAACCAGCCTCATATATTTTCTGTGTGATCCTGGGCAAGTCACTTAATCCCTGTCTGCCTCACATTCAACAACTATTAAAGATTGGAGATCATAGTAGCACCAACTTCCTAGGGTTGTGGTGAGAGAATGAAATGAGGTAACATTTGTAAAGCACTTAGCACGGTGCTTGGCACATAGTAGGCACTTAAGAAATGCTTGTTTTCTTCCTTCCTTCTTCCACTCCACCCAACAATGTGTCAAGACTAATAATGTGAATAATACTTCAAAAATGGAGAGGGAGAAGAACAGCTAATTTTCTCCATCCCCAGGTGCCCCGTGCTTGGGAGATTTGTACATTAAACACTCATAGTACATACCAAGTTCTTTTGATAGCAATCCTTCCCAGAAGTCTGCTTTGGCTTTGTAGCTTTACTTTTTCAAAATTCTGTCTTTATCGAGCCTTAATTATTCACCAATTAAATGAGGATGCCCGGGGAATGGGCAAAAATGGAGTATTCACACTGGGAGCTTGGCAAATAAATAATACTATGGAAAGAGCAGTTTCTCTGGTGTTAGGGGACCTGAGTTCAAATCCCAGCTCTGTCACTTATTTCCCCTGTGACTCTGGGCAATCAGTCAATGTATAAACATTAAATAAATAACTGCTATAAGTTGGGATACAAAGGCAAAATGAAATAGATACTCAAGATGCATGTATTCTTTTGAAGTCACTAGCTCTCTGGGTTTCAGTTTCCCTACCCACAAAATGAGGGGTTTGGACTAGAGTAATTAATTAGTGAACATTTATGAAACACCTTCTGACTACTGAAGTTTACATTCTAAGACAGTATGACAATAAGTAGTCATGTTGAAGATACTTAGTAGATGGAAGGTAACCTTTTTTTGGGGTGGGAGAAGACTCTCCCTCCTTTCCAATTTTAAATCTATGATCCTAACACCTGGAAATATTTAGAGGACTCTGGAATCAGAGGTATAAAACTTTCCTTATGTTGTATGTAGGAGAGGGAGTGAAGGGTTAAGAATATTAGGACCCATGGGAGGAACATTGGAAAAGATATTGTTTTTAAAGGTGTTTTCTTTGTTACCTGAATCAGTGACATCTACTCCTTCTTAACCCCTAACCATTAGAAGATCCAAAAACTTTGAAATACTCTCACTCTGTGTTTGCTACTGGGGAAACCAAGTCTGATGGCTGTTGAGCTCTCCATCAAAGGGAGCTATGTTGGGAAGATTCATTACCAAGGCAGCCTCCACTGGGAGGAATGCAGCAGAGATTTCTGAAGTCTGCTTTGGGGAAGAACACAGAGATCTTTATGCTACTTCTCAGACCCATATCCATGTATTTCCATGCACCATTTGCACATCAATACAGCAGGCTGGTTTGGCTTTAGAAGGGCTCATTACAGGGCAAGTCTCCTGTTTAAAGCTATACATGTTTTTTTTATTTTAGAAGGTTGGTAGGGAGAGATTCCTTTATGGGCTAGAGCTTCATTACTTGCCTTTGAATGAATGAAAAGATATTTATTGAGCCCTTTCTGTAAGTCAAATGATAAGAGATACAGAGACAAAAGCAAAGACAGTCCTTGTTCTCAAGGAGCTTATAGTCTAATGGGGGAAAACATATAGAGGAGTTAACCAAGAAATGTTTTTTGTTGTTGTTGTTAGAAACCTAGCTTTCCTGATTCCAATTTCTATGATAGCAGACTAGGGGCACTCTGAAGCTAATAAATTCAGGGAACCCTGTGTGAACTCACAAGGCTGGGGTCCATAATCTTGTTTGGTCACTGGATTTCAACCTAATTGTTTTCCTTTGTCATCCTTTGCATTGTATGCATTTAAAACCTTGATTTCAAGAAGGAGTTCATAGGCTTGGTTTAATCAGACTGTCAAAGGGTCCTATAATGCAAAACCAGCTAAGAATTTCTGTCTCACAGTAAGGGTTAGAAGTTCTTTAGATGGGGTCACTGACATAGCCTTTCCAGAAACAATGGTGGTCTTAATTTAATTATTATATGAGGTGTGGCTGAGAGTGAGGAGTGGGGAGAAGTACCTAGCCAAGAAAGGAGAATGGTTAGGGTAGAACATGGTTGAAAATCTGGGACTGGCTAGATATAGACAGTGTCATTCTACGTAATGGATATGGATATAGATGTAGATATGACTTTATATATAGGTATAGATTATAGCTAATTGTAGCACAGTCCCAGAATCTGAACTGAAGGTAGAAAGGGTTCCATTAAAAAAACAAAAACAAAAATGGTATTTCCAGTACCAAGGACAGTTCTTAGTTCACAGTAGGTGCTTAATTTATGCCTATTGAATTCTTTCCATGCAGAATTCTCAGACTTAGTGGGGATTAAAAAGCCTTATGCAGTGTAATTGCTTAATAAATATTTGCTGATTGGCTGATGCTGCTTTATTCCCTTATGTATCTTCCAAGAAGCAGCCCAGGTAGGTAGTTAACAGATTTCCTGAGAAGCATCACAAAAAAATCATTCCAGCCAGGTTATGATTCTGGGAAGAACCAGGTACAACAATGACAGAAAAACACTGAGTGTTAATGGGGAAAAACAACATTCCTTTCTCCCCACAACTCCCAAACAGTGCCTGTTGTGTTATTTATTTATTGCTAATGAGAAGAATCTGTCTCACACCTAATACTGTAGCAGTAGCAGCTCTATATTTAATTGCTGCAAATTAAAACCATCAATTTCATAAGCTGTGCATAATAGGAATATTCGGCTGGGATGTCACTACTCTTGCCAATACACTGTTGGGGATAAAATGGGGAAAATGTTTTTAAAAAGAACAAAGAAAACAAGAAACAAATGGCAGTGACTCAAACAGCCTACCTGTTGAGTACAGAGCCAGCGATCCTCACCTATACCCTGATTCTGCCCAAGCAGAACTCTGCCAGGTTTAGGAATTTCTAAGGCTGCTCCCTCCTCACCTACTTGCTTTAGATTTTATTAGAGTTGAAAACAACCTTGGAGATTATATAGTCAAAACTTGTTTTGTAGACCTAAAGATAATCCCAGAGAAGGCAAGGGAAAGGTGCAAAAGACATGGGGCTGGAACCCAGTTGCCCTGACCCTCAGTCTGGTGTGGTTTCCATTACATCAGAGTGGATAACTCCCTCAGGTTGATTCCCTGAAACCAATGCAGAGGCAAGCACCTTCCATCCCTTCTCCCTCTTTGTATCTCACTCCAAACTGCCAAGCAGTTCAGTGTGTTTCAAATCACACCCCCTTCACTCATTCCATGCTTATCCCAATCCTATTCAATGTAATTCAATCGAACCCAACCCAACCCAATCCAACTCAACCCAACCCAATCCAATTCAGTTGAATTGAATTCAGTAGGGTTGATTAAATTTTTACTTTGTGCCAGGCATTGTGTTAGGCACTGGAGACAGAAAGACCAATATAAAATTGATTGCTACTCTCTATAGAGGGGGTTATAGTCTACTGGGAAGGGAGTGAGGACAACATGTACACACAAAATCTTTTATTTCTTTATTTTATAGAGAAATATATATATATTTATATATTTTATGTCTATGTATATATGTATAACATAAATATATATAAAATATGCATATTTTATATATGTATGTGTATATATTTATGTATATATGTATGTGCATATATACACATACATGTATATGTATGTATATAGATACATGTATACATATGTACACACATATATATATATTTATACAATTTTGACCGAAAAATGGAATATTAACAATTGAGGGGAAGGGGTCAGGGAAGGCTTCAAGTACTGGGTGACATGAGCTGAACCTTGAAAAGAACTAGGGATTTTTAGAGTCATAGGTGAAGAGGAAGAGCATTCTAGACTTGGGAGTGAAGGAAAGGGAGATAGCCTGTTCAAAGCTATGTGGGAAAGAGATGGACTGAGGCATCCAAGGCACAGTAACTGGGTCCATTGGGTTGGAAATGAAAGAATGAGAAAGGAAGCAATGTGAGAATGAGGAGTGTAGGAAAAGGAGCTGGAGGCAGATCACGAAGGACTTTAAAATACAAACTGAAAAGTTTTATTTTGTCCCAGAGAACCATAGAAAATTCATAAGCAGAGTAAAGTTATATGGTCGGATTTGTCACATGGTCAGCAGAGAAACTGTCTCTTGGCCGGCTTTGGGGGTGATTTCCTCTTTAAAGAGAGATTTGGGGATACTTTCAACTCTGGGAATGAGAATCCCTTATAATTTGAAAGCAAATTTTCATATAAAGTGCTTCAGAAACCTTAAAGTTAAATATATAAGTAACCTAGTGGTTTTTTCAGTGAACCTTTACAACATAGATACCTCTACTTGACCTGACATTAAATTGTCCAGAATTGCTTAAGTACTGAAATGTTAGAATCTTAGAGCAGAAAGAATTCTGAAAGTTCAATCTGGTCCAACCCAGAGCTGCTAAGAAGTTCCCTTTATAATATCCCTGACATGTGGTCTTCTAGCCTTTGCTTACTTGGAAAGTGATGGGGAACTTAAAGAGGAGGCTATTTCATACATCTAGTGTTTAGGAGATTTTTCCCTTTTATTTAGCTGAATTCTGCCTCTGGGGCACTTTTCCCTCCTAACTCCTGGTTATATTCTCTTGGGACAGGCCAAACATGGCTAATTCCACTTCCAAGCCACAGTCCTTCCAAGGCTGTCTGGCAGCAATCACCCCTCTTTTTCCTCAGACATTAATTTCCTGGAGAGTATGTAGAGAAAGGCAAATCAGTATAGTAAAGAGCCTTGAGTCTGAGGATTGGTTGAAAGAAATGGGCATGTTTAGTTTGGAAAAGAAGATTCAGGGGCATCATGACAACTGTCTTCAAGCATTTGAAGGATTGTCCTTTACAAGAAGGGTTAGCTTTGGTCTGTCTGACTCCACAGGACAGAAACAGCAGTAATGGGTAGAAGTTACAAGGAAGGCAGTTTAGGTTCAGTGTCAGGGAAAATTTCCTAAGGGAAACAGGTGTCCAAAACTGCAATGATTTGCCTTGAGGAATGCTAGGTTGCTTTTCCTCAACAGTCTTCAAACAGAGGCTGGATGACCCCTGTCTCTCCCACATACCTTTGAACAGGTACACCTTCATGTATGAGTTGGACTAGATGGATTATGAATCTCCTGCCAGTCCTAAAGTTTTTGTGATTCTATGGCTAAATGTCTCAGGTCTTTCAAATGATCTTCATAGGGCATCAGTTCAGAGCCTTTAGCATCTCACTCACCCTCCTCCAAATACACCCCAACTGACACATTTTTGAAAAAAAATGTATCTAATCCCATGTGCTTTTACATCATCTTATACAACCTGCCCCTGATCTCTCTTTCAAGCCTCATTGGACATTCTTCTCCCTCTCACACTTTGTGATCCAGCCAAACTGGCCTCCTTCTGTTCATGCCAGTCTGGAAGGCACCCACTCCCTCTTCCCCACTTCCTCATAGATATGCTCCTGTACCGTCTTCTTCATAAAGCTTTTCCTCATCTCCCCAGGTCCTCCTTCCAACATATGATGTTTTAACTACATATCTATTTGTATTTATAACTATAGTTATGCCTTATTCATTTTATTTGTACTTGGCTCCACCAGTAGACTAAAATCTTGCAAGGAAGGATCGTTTCATTCTTAGTATATGCCCAGTGCTTGGCATGTAGTAGACACAGTATTAAATACTTGCTGATTGATGAATTGATATTACCTAATATTATCTACATAGAGTCTAAAGAATTATTTTTTCCTCCTTAGACCTTCTTAGAAACCGTGGGAGAGATGCTTCAATTCCCAAGTTGGACAGACACAAACGAGGTAAGATTAAAAGTCACCTTGGTCTCCAAAACTTGTCTTGGCTTCCATTTATCTGCCTGGACATGTCACACACAGATCTACCATATTTGAAAAAAAAGTGATTTTCTCTTCCAGGGCCTTATGACCAGGGAAGCAACTCAGTTCACTTGGACTGAACAGACTCAGAATAGGTTAAAAACTCTTGCTCTAGATTAGAATATCATCTTCATGAGTTAGTGAATTTTCCTCTTCTCTCTTCCCCTCTCCACCTTTCCTCTCTCCTCCCTCCCCTCCCATCTTCTCTCTCCTCCCCTCCCTTCCCCTCCTCCTGCCCTTCCTCCTCTCCCTCTGCTTCTGCCTCCCCTCTCCTTCCCTCTCTGCCCTCTCCTCCTTTTCTTGCCCTCCTCTCTTCTCTTTTTAGCAGATTTGGATTTGCATTGGCATAGGGAATTAATTCCCAGTGAGGAAACTCCCTCTGCTAATGTAGGTTGGCACATGTTCTGCAGATTATAGTTATAGGCAATCAGAGAATTGCCTAAAACTATGAAAGAAGCAGCTAACCCAGAGTCACACAAACCTTAAGAATCAGAGATGGGCCTTGAACCCAGGGATCTGAGCCTGACTGTCTCTAATTAGGCCATGCCACTTCTGAGCAAATGTTAGGTCAGGAAAAAATAATTTGCCTGAGGGCCAAGCCAAGATGAATCCTGGGTCATAGATCTAGGCTGATGATAATACAAAGGGTCCATCACTGGAAACCCACTCAAATACTGGCTTTGGAAGGACCTAAACTGGGGCTCCTACAGGGCACCATAGTACACAGAGCACCAGACCTGGAATCAGGAAGACCCATGTTCCAGAGTTCAAATCCAGCCTCAGACACTCACACGTTGTGTGACCCTGGGCATGCCACTTAATCCTGTTTGCCTCAGTTTCTTCATCTGTAAAATGAGCTGGAGGATGAACCGCTTCAAAGCACTCCAATTTCTTTGGCTAGAAAAGGCCAAAATGGGGTCACAGAGAGTCAGCTGTGACTCAAATGACTGAACAGCTGCAGCAACCAGAAGGACCTACTAGAGTTGGGTGACTTATGGCATAATATTGGAGAACCTAGGGTTGCCTCCACATCTCCATGAGATGTCAATAGAGGGCTCGATTACATTGTTGATTTCATCATTGTGAGTGATTTCCTGTGTGGCAATTCCTTCCACCACCAGCAGATCACCAACATTTTTGTAATTTATGGTTTTAAAGCAGGGCTTCTTAACCTGGGGTCTGTGACCCCTTTTAAAAAAAAATTTTGAAGTTGTTTTTCAGTCTAATTGGTTTTCTTCAGAAGGGGTTCCATAGGCTTCATTGGATTGCCAAAGGAGGCCCCGAAAGGTGAAGAGTCCCTGGACTGGAATGTTACTTGAGACACTTGCTATGGTCATACAGCTAGCAGGTGTCAGTGGCAAGATTTGAACCTGGGTCATCTGGCTCTGAGGCCAGCCCTCTGTCAGCAGTGACACTGCTTTACCTCTGATGATTACCATGTAAACACATGGGTTTGTAGCCCAGCAAAGATCAAAGGCAATCTGGAATGAAGCCGGTAACTCATAGTTTGCTTTGTAGTTTCTTGTCTTTTGTACAGAAAATGAATTAATTTTTGATTTTTTTGAAAACAGAAGCATAAAACATGCATTGTGGTTTATATTGGCAAGGAGAAATCAGGGGACAGATGGTGTGCCATTGAGGGAGCACGTCTTGTGTAAATTAGGGAAACCAGATTAGACAAGGGTGGAAAAGACATTTCTTGTTTGGAACCCAGGCAAATGGAATTCACGAAAGACTAGCCCCAGTATTGGGAGCATGGGAGAGTGAATGTCTCCCGGTTTCCTTCCACATGGGAGAGACATTTAAAGGCCTGCCAAAAAGAGGACTTGAAAAGTAGTGTTTTATATATAATGTTAAATGAACTTATCACAAATGCTCTGCTGCAGAATATAAATAATCATGAAATGTCCTGGCTCAGATGTTCCTTTCTGCTACTCTGTATGCATTGAACAGAATGGATGAATCAGTCATCACCTTACAGGAATGCATGCCAGACATTGCACCATTATATGCTGAGCCTATTGGAAATCAGGCAATGGGCCTGGAAGAAGGTTTCTAAAATTGAGCTCTCTTTTCTATTTCCAGCTTGTTAGAGTGTCATGGGAAATCGAATTGTGGGAAACTCTAGAAGAGTTTGGCCGCCAGTAGATGCTAGAGTTCTAATTGAGGCAGGAGGAGGAAGATTGGTATTAGATGCAAAGGCAGAGCTAGGGTGGGGCAATGGGACATTGTCCTCAAGGCATTAACTTTAGAGAATGTGAATTATAACAGTTATAATAACTGATCCCACACATTGTTCAACTGAATTTGTCTGTATTATTTCTTATATTATTGTCACATCATGAATGATAATGTTGATTTGAGGATACTTTCATGCTACTTCTCCAGGGTCTGCTGCTATCCTGGATGCCAAAATCACTTCTTTTAGTAGGCATTTTATGAATGCTTATTGATTGATTGATTGTATCACCATCAGTGTGGGCATTGTTTAACCAACAGTGGATCTGAAGTAAAGATTCTTGGGTTCATATACTGACCTTGCTGCCTACTCTCTGGGTGACTGTGTTTGTCTTTCTAGAACACCAGTGCAGGAGTTAGGAGGACCTGAGTTCAAATCTCACCTCAGACACTTGACACTCACTAGCTGTGTGACCTTGGGCAAGTCACTTAACCTCAATTGCCTCTTCCTGGTTCATCCAGTCATCCTGATGATTATCTGGTCACTGGATTCAGATGTCTCTGGAGGAGAAGTGGGACTGGTGACCTGCACAGCCTTCTCTCACTCAAAGCAAAGTCAAGTGCAAGTCATGTCACTATTTCTCTGATGGCATGGTCTTCTTTGGCAATGAAGGACAAATACAGCCACCCTCCCCCCACACCTTCCTCCCCCACCTCAGTCTTTTCCTCTGTAAAATGAAGTAGATGGATAGAGAAATAAATGGAAAGAGCACTGGGTTTGGAGGCAGAGAACATGAGTTCAACTCCTAACCCTATTCCTTAATACCTATGTGACTTTGGACGCCCCTCAAGACAGTTTTCTTATCTTAATCTTTTATCTTTCTCTGTTTCTCAGGGAACATGGAGCGTGGTTAATAAATGAATTCTTATTGATTGATGACTTACTATAAAGTGGAGGGCTTGCTCTGGAGGACCTCAGAGGTCCCTTTTAGCGCTAAACTAGTGTTTCCCTGACCTGCTGCCCAGGATACCTCTGAGATCTTCTAGTTCGAAGTTTATAATTCCATGAAATGCCACTTAGAAGCTCTTGTTCTTTTGGGTAGAAGGTCAGTCTGAGAGAAGAGACAGATTTTCTGTATTGTTTTTTTTTCTTTCTGTTTGACAATTAACAAAGGGGTGCTTTCTCACAGGTTTATGAGGGACCTCCAATATGAAGTCACTGTCGTGGGAAGAGACATAGTTCAATCTAGCAGAATGATAAGGGTTTGAAGCTAATACAGGCTTCTTCAAGGAGGAAATACCACAATGTGGTCAGTGAAAACATCACCAGATCTGGGATGAGAGGTTCTATATTCTAAGCCCAGTTCTGTCACTTGCTAGTTGCATAACCATGGACTAGTAATTCGATCTCTCTTGTGCCTCAGTTTCTCCATTTCAGACACTAAAGCTGTGTGACTCTGAGAAAGTCAATTACGCTCTTTGTTTCTCAGTTTATCTATCTGTAAAATGAGAGGACTGGACTGGATGTTACCCTTAGGATTCTTTCTGGGTCTAAATTTGTGACCCTATGAGCTTTAAATTGAAGGAACTGGAATTAGTGATCTCCAAAGTCCTCTCTGGCCCTAAAGTTCTGTTGGAAATTTAAAAAGCCATAAGAGAAATGTGTGTATGTAGGTATGTGCCTTCTTTTTTCTTTTAAAATAAGCTTGGATCTTAAAGCTTATGCTGAAATTTAGAATATCAACAAGGCTGGTATTCTAGGAGTATCAGCAAGGAATATCAACAAGGTTGTATTCCCAGCAATTCATTATATAAATGAAAATGGCTTCTTTTCCTACCTGGTTGGCCTCTTTACAACAATGAAGAAAACAAGCTTCCTTAGGGCAGGGACTGAGTTTTTAATTAATTTGTTTATTTAGCTTTTAATTTCCACCATCTAGACTAGTTTATAGCCCATAATGAGTCCTTAAGAAATGTTTATTGAACAGTAAAGTCACATTTATACAGTTCTGTATAGGTATTCATGGGCAGATAGATGGTGCAGGAGGATAGAGCCCTGGACTTGGAATCAGGAGGACTAATCTTCCTGAGTTCAAATCAGATCTCAGATGCTTAGTAGCTGTGTGACCCTGGGCAAGTCATTTCATCTGGTTTGCCTCAGTTTCCTCATCTGCAAAATGAGCTGGAGAAGGAAATGGCAAATGATCCCAGTAGCTTTACCAAGAAAACACCAAACTGAGATTATGGAGGATCAGACTCGACTGAATCAATTCACTAACAAGAGATATGCCTATCTCTTAGGACCAAGAGGTTGGTTTTACAGATGAAGGAAATGAAGCTCTAAAAGGTTAACCAATTTGCCCATGATCACATGGCGCAATCTTCCAAGGCAAGATTGGAACTCAGCTTTCCTGAGTGAAGACCAGCATGTTTTCCATTCCTCCTCTTATGCAGAACCCAAGCTGATCTCAGTGGAATGTTTCCTACAATTAAGTCCACCTTCTCCTCAGCATAATGTTTTTCTATCTGATTTTTAAAAGGCACTGTTGTTCATCAATCTCCCGTTTTCTTTTTCCTCAGAGACCTTCTAATGGGGTAGGGTTGATTGACACTGTGGACAAAGTTCTGTGGCACATAGCTTACAATCTGCAAACTTACAAAATGGCTGTTACCATCCAGGGCTCATCTTCAGTAGCAGGTAAAGGGGATCTGACATCAGCATTTACTGTTTGTTATAAGGCCTAGAAGGGGGAGGGATGGAAGTCTGGAGGAGAGTAAAGATGGATGCCAGACCCAGCATCACTCCTCTCGATCAATAAGCATTTGTTAAGACATAAAATCACAGACTGTCCCACCTGGAAATGAACTCAGAAGCTATCTAGTCTTCCACTCAAACAATCAATAAACATTTATTAAGTACCTACTATGTTCCAGGTAAGGAACTAAAGAAGAGGCAAATACAGCCCCTGGCTTTATAGAACTTCCATTCTAGTCAGGGTCAGGAGGGAAATATAACATATACAAATTGTCGTTTGTTTATTTTTCAGTTGTGTCCAATTCTTCATGACCCCATTTTGAGGTTTTCTTGGCAAAAAATGTTGGAATGTTTTACCATTCCTCTCTCCAGCTCATTTTACAACTAAAGAACCTGAGGCAAATGGGGTTAAAAGACTTGCCCAGGACCATGTAGCTCTAGTTAAGTGCCTGAGGCCAGATTTGAAGTTGGTAAGATGAGTCTTTCTGACTCCAGGTCCAACACTCTATCCATTGTACCACCTAGTTGCTATGCCCTCTCTACTCACGTTGATCTTACCCCTTGGACACCTTGGCCAACAGAAGTTGCAACTAAAACCTTTGTAGCCTGGTGGTCTATGTTTGAACAAAGGACCACTCCAAATTTAGCTAAGGTGATCCTTGGATGACAGTCTATTTCTGAGTTCAAGTCTTTTCAGCTTCAATAGCATCTATTAGATCCGGATAATATCACCAGCTCGTTCAGCCCTTAGAGAACTGAGAGTTACCTGTATACCACAATGGAGCACAATTAAGTGCCTACAGGAGGCTTTCTGAAGCTATCTTGTTGTGTATGAAATGATGCTCTGTGGAAACACTGCTAGAAACAGGACAGATGTATTCAAGTCAGTGGTGCATGAACAGGCCCATGTCAGCATTTTCCTGTAGCCCTGGAAGCTGAAATCACTTAATTGAAGCCACATTCTCCATTCAGAGCAAGAGAATAAAAGCGGCCGTGCCTAGAGATGGATAAAGGAATTGAGAATAGAGAGTCGAGAACAAGATTTCATAGAATCAGCTGGAACTGTTCAATGGCAATCTCTTTTTCTAAAGTCATAGACCAATAAAACGAGATACACTATTGCCTTTCTATTTTAAAGATCTATATCTCCCTAGATAGGGACATTCTGTCTCAGGCCCCTCTTCTTATGACTAGGGATAACTGGTACAACCTAAGGTTAATTGTTCTGTGACTCAGTTTCAGTAGCTGTCTGTCTCTCAACATTTTTATATTAATGCAATTATCTATGTGGCTGATGAGCAAATGATGCCCCCCACCCCAATCCCCTTGTCTCTTATTCTGGTCTCCCTTGAAACCCAGAAAGGAGCAGATACCATGATTCTTCTTCAAGCTGCCTGTGGGATGGCGCCAATTATCCTCTGCAGCATCCCAAATGGGCCATTTTGAACTTTACAATGACTCCTAAGAGCAAAGGCTGTTGTGATAACTTTGGGGTTTCTGTGACACCTCAGTTAGTCTTCTGTAGGCACACTAAGTGACCTGCTTCAGAATATCTCGCCTATATGTTTTTTCTTTAAAGGAGTCATCTTCCAAAGGTAATTGTCCTCTCCAGGGAGATCATTCTATTTCCTCACAAAACAGCTGGGGTTTTACAATCGAGATTTACAGTAGCTGTTGAGAGAGCAAACTCCACTTTATGGGTGAATCAGGCAGTAAAGGTTATTGATTTTTATCTTTTTCTTGGCTGGTTTGTACTTGCAGAGTATTCGTTGGCCAAAGTGCCCCCAGAGACGATGACTTCTCATCACTATCGCTTTCCCACCCAGGGACAGAGCTACATTGAAATTCCTCGGGAGGCCTTCCATAGCAAAAGTAAGTCATGACTGCATGAGGAAGGTCATGGCTGGGCAGACTCAATGACTCTCTCCCTCTCTACTGAAAGGGAAGAGGCTACTCATTGTCAAATTTGCCTGGGCCTCTAGGGAAACTTCTTCCAAGATCTGAGAGAAATTCTGTGAATGATCAAAATGCTAATGACGTTATTTTTTCTAATGCCAACTGGGGTCCTTGGAATGACACATATTTTATCATGGAAAAGGTATGAGGAATCAGAAAACCTGCATTACAATTAACAGTAAATAATTGTGTGACCTTGATCAAGCCACTTAATTTCTTTGTCTCACGTTTCTTCTCAGTAAGGAGGTGAAAAATAATCCTGCCCCTGTCTGCTTTATGAGGGAGAATTGCCTTATGGAGTATAGTAGAAAGCCTGCTGCTTTGTCAGTCTGAGGCCATTGCTTTGAATCCAGGCTTTGTCAGTTACAACCCATGGGACTTTGGATAAGTCACTTCTGTCTCTTAGTTGCCTGTCTTCCTTATTATCATCGCCTTGATGAGAAAAGTGAGACTCAGACAAGTGATAGCACCTGCTAGTATATGTCAAAGGCAGAATCTGAAACCAGGTGTTCCTGATTCCAGCTCAAGCATTTTGTCTTATTATATAGGATCCCAAGAGTAGGGAATGGACTGGGACTTCAGTGGTATATCACTTCATGTTCCAATTCATATTGATAGCTTCTCTGACACTTACAAGAGAATTATCTAAAGCAATGAGAAGTTACATGGTACAAGTATGTGTCTGAGGTGGAATTTGAGCCCAAATCTTCTTGGCTTTGAGGTTCTCTATCTGATTTAGATCTGGGAAGGTTCTTTGAGGTCATGTAGTCCAACCCTTTCATTTAACAGATGACAAAAAAGCCCAAACTGAAACTCAGAAAGACAAGTTATGCCAGGTTCCATACTTAGCAATTATCAGAGGCTATACTGAACTACCTGATTTCAAGCTACCATTCTTCCTATGGCCATCATTCTCCAAGGTCTGAAAGGCTTTCTGCAGATTACGTGGGATATTAAAAGCATCTTTACAGAGATCCAGTCAATGGGATGAAGCTAAAAAGAGAAAGCATGAATTAATATCTCTGCAACTTAGCTCAATGCATATTCAGACAGACAGACAGACAGACAGACAGAGAGCCACCGCTATTTTCCAAGCTTACAGCCTCCATAAAGAAGGCTTATGGCATCATGGCCCCATAGTGATCAGGGTGTTTCCCCACCATGTGCCACCTACCTGATTTATTCTGCTGGCTGAACTCCCCCAAACCAGGAGGAGGTTCAAGCCTGTGACTGCCACGTGCGCTCTGAAAGGGAAATAATTGAGATCATATGGAAAGGGGTTTTGGGAAATGCCAAAAATAGCTTGTGAAAGATTCCTTTTTCCTCTCTTTCGTCCTCGTGCCTCACTTGACTTTCTGTTTGGTATGGAGTTCTTAGATGGGTATCCACATGGAGAATGAACTTATGATAACATGAAGGACCTGGCTTGCTTCCCAAAACTTTACCATGAGGCCCAGGTCAAAGTGAAGAAAAAATGCCCAGGGCCAGCTGAGGGCTTGTCCCTCTGAGTGACCTGTTCTAAACCTTCAGCAGGATATTATTTCACTTTTCAAAGGGTGACTTTAGGAAGAGTCGGAATCTAGTAGAAGCCATAAAGGTTATTTGCATGCTGGATGCTACTTGTAAAACTTGCATCTGTCTCTTTGCTCACAAGGTTTGAAGAACTATAAATACTCCATATGTAGACAACAAGTAAACAACAAATTAAAACTCACACAGACAGAAATGTAGGTGCGTACATTCTCTCACGCACACGCACACGTACTCTTTGTAGAGGGGGGAGCTTTTAAAAGTCAGCTAAAGATTGCAAGGGCAACTAACCTCAGATCCTTACTAGCTGTGGGTCCCTGGGCAAGTCAGAATCAATCTTCTGGTGTGTCCTGCTTGATCCCATAGCCAACACACTCTCCTGGGCACGCCAGTGTAACAGGGCCATGACTAATTCCATCACTGAGTTCTAAGCAAGTTCTGAGTCCTCCATCGATGGCAGCCTTAATTCACTGCCCATCTCAGGCTTTCCTAGGGTCTCTGCTCTTCCTTCATGCATCTTCACATGAACTCAGCCTTCACAAGGATGATGTACAAAGGGCCCTGATACTTAATTAGCGATTCTGGGACCACTTCAGTACATGACATGCTGTCTGCCCATTTGTTCCCTTAAAGGTTAACTCTGGGTCATTTTGTTCTTTCTCAGCTTGGACCACCATCGTTGGCCTCCTCTACCACACAATGCACCGTTGTTTCAACAACATCCAGCCTGCTGACACAAAGTAAGTCTTCCAGGAATGTATTTCTGTGGCCTGAGGGGGAAGGGTGATCAGGGTACAGGCAGCATGTACATACTTCTTGTGGATAATTTGGGCTCCCAAAGTCTTTACTGTTCCTCACTGTTAGTGACAGGGAGATGATTAAAAGGAGCAGGTAAGTATCTTAGTGCTTTAAAAAGAAAAGAAAAGAGACAAACTGTAGTTCTCTGAGGATTGCGCAAGGCCTTATGTGTAAATCATTACATTTTGCCTTTGAGCCAGACTGAATAATTTATTATTGTCTGTCGGAGGCAATGGAATTAGGACCCTTTCTGACAGCCATAAAGTAATAATAGGATAACCACAAGCCTCTAATCCGTCATCTTGTTCTTTATGAAAGTATCCTTGTCTTCAGCCTCTCCAGCAAGAACTGCTGTGAGAATTTCCTGGTGTGAGTGGGGAGATCCAGGGCAGGGGAAGGCTTGCCTGCTGATTTAAAGGCACCAAGACACTGATTTAGGTCTCCTGGCTTTGCAAGCTGGCTATCTAGAACTATTTGTGCACAAGCTTTAAAACACCTGAAGAAGAAGGATACATGCTACCTTGAGATCTAGATGCCACCCTATCAGGGACTAATTTTTAGCAACTGTTGATTTCACTACTGGAAGCCCAGAGTCATCACTTTCTCAGGTGATACTGGTCTTAAGGCATCCATGATTTTGAGTGGCCTTGATTTAATCGCCAGTGGACACCAGCAACAATGAGGCTTCCTTGATGAAAAATGTTGTTTCTTTTTTGTCATTGGATACCCACTGCCTAGCATAGTGTCTGGTACATAGTAGGTGATCAATAAATGTTTGCTCACTGGTTAAGTGGAGGATGCTCCATTCAAAGTATACGGCAGTGTGACCATATCATTGGGGACATTCCCTTGAATTACTTGTCTTACAGAATTTATCCATTGCCTCCCCATCTTGGACAGCTCTTGTCTATGTCCACCTATAAATTCTCCAATCAATATACTATGGCTTCTTTGCTTTCTCTGGTCATTGTGAGGATATCAACAATGTGCTGTTAAATGTTTAACAATTAACTCCGAAAAAAAGTACACTAGATATGCTTTTAATTTAACCTACATTATTAATGTTTTCTCCATCACTTTCTTACATTTAGATAATTAGAAAACAGTAAATCGTGCTCCGATTTGAGATATTTGCCAGTTTCTAAGGTGCAAATGCTCACACTAAAAATTGAAACATCAGTTCTAACTAACTGGTTAGAAATGACTCTGGAATCTCCTTAATATTAGGAGAACATATGGGTTGTCTTTGCTATCTCTATTTGACCAGTACATCATGCTGATATTTTTGTGGGGGGAGTCCAAACATGTTATTTCTCAAGTGTGAAGATCTCTTGTTGTCAGAAACTCTTTCCACTACTTCATACCACTGCTCATCTATCACTTGGTAGGTAGAAGTTAATCTAGAGCTGTACAGGACCTTAGGTAAGTCCTAGGGAGTGTTCTGAGGCATTTAGAGGTCATGAGCTTGTCCAAGGACATAGAATTAGCCAGAGGCAGGATTTGAATCCAGTTCCTCTTGGTTCCAAGCTCAGGGCTTTATCCACTACACTATGCTATCTCTTGGCAACAATAAGACACAAATATGACTGTAAATCTGGAAGTAGCCTTTTTGGACAGCAGCTTAATTGATCTTATTTTTCCCTCAAGCCAAGCCTGGCTCAATACTAAGGCATACATGTTCCATTTTAGCATCTGGGAGAGGGAGAAGGACGAGGAACATTTGAATACCTACTTAGCTCGTTCTTCAAGGGCATAAGAGGGAGAGTTCAGGAATCAAGATAGATGACTTGTCCAAACAGATGACTGCCCAAAGGTCTGAGAAAAGCTTCTCTGAACAAAAACAAAATGTAAAAATTGCATTCAGCTCTGATTTTGTCTTAGAAGAACTCATAGACTACATTTCTTATTAGTCATATTAATATTACTGCTAATATTGTTAACAATATTAATACTAAAAATTAATAAGTTCCATTTCCAGAGTGTTTTAAGATTTGCAAAGTTCTTTCTATATAATAACCCCATAAGGAATGTAAGATAAATGCAATTCTCTTCATGTTACAGAGGAAGGAAATGAGGCTATGAGAACTGGAGTGACTTGCCTACTAGTCAGTCAGTAAACATTCACTGAGTACCTACTATGTGCCAGGCACTGTGCTAAGTCCTGGGGATACAAAGAAAAGTAAAAAAATAGTCCATGCTCTCAAGGAACTCATAATTGAATAGGGAGACAACATGTAAACAACTGTACAAAACGAGATACAAAGCACCTGAATCAGAGTTCAAATTTAGGTCTCCTGACTCCCAGTTCAGAACTCTAGCCACTGTATAACACTGCCCCTCTAGTTGTGAGTCATATGAGACAGCATAGAGTGGGGCAAAGCTGGGAGTTAGGAAAATCTAGGTTTGAATTCTTCTCAGTCACTTAGCCACTCCAAGACTCAGTTTCTTCTCTGTAAAATGGGAATTCTAGGAGCATCTACCTCCTAAGGGTATTGTGAGGCTTAAATGAGATAACGTATGTAAAGTATGATAGATATGTCAGTTGCTATTATATTATTATCATATATTAAGATCACTAGGACAATATAGTCATACATGACACCACAGTGTGCAAGAATTTATGAGAAACTAACTTCTATGGGGTAGAATAGTCAGAACTGATGCTATTTCTAGTCTGGCAATAAAACCCCAAATGTATTCTTTGCAGGAAATGTGAAAGATTATAGGCCAGATTATCTGTTTTGACTCCGGAGACCACACCTGGGTTTAAACAAATAATTCACTATGCTCATAGAAAAGTGTAATTCTTGTTTGAGTCTTTTTTAAGTGTTGTCAGATGTTTTCCTTCATCAGAGCAAGGAAGAGTCCAAGTGGCTTAAGTCATCTGAAACATTCATGGGCTCTGAGAACATCAAAGATGGAAAGGACCATCAAATCCTGTCCCATCCCTGACCCAATCTGACCCTGGAGAAAGGAAGGGATTTCTCGATGTCTTTTTTCCTCTGTACCTTATGGAATGATAGATCTAGAGATACATAGAACATAGACCAGTATATCAAAAGAGAATATCATTAAACTCTGGATTGCCTCTGTTCATTGCAAAATTCAGGACCAACTATTTGAAGCATAGCTGGGAAATATTCAAAAACTATTCCCCTTTTCCTTCCATTTTGTGAGTTTTATCTTTAAAATGTCCTTGCACCTTATAGTTACAAACACTTAGAAGAGTGCAGGAATATTCAGAACCTTCTAGGCCTTTTTTCTGTGTCTCTCTTTCCAACTTTTTGACATGCCTGTTTTATATTTGAGACCATCAGAGAGTTCTTTGTGCAACCACATTAAAAAAATGATGCCTCCTCATTTTTTCCTCATTCCTAGTGTCACAGAGCTGAAAAGACTTTGAGAAAGCATGTAGTCCAAGGTCTATCATCATATAGCTGAGAAACCAGAGTCCATGGGAACTTAGGTAATTTGCCCAACATTGCATAGTGATTCAACATGAAAGGCAGAACTAGGACCAAAATGCCCTGAATTCTTGGCCGTTACTCTTTTCATCAAACCACATTATGAATTCTAACACATGATGGATGACCTCTAAAAAATTTTTTTTATAAACACAATACCCAAAGTAAATACTACTGAATAATCAAGAAAATATGGCAAGAGATGGTTCTCCTTCACTAGAGGTCTTCAAACAAAGATTAAGTGGACGTGGCAGTTGGGATTAATACTGAGGTGAGGCTGGATAATCTCAGGGGTGCCTTTCAGCTCTGAGATCCCATGATTCTGGGATGATGACCTCTGAGGACTGTATTTGCAATGAGTTCTTAGCCATCTTTGCAAATAATGGAAAATAGAATCAAAAGAAACCAAACAATGGCTAATGTAAAGGACATTTACCAACTACTTGACTTTAAGAAAGCAAGATGACCTTTTCTACAGCAAATTGAAAATTAAGTTTTGATTAAGCTAATATTATTTCACATTCCCCAAACATATACCAATCAGCTGTTTTGGAAGCTAGAGCCAGAACCATCAAAAATACCACCACTGAATATTTGTTAGGCACACATCATGTGCCAGCCCTGTGCTGGGATGTAAATACAGATATGACATTGTCCCTGCCTTCCAAGAGCTTATTCTTTAGAAAATGGAGGCAGTAACATGAACTTGAATGGCTATGTCCAAAACAGAATGTAACTTTGTCGGGGGAAGGCACTAGCAAGAAGGGGAAACCAGAAAAGTCTCCATGCATAAGCTGACACTCAAACAGAGACAGAGGTAGAGGTGAGGAGGGAGGGCATTCTCAGCATGGGGCTGCCAGTGCAAATACATGGAGATGGGAGATGAAGTGTTGTGCATGATGAGTGTCAAAAAGCTCACTTGGATAAACTGGCTGAGGAATGTCCAGAGGAAAGCTATCTGTAATAAGGTTGGAAAATTAGAATAGGGCCAGATTGGGAAGAGGCTTAAAAGTGGCAAATGGAGGAGTTTATAATATATTTGATCCTGGAGGTAGTCAGAGATTAGTGGAGTTTATTAAAAGGGGTGAGGAGTTTGACATGTTTTAGGAAAATCTCTTTGGTGACTGTGTGCAGGATAGATTGGAGGGGGGAGATATGAGTCAGGGAGACTAGTTAGGAGGCTATTACAGTAATCCAGGCAAGAAGGGATGGATGAGTGTCTGATGAAGGTGGTGGCTGTGTGAGTGGAGAGAAGGGGACATATGGAAAGGTGTTGTGAAGACAGAAATGGCAAGATCTGGCAACTGATTGGGTATATGGAGTGTGAATGGGTATGCCAGGATGACTTTGAACCTGGGTAATTGGTGGCAGAAGGGAAGCATTCTATTCTGTATTTCCTGTGGGTGCTCTGCCATGGGAACCAGTCATTTTGCAAAGAGGAGAATTTCAGCTTATCATATGGGAAAAAATAAAGCAAACACAAAAAATGCCCCAGAAAACTTCTCACCAATTAGAGCTGTCCCAAAGAGGACTGCTGTCCCTTTCAGGAGGTATACTGGGCTCATTCTCACTATGGATCTTCAGAGGGACCCATCTATCAGACATTTAACAAGTCTCAACTTTGTTAAGAGTCCTGTACTAGACTTGGGGGAGATACAGAGTGTAGATAAGATATAGTGTCTCCTTTCAGGGACCTTCCGGGTGTGTGTGTGTGTGTGTGTGTGTGTGTGTGTGTGTGTGTGTGTGTGTGTGTGTGTGTGTGTGTGTGTGTGTGTGTAGGGGAAAGGTGATAAGAAACATAAACAGGTCCCTGTAATGAACAGGTGGCCCCTCCTCCCCAGGCCTTCCTTAATTTCCTCATTGTTAATACTGTCTCCTTCTTGGAATAATTTTGTCTTACTCTGAATATACAGGATTTGTTTATCTGAGTACCTGCCGAATTCTTTCAGTAAGTATATAAGTTTCTTGAGGACATTTTTGTCCTAGTGCCTAGTACAGAGCCTTGCGTAAAGCAAACACTTCATAAATGTCCGTTGAATTGAATTGAATGAAACTGCATAGTAATTACATTTGGAAACTGCCAATTAAAGTGCTGTGGGAGGTCTGAGGAAAGGGCACTGCACATCTGGGGGAAATCACAGAAGGCTTCATGGAGGAGATTGCCTTTGAGTTGGGAATGAGGTAAGGGGATTCTATGCTAAAGTAGGCTTAGAATTAATGGCCTCTATGGTCACTGCCAACTGTAATCACAAAGGGGCAATATTTTAGTATCTTTTATTCCTGAACACACTTTCTGGGGTCCTAGTGGTATAGTTGGTTCCTAGCATTACAGATATTAAGCTTCTGAGGGGGTCCTCAAAGGCCATCTCAGCCCAATTCTTTCATTTTATAGATAAGGAAACTGAGGCCAGGGAGATGTTAGGTGACTTGCCCTAGGTCACACAGGCAGTAAGCATCAGAGGAAGGATATGAACCAAGGTCTTTGAGTCCACAGCCATGATGATTTCTACTATCCCACATTATCTCCCCTTTGTAGAAGGGTCTTTGCAGAAGGATTCTTTAACATGAATTTTTAACTCAGAATCTCAGTGTTCCCATAGTTGACTCTATGGTCAGCCCCTCCTCTCCTGGCATTCTTATTCTAATTATTCACCTGTTATAGAATAATCCCAGTTTGCCAGGTGGGTCACTGAGATGACTGCTCTTCTATGCAATGGGAAGGGTAGAATTCTATCACATTTGGCTTCCCTTCAGCTTCCTTACCTGCGTGCACATTTTAATTGTTGCGTTAGATTTTTGGAAGCTCTTTGAGGAGATTCTTTCTGATGTTATCCCCTTCTTGGGCTAAGGTCTCTTTGGGCAGTCATAACTAGGGTGGGGTGACTTTGCCAGTCCTTCTCCCAGGTGAGCTCCTCCACTCCCCAGCCTCTCTGTCTTACCATGCTCTAGCATGTAAGTCTGGTGGGAAGGGGCTGGCTTTTGTCTTTGGATCCTCAGTACTTATCCCATTATCTGGTATATAGAAGGTACTTAATAAATACTAGTTGACTACTTGACATAGAAATCTTTTATTAGATGCTTGATTTACTGACTGAATACAAAAACGACCAATGATGTGCCTGAGACTGGTTATTTTTTCCAGTTGATTGGTCAGAAGCTGGTACCTCTCTGTATCTCAGAGCCTGTCACAAAGTGGCACAAAATAGGTGCTTAATAAATGCTAGGGCAGTCAGGTGGTGCATTGGATAGAGTGCTGAACCTGGAGTCAGGAAGGCTCTTTCTCATGAGTTCAAATCCAGCCTCAGACATTTGCTAGTTGTGCGACCCCAGGTAAGTCACTTAACCCTGTTTGCCTCAGTTTCCTCATCTGTTATCTCTGCCAAGAAAGCCCTAAATGGGGTCACCGAGAGTCAGATGTGACTGACAATTGAACTGCATCAACAACAAATGCTAATTGAATGACTGTAATCTTATGATCTGGAAATTCCTCATTGCACTTCATTTTTAAAAAGTTGCTATCTTTTATTTTTACATCACCTTCACTTCTGATTATATGTGTTCTCCTCCCCCTACCCAGAGAGTCATACAAAGTATGACCTGAATTTCATTCAAGAAATGAAAGAGGAAAAAAAGGCAATTCCACAAAACTAATCAGTGCATCAGCTAAATCTGAAAGTACAGGCAGTGACCGTACACCCAAAATCCTCCACCTCTGCTGGGGAGGGAGTAGTTATCTCTTCTCTCTGGGACTTCTTGCACTTTAGAAGATAATTAGCCAAGCCAGCTTGGATCACAGTGGTGATGGTAGGGTCCTCAGGGTCCCCAGCCTCCCTTATGCTTCCTTTATCCCTCTTCCCCCAAACCCCAATTGTTATCCCTTCTCCAGACTTCTAGGCCCTTCCAAGGTGCTCAGTACTCACTTGTCAGATCAAAATCATTGTCAGATCAGATCAAAATCATTCTCACCAAAGGATGTGTCTGATTCATTCTCACTATCTTAGACATGACTGAAAGTATCAGAGTATCAGTTCTCTTAGGGAAAACTGAATAATAACAACTACTCTTCATATTCTCTTGAAAGTATGTGGAAGACTAACGTCTTCTTCCTCCATGTATATGTATATATATGCAGGCTTGCATATACATATGTTTGTACTAAAATTCAGATAGGCGAACTTGTTTGGAAGGTGGCCTCAAGCACAAGAGTACCTGGAATGAGGAAGATCTGAGTTCAAATCTGACCTCAGACACTTACTAGCAGTGTGACCCTGGGCAAGTCACTTAACTTCTATTCACCTCAGTTTCCTCATCTGTAAAATGGGCATAGTAATAGTACCCACGTCTCATGTAGTTGCAATATAGCATTTGTAAAGTGCTTAGTACAGTGCCTGGCAAACATAGGGACTATACATTGTTGTTGTTTAGTTGTTTCCATTGTATTCTTTGTGATCTTGTTGTGATGTGGAGGTAACCTTAGGTTACCAAGCTCTAGTAGGTTCCTCCCAGGTTGTTGTTTAGTCATTTCAGTTGTGTCTGACTCTTTGTGACCCCTTCTGGGGTTTTCTTGGCAAAGAAACTGGAGTGGTTTGCCATTTCCTTCTCCAGCTCATTCTACAGATGAGGAAACTGAGGTAAACAGGGTCAAAAGACTTGCCCAGAGTCACATAGCTAATAAGTGTCTGAGGCCAGATTTGAACTCATGATGATGAGTCTTCCTGAGTCCAGGTCTGGTGCTCTATCCGCTATGGTACCATATGATAATTATTGCTACCTATGTGTGCTAGCTATAATAATCATTATTATTTGATCTTTACAACAGTCCTTGAGATAGGAGCAAGAGGTATGATTGTCCACCTTTTACAGATAACAACAATAACGACAACTTATACTTTCAGGTTTACAAAGTGCTTTATGTAAGTTATCTCATTAGATCCTTATGACAACCCTATGAAGTAGGTGCTATTATTATCCTCATTTTACAGATGAGAAAACAAGGTTGGGACAGACTACACTAACCTGGTGGAGATCCTCATCCCCTCCCTCTTGAACTATTGCAGGAGGCTATTGGATAGTCTCTTTACCTGAAGACTTTGCCTCTCCTCACTCCAATCCATCCAACATTCAGTCGTCAAGTTGATCTTCCTTAATTTCAGATCTGACCGTGTCAACTCCCCATTCAATAAATTCTGTTGCCTCCAAGATCAAATAGAAATTCATCTGGCTTTCAAAGTTCTTTGTGACATGTCCCCACCTTTCCAGGCTTCTCATACCTTATTCTCCTCCATGTACTTTGCTATCCGGTGACCTTGCCATTCTTGGAATATGACCATCCATCTCTTGGCTATAAGTTTTTGTCATTGGCTGTCTCCAGGATGAAGAGGCATCATGGCTTCCCTGACTTCCTCCGAGTCTCAGCTGAAGCCCTACCATTGGCAAGGAGTCTTTCTCAGTCCTCCTTACTCTTTGTGCCTTCTTTCTGAGATGAACCCAATTTTATCTTGTATGGACCTTGCTCATGGCTGTTTGCATTACACTGTGAATTCCTTGAGAACAGGCACTCCCCCTTCTCTTCATCTCCCTTTATTTCTTCGTGTTATCAGCACAATGCCTGGCATGTAGTTGTTGCTGTTTGTCCTTGGTTCTCAAAGAGGACCATGACATCAGGGAGGTGATGCCATGACATACCAGTGACTTGGATTTAAGTGAGGCAGGGCTGTGCCAAATCATCAGCCTCACTTTCTCCTCCAGAGTCATCTGGGTCCAGTGACCAGATACATATCAGGACAACTAGAGATGACCTAGGATGTAATGGGAGACCTTGGTCTTTTAAAGTTAAGGTCTTTAGCAGGTTTCAGTTTGACTGAGGCAGCACCCATTCAATGATTAAGGCTAGGTAAAAAAATGAGTCAAAGAATGACCTAGTCCAGAAAAATCTAGTCCAGAAAATCAGGACCAGAAAATCTTTAATCTAGTCCAGAAAAGAAATTAAACTGGGAGGGGAAGATCCTCAGGATTTCTAGTAGGTGCTTAATAAATGCTGAGAGGTTGTTATTTACTCAGGATCACATCACTAGTGAACCTCATGTATTGCTGTTGATCCTTCATTCTCAAAGAGAACCAAGTGAACTTCAGGAGTAGAATTCAAACCCATGCCTTACTAATCCCTTACTCAGCACTATATTCTGAAAACTTCTTTGAACAACCCTATGCCAAAGAAATGAAATCTCAACTGTGGGATTTCAGGCAGCAGAGAGAGGTTGAAGAAAAGGCATTTGGGGTGGGAAGCAGAAAAAGCTTTCCCAGAACACTTTGGTAGGTGGTCCCTAGCTCTTGTGGGAATCAATCAATAAACAGGCATTTATTAACTGCCTGCTCTGTGACAGGCACTATGCCAGGAGAGGAGAGATTTATAATAGGGAAGGTATGGCCAGCAAAGTTTGTTCTGAAGACTCAGTTTGTCCTCAAAATAAAAAGACTCCAAAGGAGTAATTTGAAAATGGCTTGTCTATTAAAAAATGCAATTCACCTGGTTTGAGAAAACAGGTCTATTTCATGTCATATGTCATCTAATTCTAATTTCACTGAGCTGTAAAAACATGTTTTAGAGCTCTGGGCCCATAAAACAGTCAGTAAGCTGATTTCTGTGTCATTCCCTTTAATAACTCCAGTGGCCCCAAGGAACTGAAGACTGAATCATAGAACCTTAGAATTGCAGGAGACTCCAGAGGCCTCCAAGTCCTACTGAGGCTTGGACAAATCCTGTTTCTATGACATCCTCTGACAAGTGATCATACAGCCTTGCTTGAATACTCCCACTGAGAGAGTATTTGAATACTCTCAAATACCCTCCCACTTGAGGGTATTTGACCTTAGAGAAGAGAAATTCTACCTCTGCTATCTGCTTCTTGTGTGAGCTTATACAAACTATTTGGCATTTTTGAGTCCTGATTTCCTCAGGTGTGAATGGTTAAAGATTGGTCTGTTCATCCCAACTCTTAAGTTTGTAGATTTAGAGCTGAAGGGAGTTTAGAAGCCACCTTGTCTAACTGCCTTCATTTTGAAATCAAGGAAACTGAGGCTCAGCTATACCAAAGGCACTTGCCTAAGCTTACATGGGTGGCTACAATTCCTCTTTTCCAGGCTAAACCCCCACCATTTTTTTCAATACTAATTATAAAAATGACAGAACATCACAGTGAGAAGGAATTCTGAGGTCCTCTGGTCCAATACACACTTAACTGAGAATTCCTTGGATGATGTTGGAAGCTGATATTTTTGTCCAGAGATCAGAGGTCCAAAGTTAGTTTCTCATGGCATTAGTCAAAGACTAAGATAGGTTTTCTTTCTCAGTGGCTAGAGAGCTGGCTTTAAAATTCAAGAACTACCTCTGATACATGCTGACCATGTCACTTAAACATCTCAGTGCCCAGGTAGGTTTTAAGACTATACATTTTAGAGAAAGGGCCAACCTGCATTAGTAGAGAGCATTTCCTCCCCTGGGAGTTCCCTATACCAATGAAATCACCAGCCCATTCCCTATCTTCACCCTCTTCTGCTCATTGTTTTTATAGATTCTTATTGTTTTATTCATTCCTCTAAAAAATCTTAGCCTTCAGAAAGGCCTTAGTAGTCCTGCACTAGAGTGTGGCTCATCTGGGACGAAGCGGCCCTCAATTGTCCTTCAGTCCTGTGGGGCTCTAACACTGTTCCACATAATGGTTGTCTAAAGACCCGCAGCACTCCCCTCGAAGCCCTGTGCACTTGGCGATGTTTCATCAAAGGCGTCTTCCCAGCACAATAAATGATGAGAAGGTGTTTTTCCTTTATGGAGTTTTTTATTGAGAATATTTCATATTTACAACTCTGGGGTAACTGGCATACTTCTCAAACCTGTTCCTTCTTAAGAAAAGAAACAGAAGTGACTGTTTTATATGAAGGATGGGGAGGACGAGTGTAGGACACACATATGTCATGGGCTGGGTTCCAGGACTATATTAAGTGAAATGTGTGCATGTATCCATATGTTGGGCAAGCCCATTTGGGGAATAAAATAGGATACTCACAGTCCCTAGGGGCTAGAAACATCGCAATACTAGTAGGAGCAGCATAAGCAGTTAGAGGTGGCAGTGGATAAAGTGCCAGGTTTGGAGTCAGGAAGACATGAATTCAAATGTGGCCCCAGCTGTGTGACGGCAAGTCACTTCACCCTGTTTGCCTCAGTTTCCTCTTATGTAAAATGAGCTGGAGAAGGAAATGGCAAACCATTCCAGGATCTTTGCCAAGAAAACCCTAAATAGGGTCATGAAGAGTTGAACATGGCTGAAAAAATGGCTGAACAAAAGAGGGTGTGAATGGGAGGAGGAGAAGGGAATGAAAGGGAACAAACACTGATAAAATATGTCCTATTTGCCGGCTACTGTGCTAAGCACTTCACAGTGTGCAATCAACCCAGAAAAAATACATTGAACCTGGTCAATAAAGGTCTGAATGATGAAATGCAGGCAATGCCTAGATGAGGGAGATAGAGTTATAGCATTTTCTAGGAAGGAGATACAGGAACAAGGGTCACTGAGTGGACTCTTTCACTCAGGACCTCAGATTGCCAATGAGGAGGAAGGAGTCATAATCTTGGTCCTACATTATCAATTTATTAATGAGAAAACTGAGTGCCCAGAGGGGTTATAAGCAGTCTACTCAAAGTCACACGGATAGAAATGGAAGAGATGAGATTTGATCTTGGTCTAAATCTAGTATGCTTCCTATGGTTCAATGCTGCCTGGAAACACAGAACACCATGTTAATTAAACAAGGGGGAAATGGGAAAATGGAAGCTGATACCCCACAGGATGAGTGATTCAATACTCCTTGGGTCAGCAGGGATTGAATACCTGTGAAGCAGAGGACATGGGAAAATCCTGGTAATGATTTACTAACACCTGCTGCGATATACTTACCCAAGACTCCTCAAGCTAGGGAGAATTTGAAGCTGTACGTAGGGCGATGATACAGCTGGAGTCTGGAAGGAAGCTGGAGGAACCACAGGTAGCAACAAAGGCAGCCAGGTGGCAGGTACAGTGGATAGAACATGGGACTTGGGATGAGGAACACCTGAGTTCAAATGCTACTGGGTAATCCTGGGCAAATCATCTCATCTCTCTGTGTCTCAATTTTCTCAACTGTAAAGTGGAGATAATGATAGAAACGACCTTCCAGGGCTGTTGTGGGGATCAAATGAGATAGTAATTGGAAAGTGCTTAGCACAACATTTGGCATATGGCAAGTGCTATATAAATGCTAGCTATTATTATAATAATATTATATATATTTATATATTATATAAAGCACTTATTATTATAATAAGTGCTTCACAAATGTTAAATTGAAGTAGAGATAAGCATTTATTAAGCTCCTAGTATGGTGGTGTAGTGGATAGAGTGCTAGGCTTAGAGTCAGGTAGACTCATCTTCATGAGTTCAAATCTGGCCTCAGACACTTATTAGGTGTGTGACCCTGGGGAAATCACTTCACCCTGCTTGCCTCAGTTTCCTCATCTGTAAAATGAGCTGGAGAAGGAAATGACAAGCTACTCCACTATCTTTGCCAAAAAACCCCCAAATGGGGTCAACAAGAGTTGTACCCTACTGAAATGACTGAACCAATAAACAAAAAACACCTACTATGTCCTAGGCACTGTATGATCTCATTTGATCTTTACACAACCCAGGGGAGGAGGGTGCTAAGCGCCCGAGAAGTAGGTTTGATTGAATTCAGGTCTTCCTGTCTCCAGGTTCAGGATTCTATCCACTGAACCATCTATGTTATTCAGTTGAGGGCATGGGTACTTGACTATGTTCAGGTACAGGGAGTTAATGGAGTTAATCCATCAATACAATTTCTCCTCTCCTCAGTAGAGTCGGGATTAATGTTGAACAAACTTAGTTTCTATTAGGTTAGTGGCTTCATTCAAATTAATTCAACTAAATAAACATTTGTTCTATAAGAAAGATAAAATACAACCCCTATAGAATGTAAGGTTATTGAGGGTAGGGGCTTTTTCACTTTCATATTCCCAATGCCCAATCCAGCACATAGTAGATATTTGATAAGCACTGGATTGATTGATTCAATCAATTGACAGGTATTAATTAAGTTTGTTTTTGTTGTTGTTTAGTCATTTTCCAGTTGTGTCTGACTTTTCATGACCCCGTTTGGGGTTTTCTTGGCACAGATAGCTTGCCATTTTCTTCTTGAGCTCATTTCACAGATGAGGAAATGGAAGCAGAGTTAAGTGACTTGTCCACAGTCATGCAGCCAGATTTGAACTCAGAAAGAAGAGTCTTCCTGACTCTTGGCCCAGTGCTCTGTGCATTATAGCACTACCTAGCTGCCCATTTATTAAGTACCTATCATTTATGAGAGACCCTGGAGTTACAAAGACAAAAAGAAGGAAAGAGAGAGAAAGAAAGAGTTTCTGATCTCAGTAAGTTTGCATTCTATCAGATTGATTATCAGGAACCTATTAGTTTCAGCTACTATACTAGAGAGGTACTAAGAATACAGAAAAATTCCTTCCTTCTTTCATTCCATATTCATTTAGGAATTTAAGTCTTTGGTGGAGATGCATTCTGTTTGAAAATTGCAAAGTCAGTGTAAAAAACATAAAGTCATTCCTATGATCTTAGATCTAAAGCTGCAAGAGACTAAAGGGACCATTTAGTTTAACCTTTTTATTATATAATTGAGAACACTGAAGTTCACAGAGAGGAAGGAGTTTGCATAAGCTTAGCTGATGCTCCCTAGATGCAGTTGAAATCTAACGTGAATATTCAAAGTGACTTTCAGCTACCTGCTTCTTCTTCCACTTCTTCCCTTTGTCTAATTTGTAATAATTTTTCCATTTGTTTTCATTTACTTCCAAGGATTACTGAGGCAGCCAACTACAAAAAGCACTTGATACTAGCTACCAGTTACCTTATTTCTCTGAAGGTGGAACCACCACCAGTGCTGTCCCAGAACTTGTCAGGATCACCTCTGATCACTATCCGGCTCACACACACCCTGGTGAGTTTTATGACAATATTCACTGTGTTGTCATCCTTTGGTTTGTTTTGAGAACTGGTTTGTTTGTTCACTTTTTTTTTTTTTGCAATACCCAAGGTATTAATACCCTTTGGTAGTTTTTGTTTTTACAATGCCTGCTATGTGGTCGTACCTCGGTTGGTTTGTTTGTTTTTTGGTAATTCCCAAAGTATTAATACTGTTTGGCTGGTTTTTTATAAAGTCCACCATGTTGTCACCCTGAGGTTTGTTTTGAGGATAGGTTTGTTTTTACAATTCCCAAAGTATTAAACACCTTTTTTTCAATGCCTGCCATGCTGTCACCCTTTAGTTTGGTTTATTTTTGTAATTCCCAAAGTATTAATAATGTCTGGTTGGTTTTTTACAATGTCTACCATGTTGTTAACCTGTGGTTTGTTTTGAGGATAGATTTGTTTTTGCATTTCCCAAAGTATTAATACCCTTTGGTTGACTTTTTAAAATAATGCCTGCCATATTGGTTTGTTTTGTTTTCGTAATTCCCAAAATATTAATACTATTTAGTTGTTCATTTTTTACAATGTCCACCATGTTGTCATCCTGTGGTTTATTTTGAGGACTGGTTTGGTTTTGCAATTCCTAAAGTATTAATACCCTTCAGTTTGGTTTTGCAATGCCTACAGTATTAACATCCTTTGATTTATTCTTGGAATGTCCATTATGTTGTCATTGTGTGATTTGTCTTGGGGATACCCACCATATTATTATTCTTTAGTTTCTTTTTTGGGATGCCTGAAGTATTAATACCTTTAAGTTTGTTTTTGTGATGCTTGGTCTTTGCCTTGTTTTTATGATGTCCATGGTATCGATATATTGGTTTGTTTTGGGGATGCCCATCATGTTACTAAACATTGTTTTTATAACTCATAAAATGTTAACACCTTTTAGTCTATTTTGGCAATATCCACCCTGTTGTGCTCCTTTGGCTGATTTTTTTTGTGATGCCCTACATGTTACTACTATTTTTGCTGTTTTTGCCATGCCTGAAATATTAGTATCCTTTGACATATTTTTGGGACTCCCACCATGTTATTATGAGTTGGTTTGTTTTTGCAGTACCTGAAAATAGTACCTTTTCATTTGTTTTTTCATTGTCTCCCATGTTGTTACTCTAGTTTGTTCTTGTTCTTGCATTTTGTAATATCACAGTTCTCTGTGGGAATATGAGGAGAGTATCTAGGATGATATTGGGGCTGGTGAAAATAAGCATCATCTTGTTATCAACAGTTCCATCTGAATGGCCTTATCTTTACCCTTGAGTAAAGTGCTACTCAGTTTGTAGTTGTGTGTGTTTTGTCCTTTGTTTTCAAAGAGGACCATGCCATCAGAGAAATGATGACGTGACTTGCACTTGACTTTGAGTGAGCGAGGGCTGTGCAGGTTACCAGCCTCACTTCTCCTCCAGAGTCATCAGGATCTAGTGACCAGATATTCATTAGGATGACTGGAGATGGCCCAGGATGAAAAGGGAGACCTTGGCCTCTTTGGCCTTGGGTCTATTCAGGTACTCACTTAGGGTGAGGTAAGGCCCATAGAGTGAATAGGCCTGTTTAAGAAGTAGTCAGGGAGTACCCCTTTAATGAACAAAAGAAAAATAACTAAATCAAGCTTGAAGGGAAGGAAAACAGTTACAATTGATAATCACTCTTTAGCCAAGAGGGTCTAGGAAAAAGTCTGATGAAGATGACCTCCTTTGCTTGAGGCTTCAAACAAAGTTTGGATGACCCTTTCGAAGCAATGTTGCAGAGAGTATTCCTGTTCACATATAGGCTGGACTATATAACTTCTAAAGTCTCTTCCAGCTCAGATTTTTGTGATTTTATGACTCTACAACTTGAACAAAAAAAGATTTGTTCCTTCTGAACAACGCATCTTCATACGTAATCAAATTCTCCCATTCTGTGAAATCTCAGTGATCCCTTTTTGTAGGTCTAATTTATCTCTTCACTTTAGGATCTCTAGTTCTTCCTCTTGTCTCATCCAAAGATAGCCATTGGTCTGGTCACAGAGTTTCACTAGTAGGCAGAAAAACCTTTGAGAAAAGATTGAGGTTGCCTAACATGATCATGCTGCTTCTGTAAATGTTACTTGAAGTGATCATGAATGGACCTTTGGGGAAATAACATTGTTTGATTCTTAATTATCTTGTCTTACTGCCCCTGGCAAGGTAAAGCAATTTGTTTTGGCTGGAAAGAACAGAAATGAACAGCTAGAATTATCCACTTCTGTGTTTAACAACGTTTTGAGTGATAAACAATTTGCTACAGTGGTATGGAAGCATTCTGGTTTGCTCATGACCTCTCAGTGAGTCAGGAAGACCATGGTATTGCTTGTGTAGGTATATAGAGAACCAATCGTTTTAAAAATATATTTTATTGATATATCTAGTCTTTACTTCTACCTTTCTATTCTTTTCTTTATTCATCCCTCTCAGAGAGACATCCCTTAAAATAAAGAATTTTTAAAGGGAAAAAATTAAGCAAAACCAAATAATACATTGAAAAAAAATCTGATATTCTCTGAAATAATCCACATCTGTAGATCTTCCCCCTCCCCATATCTGCATAGGAGAAAGGGGAGATGTAATTTCCTATTTCTTCTTTGGGACTAAGCTTGTTCCTTATAATTTTGCAACATTAATTTCCATTAGGTTTGTGACTATTGTTATTAATATTTCATTAAAAATTAGTGTTTCTTACTACCTTAGTTAGTAATGTCATAGAATGTGTGTGTGCATGCATGTATTTGTATTAGATCAAAAATATACGTCAGTATGACTGAGCCTGGCACAGAGTACATGCTGAATAAATGCTTATTTTTTGATAGATGATTGCTTAAATGTTTTATTTAACAAAAACCCCCAACAAGTTTTATTGATGTTATTTGTTTTTACATTACAATTACTTCTAGACAATCTCTCCCACCCCTGCCCAATGCTTGAAACACTCCCTTTTAACAAAAGAATCATAGAATTTGGCAGTGTGTTAGCAGAGTGGACAGAGTTATGACTTTGGGGTCAAGAATACCTGAGTTTGAATTCTGTCTCAGACTCTTATTAACTGTGTGATTCTGGGTAAGTCACTTAGCTTCTATTCTCCTTTGTTTCCTCATCTGTAAAATGGGGACCCTCATAAAACCCAGGATTGTTGAGAAGATCAAATGAGATCATATGTATATGGTGCTTTGAAAACTCTAAAACGTTATATAAAAAGTGATAGCTATTATTACTTTATTTGGCATCTAATTCAAGTTTCTCACCAAAAAAGAATGACAAATATGCTACACTTAGAGATGAATAGTTAAACAAAACCCAATACAACAAACGTGTGGCATTGTTGGCAATACTCTGCTCCATGGGGCTCCAACTCTGCTTAAGGAGGGCTCCATGTGTCATTATGTGCGCTCTTATTCCAAAACTGGCCGTGTTGGTTACTCAGAGTTCAGTATCCTTAACATTCTTTTTGCTCTTGATTAGAGAGAGACACATGGTATATTGTTTTCTCTGCTTCTCCCTATTTCTCTCAGTGTCTGTTCATAAAAACCTTCCCATGTTTCTCTGAATTCCTTATATTCATCCTTTCTAAATGCATCATTATATATCTCATTCCATTTATATGTCGCAGTCTATTCAGTCATTCCCCAATTGAGGGGCAGTCACTTAGTTTTACGAATATTTTATGTGTTAATAATTGAGATTGTAATCTCCTTGTGGGTTGGGACTATCTTTTGTTTCTTTCTTATCCCCATTGCTTGATAGAGTGCCTGGCACATAGTTGGTGCTTAATGTTTATTGATTTATTAATGAAATATATTTATAGTAAGCCCTATGCCTTTTAAAAAAAAACACCTTATTTTTGTTTACACTTTTTCTTTTTACATCACATTCATTTTTGAACATGTCCTTTCCCTTCTGCCTACACAGTGAACCATGCTGTTAAATAAAACTGAAAAAGAGAGAACTATACAACTTCACAAAATCCACCAACTCAGCAGTCATATTTATCAGTATAGGCAATATTCCATATCCATAGTCTTCTATCTCTTAAGAGAAAGGAAATACTTGTATTTTCTCACCTTTTCTCTGGGACATTATAATTATGCAGCCCTACCCTGGAGTTTTAGTGAAAGCATAAGGTTTTGTCAGAGGATATGGGTTCAAATCCCAATCGGCCACTTGCTTTCTGGGAGGCCTTTGGGTAAGTCACCTCTCTGGGCCTCATGTTTCTTTCTCTGTAACACAGAGTTACACCAGCTGATCTCCAAGGTCCCTTTTAGCTCCAAATCTATAATTCAGCATATGAGAAAGAAATAGGAAGAAGCCCAACTATTCTTGATAATTTTGAAAGGATAGAAAACAAGTGAGGAAAGTGTAAAAGGTAAAACTCAATTGTTACAGCTTCTTCATGGGGATGCTATTTGGATGCAGAGCCTCTGAACTGAAGGAATCTTCTTGCTTGAAAGAGAGATGTTAGAATTTGACATTTCTGACAATTAACAGAATAAGAATTTAGATTAAGGTAGGAATGGGTTTGTATCTCCAGCACATAGTAGGTGATTTATATTTTAAAAAATAATTGATATAAAATGATTAGTTTATAATGTTCGATTGCATTGAGCTGTTCAGCCTCCAGCAGCATGAAATCCCTTGAAATGTCAGAATTGCTTAGAGAGAAGTAAGAATGCCTTCTTTGAGGCAGAGGGCTGTCCTTGGAAAAGTTTGTCAGAGCACAGAGTTGGACATTTTTAGTGGCTCTTAAGGAAATTCTAGAACAGGATTCTAACATTGCAAGCCTATAATCTAGAATATATAAAAGGAGGGAGGGGCTCTTTTTAAAGGCAGTGGAAACCTTCCCCTGGGGATTTTGAGGTTGAACATAGCCTCGGCAAAAGAAGAAAAAAGCTGCCTGCCCTAGCCTATGATGAGGGAAACCTATTTCCCAGAGTTTCCCAGCCTCAGCTTTGATCACTTGGATGGGAAGGGAGAGCAAATGCCTGATGGAAAGATGGAACACAAAGCAGGACCTAGAAAGCCAGTCAGCTTACTGGGAATCTACCACAAAGAAGAATGGGAAAGCAGGGGAGAGTGCACACAATTCACAGAAACCTGCTGACATCAAGTGTATTGTCTGGGGGTGGGAGAGCTTGGAAGCCCCAGAGAGATGAGTTAACACAAGCTAAAAATGACCACCATATGGAGTTTCAGGCAGAGCAAAGACAGCTCTGCTTTTGGCTAACACAAAGGCGTTGGCGATGGTTTGAGTATTTCAGAAATGTGAAATGTGAAATCAGTCTGATTTCCCATTACTTCCCTCCCACTCTCCCAATTCTAGCCAAATTGGCCTGCTTGAGGTACAGGACATTCAATCTCCCACCTCTGTAACTTTTGCATGCGTCCCCCATTCCTGGAATGTCCTTCTTCTTCATTCCTACCTTCTGATACCTCTTGAAGTCTTGGATCACTTCACTAAATTCTACAGGATTCACTCAGTAGTTAAGTATTCTACCAGCTACAGCAAAAATACTTTGAGCATAATTTCACACTGTTTTTGCCTACCTATGCCTTTACTGAACCCCCTTGGTAGAATCTGAACTTTTTGAGAATCAATCGATCTAGGATGCCCAGTCCATCCACCAGTAGTTACTAAGCCCTGACCTTTGAGAGGCGCTTTGCTAGGGCTGGGGCTGTGTTGTATTTGTGTTTGGATCTGTGTTGCTGATTCCTATCATAGTATCTTATATATAGATGCTTAAGAGACATGCTTGTTGAAATTTAATGGAACAGACTTGAATACAAGCAAGAGGAATCATGTTGTGTGAGTCAGTCAACTAACACACATTTATTAAATGCCTACTAAGCACCAAGTACTGGGCTAAGTGCTGGGTTTACAAAAAAAAGGCAAAGTCTTTGCTCTCAGGAACTCACAGTCTAACGAGGGGGAACAAAATGCAAACAATTACATATGGGGCTTTGAGTCACAAGATATATATGGGATAAATTGGAAATAATTAATAGAGGAATGGTAACAGCATTAAGGAGAGGTTTCTTGTAAAAGGTGGGATTTTGGATGGGACTTAAAAGAAACCAGAGAAGGCAGGGGAGGGAGATGAGGAGGGGGAGCATTCCAGCATGGAGGATGGCCAGTGGCCATGCATGAATTTAGCAGATGGAGGGTCTTGATTGAGGAACCACAAAGAGGGAAGTGTGAGGCTTGGTTGAAGAAACCTAGGTGGTAATCCTAGGTCAGAGAAGATTCAAGGAAGGGAAATCATCTTTGTTTTCAAATATTTTAAGGGCCATTATAGAGAAGAAGGATTAGATTTGTTCCACATAGAACTAGGAGAAACAGGGAGAATTTTTAGACAGATTTTTGACTCATGTCAGGAAAAACTTTCTAACAATTTTTGTCATTGTTCAGTCATGTCTACTCTTTGTGATCCTACTTGAGGTTTTCTTAGCAAAGAGAATAGAGTGGATTGCCATTTCCTTCTCCAACTCATTTTACAGATGAAAAAACTGAGGCATAGTTACATGACTTGCCCAGCTAGTAAGTATTTGATACCGCATTTGAACTCAGATCTTTCTGACTCTAGGTTCAGTACTCTATCTGCTGTACCACCTAGCTGTCCCAACACTAGAGCTATCCAAAAGTGGAATGAGCTGCCTCAAGGGGATAATGGCCTCCCACTTGTTAGAGATTGTCAAGCCAAGGCTAGAACAACCACATACCAAGGATATAGGAGAGGGGATTCATGCTCAGGTATGATTCATAATAGATGGCCCCAGAGATGCCCTCTAACTTTGAAAGGCTATGGTTCTATGAATGGGGTGGGGGGGCAGATAGCATGTAGACAAGTCTTACCCATGATAATCTGACCTATGATATCAGAAAGCAACACATTGGTTAAGAGTGAATGTGACTTTTTTGAAGGTGGTATGGTGGAAAGAGCAGCAAGGACATTTGTTAAGTGAACCTCAGTTTAGTTTTGTGCAAGATAAGGGGATGGGACCAGCTGGTCTCCAAGGTCATATGCAGTTCTAGGTCTGCGATTCCGTAATTTTCAGGAAGGCCTCAAGATTCTCATGAATTTGGCCGAATGTTTGTTCTGTCTGATAGAGACACAAGCATTTGGCAAGCAGAGCTGTGAGAATGTTCAGCCCAGGCCCTCATCACATGATGCTGCCTTTACTAAGCACATCTGCTAAGGAGGGATAGAAGAGAACCCCATCAATCACAGCAGATGTCAGGAGGAATGTGGAGGAACTGTAACTGTAGATTGCGCAAAAAAGAGGAGAGGGTTCATTCTTCTAGGGAGCAGAGTCTTAGGGTTAAGGAAGGAAACTTCATTGAGCTAGCATCATCTCAAGGAGAGCATCTGAAGATGAAGTGCCTGATGGGTCCTGTGGAGGGATGGATGTCTTATAAATCAGCTTCTATGGATAACAGGCATCATTTTAGAAAGATAGACCAAACTTCCTAGGTGGAAAAGTCATTTCTAGTCATTTACTTTAATGATTTCACAAATACAGTCACATCACTATTGCCATCGCCATAGACTGGTGGCTTCTCTTCTATTTGATTGGTCTGCAAAGTTGAGGTGGCAGCCCCTTGGGGGGCCATGGCATAATCCCAAGTAGTCTGAGCTTGACTCCAAAGGGGATCCCATAGTTGCTCAATGATTGAGCTAGGATTTGAACCTCTTCTTTTCATGACCCACTTCTGCTTCCCAAGAGAAAGTGGCAGACACCTGAGGAAGGTTAGTCCATGGAGAAGTTGCAAAATACATGGAGTGTATCTTTGGCATCTTCTTCCATGCTGGCCCCTCAATCTGGCATTCCACTTAAACCTTTTCTATGACCAGAAGTCACTCTGTCTGAGTCCTTCAATGCTCTTCCCCCAGGCAAAGCATTAGAAGGAATACAGTCCCGTGGGAAGATTGTAGAGTAAGGGAGAAAGTGTTGGCTCTAGTTCCAGAGACCTGGGGCTCACACGTCTGCCATTTATACCTGAGTCTTTTGCAGAATCTTTTTTGGGGAGGTAATTGAAGTTAAGTGACTTACCTAGGGTCACACAGCTAGTAAGTGTCTGAGGCTGGATTTAAACTCTGGTAATTATGATTCCAGGGTCAGTGCTCTATTTACTGCACCACCTAGATGCCCCAAAACACTTTGTTCTAAGGCAATTATGAAAAAAATGAGCAGGTTTGGTTTGATGGCCCACCAAGTTCTTTTGATTTCCAATTCAACATGTGTCATGGAAGCAATGTAGTTCTTTGGAAAGATCATTGACTCTGGTAGCCAAGCATTTGGGTTAAGATGTCATGTCTGAGCTGGCTACCTATATCTGAGCTCTTGGTATAATCCCTTAGCTTCTTTGGGCACAGATTCCTTATATTTAAAATGAATCCTTGGCCCAGATGACCTCCAAGGTCCCTTCCTCTGCTGTAGTTATGACTATAATCTAGAGGGCCCATTGTGTGCTGGAGATGCAGAAAATAAAAAGAAGTAATCCTTACCCTCTGAAAGCTTATATTCTACCGATTCTCTAAATTTACATTCCTCTGCTAAAACTTATGCAATTAACTTGTTAATGACTGATAAAAAAATAGTACACAAAAGACCAGACAATATTTAATTTAGTCTTGGGAACTCTGGCTTTTAGCTAAAGGAACAAATCTGTAATGGTGGGAATTTCCAGGGCTGTGATAGGCTAATTGTGGGATAAGTTTTCTTTTTTTCCCTCCCCAGGGTATCTTGGGATATCTGAAAACCCCTATATACTTAACTTACTTAGAGCCTTGGCCCTATTTCTGAAATGTGGTGAAGATTACTTATGGACTCCACCCTGTGCGGCATTTCAGGAATTGTGTGTATCAAAGCACCTTCCAAAAGGGATACCTTCACAATGAACCCTGGGAGAAAATGATTTCCATTCTCACCTAATTCCTTATCTTTCCTTCTGACTCATCATTTTTATAAGATCATAGATTTAGAACTAGAATGGATCCTATTGAGTACAACCCCCCTTTTACAGATGAGGAAACTGAGGCAGAATGACTTTCCTATGGTTACACAACTACTAAATATCTAATACAAGATTTCAACTCAGGTCTTTCTGACTTCAATTCTAGTGTGCTATGAATTTCAGCTTCTTTTTATATTTTTCTATATACTAACTGCCCAGAGACTTTAGACTATTAAAAACAGAAACCTCTTACATATTATCATTTTGGAAACTAATCTAGGTCAGTTACTTGAAAAAAAAAGACAAAGCCAACACCAGCAAAGAATGAGATCAGTCCAACTGCATTCATGGGTTTGCCTTTTGGCTTTGAACTAAAATTCCTTATTACAGATTCAATGTGATTTAGTGGGTGGGACAGGAGGAGGGTAGGGAAGGGGAGGGGGAGCTGCTGGACAGATTATGAGTTTATTTTGGGTGGAGCCCGGCCTTGAAGATCTCTATGTGCAGAATTCCTCAGAACAGTCCAAACGGAGTATTAAGATTCTATATGTCAGCAATTAAGCAAACATTTGACAAATATGACAGTGAGACAAATGAGACAGTGCCTGTCTCATACAGAGGACTCTGTTGGGGGTTGAAGGAGGCATGGAGTTGAGATAAGACACAGTTCCTGCTTTTATGGAGTTCACAGTCCAACAAAGACTAAAGCATAAACATGTAGGACTTTAAAAGATAGTATTACGTAAAAGAGAGATAGTGTACTATAGTGAATAGTGAGCAGCTAGGTGATGCAGTAGATAGAGCTTTGGAATTGGGAAGACTCATCTTCATGAGTTCAAATCTGACCTCAGACACTTACTAGCTGTGGGACCCTGGGTAAGTCACTGTTTGCCTCAGTTTCCTCAGCTGTAAAATGATCTGGAGAAGGAAATGGCAAACCACTCCACTGCCTTTGCCAAGAAAACCCCAAATGGGGTCATAAAGAGTCAGACACAACTGAAAAATGATTTGAGTGGAGAGTCAGGAAGCCCTGGGTTCAAGTCCTATACTGTATTCAGCACTCTTCACACATGGTAGGCCCTTAATAAATGTTTATTGATTATTCTCATTAGGCTTTGTCTAAGGTATTTTGTTCAGTTCTGAACAACATACTTTAAGAAGAGCATGAGTAGGCTGGACAATGTCCAGAGGAGAACACCCAAGATTGTGGAAGTCTTTGAATTTATAACATGTAGGAATCAATGGAAAGAGCTAAAAAAGTTTAGGCTGGAGAAAACTTTGGGGAAACAGGATAGTTGTCTTTAAATATCATAAGGCTGTTGTATTCTGCTTGGCCCCAGAGGACCAAACAAGGAGGAATGGGTGGAACTTACAGAGAGATCAATCAGTCAACATCTTGATGATCTTTCTGACAATGGGAACTGTTTGGAAGTAGAATGCTTTGCTTTGAAAGGTGGTGGGTACTCCCTCCTTGGAGGTCTTCAAGCAGGATCTGGGTGGCCATTTGCTGAGCATGTTAAAGGAAGGATTCCTTCATATATGGTTTGAGGTGTCAGCAAACTCATATTCTTTGACATATTAGCTGTATGACCATGGGCAAGTCTCTTGATCTTCCAGGGTCTCAGATTCAAAGTTACAGAGTTTTTGCCCTGCATTAGGGAAGGATGTTTTCATGAAGGAAGTTCCTTGAACAGTTCTGAAGCTCTCTTTTCTCTCCCCACAGCCTATAGTAATAGGATTAGAAAGGTCCAAGCAAAGTGCTACTCAAGGTCTTATGGAGAACTATGACTGACAAGGATTATTTGGGGAGGCTTCATCGGGAAGGGAGCACTTGAAATGTATTTTAAAGATAGGTCACAACTTAACAGATCCAAAAAGAAGAATGAAGACATCACAGGTGTTGGGAACAGTGTAATCAAAGGCAAAGAGGTGGAAGATGGCCAAATATGATCGAGGGATGACTTTGACTGGAATATTGAGGAAAGTAATATGGACTGAGTCTGGAAAGAAGATGGTGTTCTGTGATTTGCTTAAAGTCACAGAAGACAGAGACAGAGCTAGAGCTAGAATCCAGGTCCCTTCTGCCCCGACACTAGTATTTTCTCATGACACCATGTTCCCTCAGTCCCAGTTCTCTTCTTGTTTCAGAATAGCTGGGGTAAGGTGAAGTAGGGCCACACTAGAAAAGTTCAGAAATGACCCGGTGCTGAAGAGTATGTTTCCAATAAGGAAAGTTCAACAAACCCTAGTATAAAATGGAGCCAGGGTCAGATCCAGAAATACTAACTTTATAGAAAACAGATCTGGAACTATCCATGAATTCATATGCTCAGAGCACTGTGGCTTGAGCGTAATTCTTATGTGCCAGTATTACCTCCACCCATTTGTGACTCTTTTCATCTTTTTAAGTTGTACTGGCAGTAAGACATTGATAACTTAGCTCTAAAATATTCAATGGCTACCCATTTATTCCTGAAAAAAAGGTAACTATTCTATGGCTGAAAAGAAGGGGAAAGTGGGAAATATTTGTAGCTTGTTAGGAAGAAGAAGAAGAAGCAGCAGAAGAACATGAAGAAGATGAAAATGAAGAAGGTGATGAAGAAGAAGATGATGATGAAGAAGAAGAAGAAGAAGGTGAAGGAGAAGAAGAAGGAGGAGGAGAAGGAAGAGGAGGAGGAGAATAAAGTGATCAAGTGCTAGACTATGAAAGAGTCTTTGAAATAGTGAGCCCCCAAAGGTTATTGAGTAAAAGAATGGTAAAATCAGGTCTCTGAAGGAGGAAAATTATTTTAGCAGTGGTATGAAGGATGGACTGAGGCAGGGTGAGAGCTCTTCAGAAGTGGAGTGCATTGCTTGGGGAGACAGTGGGTTCCTTCTCACTGGAGGTCTTCAAGCAAAGACCAGATGACCATTTGTCCAATAGGTAGGATGAGATGACTGCTGAGGTCCCTGCAAGCTCTGAGAGTCGGGGATTATGGGGAGGCTACTCTGCTTGATCAGTCAGGTTACGAGAGCCTGGCCCAGGGTGCTGGGAAAAGAGAATGGATATGATTCAAACATCTCACTTCATATTTTTTTAAACTCTGGGATCCAAAAAATAACAGAACCAGATGTGAAAGCTTACCCTTTGCTTAACCCCGTTCACACATATTCCAAAAAATACTGACTCTGCTGTCAGAGGGCATGGGTTCAAATCCCACTTTAGCTCCTTATTAAATGTGTGACTAAGAGGCAGCTGGTGGAGCAAGAGAGAGAGCACTGGGCTTGAAGTCAGAAAGTCCTGAGTTCAAATCTGGCCTCAGATACTTAATAGTTGTGTGACCCAGGACAAATCACTCACCCCTGTTTGCCCTAGTTTCCTCATCTGTAAAATGGGGATAATAATAGCTCCTCCTTCTTGGGGTTTTTGTGAGGCTTAAATGAGATCCTATTTGTAAAATAACTTAGCACAATGTCTGGAACATAGTAGGTACTATATAAATGTTCCCTTCCCTTTCGCTGTTAGATAAATCACTTAAGTTCCTTGGTCTCAATTTCCTCATCTGCAAAATTCGGGGAGAGTAGTGGTTGGATGCAATGACCAGCATCATTTCCAAACCCTTCCCCTTACAGAAAGGTGAAGGACAGAGACATTTTTGGTGTACACAGTGCAGAAATTTGTCTTGCTTCACTATGAATATGTGTCATAAGTGCTTTTTTCCCTTTTTTAAAAGGAAGGAGTTAGGAGGGAGAAAAAACAGGTTTTTGTTAATTAAAAAATAAAATATTAAAAACTTAAAAAAAGGAACAAAATTTAGAGGGTTGGGGTAGATACTCTCCAAGATCATTTCTAGTCAGTTCTAGTTCCATGACCTTGGATTCCTAAAAAAATTCCTTCCTTCCTCAGAGATTGTCAAATCCTAACCTTCAATTAAAAAGGAGGCTAAAGGGAAAGAAATAAACATTTATTAAGCACCTACTATGTGCCAGGCACTGTGTTAAGGCTTTACAAATATTTGATCCTCATGACAACCCAGGGTTATTATTTATGGTCCTTCAGTCATGTCTAACTCTTTGTGACCCCATTTTACAGTTGAGGAAACTGAGGCAAAAAGGGTTAATGATTTAACCAATGGTCATACAATTAGTAAATGTCTGAGACTGGATTTGAACTCAGGTCTTTCTAGGCCCAGTACTCTATCCACAGTGTCACTTAGTTGTCCATTACAACCCTGGGAGGTAGGTGCTATTATTTTAACTCCATTTTATAGCTAAGGAAACTGAGGCAGACAGAAGTCAAGTGACTTACTCATGGTCACATAGCTAATAAGTGTCTGATATGGAATCTGAACTCAGGTGTTCTTGACTCCAGGCCAAGAGCTCTAGCTGCCTCCAGTTTGGGAGAATAGATTTAGATGGTGTGAAGGAGAAGGAAGATGAGATGGAAAGATAGGATACTGTGATTAGACAAAAGCTGGATAACTGATGCAGAATACATACCCAGAATGATAAGAGATAAGACCATAATGAAAAGTAAAACGAAGGGATAGACTAAATTATATCTAAGGTTTCTCTGAGCTCTAAGCCCTCGGTCAAGTACTTAATTCTTTCATGGGATGGTAGGCATCTCAAAGTTTCTTCCTGGACCTAGGGATTTCTCAGCCTTCATCCTCTTCTTACTCCTTAAAGGAAGATCTCCTGGCCATCTTCATGTGTCTCTCAGTCTCTGAGGATACTGTTTTAGAGTCTTAATTGAATCCAGAAATGAGAACCTATGATTAAACAATTAAACCCAACCTGTTACTGCGCATGCTTTCTTTATAGCAGGGAGATTCCTCCCCTTGGTAGCTCCAGGGGACAAATCTGCTCATCACCTCAAAATGAATCTGAGGAAAGGAAGAGGTCAGGAAACTCCAGTAGTGTTTTATTGGAACTTTATTTTATTGTTGAATTTCAATTTTATTTTCTTCAGGTGATTCATTCTGGAAAGACTGGGGGTGGGGAGTGTACTGGGAAAGTCCTTTGTAATCTCAGAATATTTTCCCTTGCATTGTTTCATGTCAACCTTGAGTAGTAGACAGGTCAGAAATTACTGTCCCCTTCTTGGAGGTCAATTAGTCTGTCAACAAGAATTTACTAAGTGCTTACTATGTGCCAGATACTGTAGTAAGCTCTGAAGGAGGAAACTGAGGACCAGATAATTTATGTGATTTCTTCAAATTCACAGAGATAATAAAATGACTGACTTCTTCCAATTGCACACACTCTCTGTCTTCAGTTAGTCAATCAAACCAATATTTATTAGTGCCTGCTACATGCCAGGCACTGTGCTGAGAGTCCTGAGGATACAACAGATAGTAAAAACAAAAGACCCTGCCCTCAAGGAATGTCCATTCTAATGGGATAGACAACTTGCAAAAAACATACCATTAAAATGTGTGGTCCTAAAAGGCAGAGGTTATTTTTACTGTCTTTGTCGGTAGCTAGATGGTGCAGTGGATAGAACCTGGAGTCAAGAAGACTCATCTTCCTGAGTTCAAATCTGGCCTCAGGCACTTAATGGCAGTGTGACCTTGGGCAAGTCACTTAACTCTATTTGCCTCAGTTTCCTCATCTAGAAAATGAGCTGCATAAGGAAATGGCCAACTATTCTAGTATCATTGCCAAGAAAACCCCAAATGGGAGTCACAAAAAACTCAGACACAACTGAAAATAAAAAGCAATACAGACACCCCAAACTTAGTACAAAACTCAGTACATAGGAAATACTTCACAAATGCTTGTTGAATGACTGATAGATTCCCAAGTCCAGCATTCCTCTAAATCCTACACCATCATTCTGCAATATACTTTCTAGCTGACTTTTCTGAAAATTCATATATCCTCCTGGAGGGTAAAGCACATCAGTCATTTTCACACTCCACTTCCTCAGAATTTTAAAATAATTTTCTCTAATAAAATGTTTCCAAGTGGTAAAGGAATGCCCAAGGGCTGCTCCTTCCCCCCTTCACCTCTGTTTTCTTCTTATTCTGTATTACGAGGCAGCAGAAGATCCCCATCCCCACAAAAGAAGTAAAATCCAACCCAGCACCTCCTTCCAGCTGCACCAGTGTCTAAGAGGAGCCAGTCTGCAAAGTCTCTTTGCTGCGATGATCTGATGATGCACAGAGGCAGCTTTCTTGGCTGACAACCAAGGCCCAGCATCCCCATATTACTTCTGATCCCCAGGTCAATAGACTGAGACAGTCTTTTGATGGTACAGAATATGTCACATTTCAAGGGCATTTAGTTTCAAGCAGTTTCCTGTATATCTGTCTCTGGTTGCAATTGAAATCCCATCCTATAATTGTACTCAAACATGAAAAATAGTTCCTAATTTAGGAAATTATTCTGTCCCTTCTTCTTCCAGGTCATTTCCTGACCATGAGCTAATGGATATTCCCCAGAACAAAAGGGGAAAGTTCAATTTGAAGTTTAGAGGTAGGAGGGAATAATTTTAAAAATTCCCCAGAATTTATTCTGTCAATAAGGATAATCAAATTGGATGGACACAAAGAAAATTAGTATAGCCCTGATGAAATTCTCTGGAATGCTTTACTCCCCTTCTTCTCTCCACAAAGTACAGTTATCCCTTCCACATCATCACTTTCCCCATTGTGGTTTTGATGTATCTCTGGTCGGCATTAGAAATTAAATGGGAATTTTGGGGAAGTTTTGTGGAAGCTGTGTAATGCCCATGACCAAATACTTAACCCAAATTTTACAATAAGATACTGTAAACACACCCTAAAAGAAAAAGATTCAGACTTCTTCTCTGGTATGAAAAAAGAAGAGCCAAATTTTTTTACATAGATTTTCCAGATGGAGGAGCACCATCCCCCCCCCAAACCCTTGTGATGTGGAAGGGCTTCCTTCTCTGAAAGTAAAAAAGAAATGGAGAATTGTAGTAGTTGCTTTCAGTTAAAATAGCTTCCTTGTTTTTTGTCTTAAAATCCAATTCATGCGTAAGTTAAGACATCACCCTAATGATAACATTGGTCCTCTTTGAAAGATGGACGGACAACTATACATACATATATATATATATATTCATGCACACATACACATAATAAATATGGATTTTAGTGATGCTTTCTGTTCACAGTGATTTTCACTAATACTAACTCCATTGCATTAGTTGAACCCTTCTTTATAATAAAAAAAAAAACAAAATCAATTGACACACATGATCATTTTTGGCAATGTATGTAGCCTTCTGCCTCATAGTTCCCCACCTTTCTACTGAGAGGATGGAAGTATGTTTCTTCTTTTCTTTAGGACCAAGATTGATCATTCCAAGTATGTCCCACCTAGTTTCCACTTAGCGTTCTTTTCATTTACATTTTTGTAGCCACAAAATTCTCCTAATGCTATAACGACAATGGCAATATGGATGTGTTTGTGGGAATGGAGAAATTTATAATGGTAATTCAGGACCAGGTTCTTGTCACCAGAAATTCAGAAGGGTTCTCTTTAAGGAGTCCAGACTTTCGTTCAAAGCAAATTGTACAAGAAAATGTCAGAAATGGTATAACACTTCACCGCAGGCTATAAAATTTTAGCACCTACCGAATACCTATCAAGGTATGACCTGGTGACTAGAATTATACATCAGAAACTCACTATGTTTTATGAACTGGCAGATGACAAATCCCCGAACTACAAGTACAGGTCTCATAGCATCCTGGAGAACTCAACCATCAAATTGTGCTGGAATCGAGCCCATTATCACTGGGCAAACTGTTCCCTACTAGAGTCCAGACATAACATTGTCCAATTAAAAACTTAACAAGAACACTTTTAATAGATATTGGCTTACTCAATAATTTTAATCTGCAAATCACATGGAACAAAAATATGGAGACCTAGCAGAGGAGCTCTGAATGCTGTGGGAATAGAAGGAAGTAATACCTATCACCCCAGCATCTGTGCTCCTGGAGCTGTTCAGAGGATGCTGCCAGTGAGCCTCCAGAGAAGGAGCTTAAGTCCCTACAACTACAAAATCCTCTTATTCACCTGCATAATAAAGGAGAAGGAAACAAGTATTTATTAAATACCTAGGTGCTGTGCTAAGCACTTTACAAATGTAATCTCGTTTGTCCCTTACAACAATCCTGGGATATAAGTGCTATTTATTATTCATATTTTACAGTTGAAGAAACAGACAGACAGAAGTTAAGTGACTTGCCCAGGGTCACACAGCTAGGAAGTGTCTAAGGACTGATCTGAGCTTTTCCAGGCTCAGTGCTCTAGTCTACTGCATCTCTTAGCTGCCCTACAATAGAAAGGCAGCTAGATGCTACAGTGGATAGAATGTCAGGCCTAAACTCAGGAATATCTAAGTTCAAATCCAGCTTCTCAGACTTACTAGCTGTGTGACCCTGGGTAAGTCACTTCACCCTGTTTGCCTCAGTTTCTTCATCTGTAGAAAGAGGTAGATAAAGAAATGGCAAATCGCTCTAGTATCTTTGCCTAGAAAAGCCCAAATGGGGTCAGACATGACTGGAAAATGACTGAACAATAAGAAAGCATTTATATAATAATTATGAATATTAACTCACTTTATTCCCAGAACAGAGGTAGATGCCACTATGATCTTGATCTCTCAGTTTACAGTTGAGGAAACTGAGATAAACAGAGGTTAAGTGAATTACCCAGAGTCACACAGATAGGGGCTGAATTGTACTCAGATCTTCTTGCCTTTAGGGCCATCACTCAAACCATCATCTCTCAATAATCCAAAGAACGTTAGTTGCCTCTTAATAGGTCATAGAATATTAAGCAGAGAAGAATAATATTCCAGGTTGTGCAATAGTACACAGTATATTTAATATAAGAGAGTATATAGCCATAGAGTAACTTGTCCCAGGGTCATTTCTATCTAACCTGCATCAGAAAAGATGAAGAGATATTTTGTTTTTGATGGGGAGGCAACTGGGGTTAAGTGACTCGCCCAGGGTCATACTGGTAGTAAATATTTGAAGTAAAATTTGAACTCAGGTCTTCCTACCTCCAGGACTTGCTTGAGACCAGATTTGAATTTAGGTCTTCCTGCCTCTAAGATCAGTGTTCTGTCCATTGCACCACCTAGTTGCCACCCTCCCCCCTTTTTTTGTGGAAGCAAAATTTTTTTTTAAAAGGTACCACTAACAAGCATCCTAAAGAAGTTTTCTGTAAGTTACAGGTGAACTTTCATCCTCCGAACTTTCATTCTTGAGATGAAGTAACATCTTTGGATATCATTATTTTCATGTTGAAAAACTGTTTGAAAAGTGAAAAGGATCACTGCTATTATTAGTCAGATCTCAGGAATCAGGCGTTTGGAAGGCTCACTCAGAGCACAGAAGGTTCTATTTTTTTTAAATCGCTGACAGAGGAGCTGACCATTTGGCAGCAGGGCCACGTGGGTGGCTCTGAGAGGTACACTCTCAGTTGTCAGATATATATTGTGTTGGAGTGATTCAATTAGAGTGGAGACTCACCATCTGGTGATGAAGGCAGCCCAGAATGTGGGGAACTGACAGATTCATGAGTTGGGTGGGATCTCATCTCTTTCTGTCATTGCTGCTTGTATCTTTCCCCCACAAAATTGTCTTGCATATATATTAATATATGTATGTATATACACACTCATACATGCACACATGCATATATGATATACACATATATGTGTATATACTTGTATGTAGGCATGTATGTGTGTGTTTACATATACATATATATGAACGTGGGTATGTATGTAAGATGGTCCCAGATGTTGAAGAAAGTTTCAAGTTGAGACAACAACTAGGAAAAGATAATGAAAAAGAAAATCAGTGACTGATTAGAAGGAGCATTTATGAGATAGTTTCTATGTGCCAGGCATTGTACTAGGTATTGGGCATACAAGTACAATGAGATATCCTCTGACCTCAAGAAGTTTCATTGTATTAGAGGATTACAACCTACTCATGAATAGGGACAGTGGACAGAGTGCTGGGTCTGAAGTCAGAAAGACCTAAATTCAAATCTGTCATCAGCAGTTTGTTAGCTGTGTGACCCTGGGCAATTCATTTAACTTGTATTTGCCCTAGTTTCCTAAAATGGAGATAATAGCAACTATCTCCGAGGGTTGATATGAAGATCAAATGAGGTGATATTTGTAAAGCTCTTCTCATAGTTCCTCGTATATAGTAGGTGCTGTATAAATGTTAGCTGTTATTATTATTGTTAAGTAAATTTAGGATATATATAAAGTGATGGGAAGGGACAAAGGATGAAAAAATCCATCACTTACAAGGTATCAAGAACAAGGTTAAGTTCTGAGGATACAAGCACAAAAGACAGCTCTTGTCCTCCATGTGCCCATGATGATGAGGCAAACAACATGAACACATGTGGCCAAGGAGGGCTACTTTGGTTTGAAAGTTACAGGTGTGGTGAGTGGGGCCCTAGGGACCAGACTGACCCATCTTCACCAGTCATTGAAATCTGACTGATTCTCCCTTCATAACATTTCTGCCATCTATTCCTGTCTCTCTACTGACATCACCATCACCCAGGTTCAGACTCTTATTACTTCTCCCTCGAATGATTGCAATAATTTCCCAATAGGTCTACCTCGCTTCCCATCTCTCCTCCCTCTCCAATTCTTCCTCCACAAAGCTGTCAAAATAATCTTCCTAAAGCACCAGTCTGATCATGCCACCTAGCTCATCCATGCCTTCCTATTCCTTCTCTGATAAAATTCCATTTGTTCAGCGTGGACTTTAATGTCTTTCATGGTCTGGTTTTAATTTACTTTTCCCAGATATTCCACTTTATTCCCTTTCATGTGTCAGATAAACTCACCTATATGACTGTTCCCCAAGCTCAATATTCTACCTTCAGCATCCATACATTGAACAGGCTGGGCCATATGCCCAGAATGCCTTCCTTTTTCTGAACACAGACTCTTGATTTTCCTTTTACATCTTGGATGAGGTGTCCCTTCCTGCTAGAACTCCCCCTGGTTGCTCCCTATTGTTAGTGCCTTCTCCTGTCTCAAATCCTCTCCTCTGCAGCGTCTTCTCTTCCCCTCACAAAAGACTGTATATTCCTTGAAGTCAATAGCTTTTTGTATCTCCTGTGTCTGGTCATGGTAATTAACAAATACACCTTGAATTGAATTGAATTATTATAAGTAGATAGTACTGAGTGAGGTTCATTCATTCCTCACTCAAACTATTAAGCATCAATTATGTACTTGGGACTGTGAAGAGTTTAAAGAAGATGGCATAATCTCTGCCCTTGAGGAACTTAGTCTAGCTAGAATGTAAACTCTTTGAAAGCAGGAACTGAGATGAATTTGGGGTTGATTAGTGGTGGAATTAATGTAATACTATTAGAATATTCATTCTTTTATTTGTACCTTTAGTGCCTCACACTTTTCATGATGCCCAATAAATATTGATTAATTGATAGTGGGATGGATTGCAATGATAAAGAACCAATACCACAGAATATGAAAGGCATCAGAAAAGGGCATAAACAAAATTCTGTAGGACTCCAGAAGAGGACCAGGACTTTTGGTTAGGGCCGTGGGGACTTGGGTGGAGAAACCATGGAAAGCTTCCTGTACAAGGTAGTTTTTGGACTGGTCCTTGAAGGATGGATAGATTATGGGCAGGAGGAGGTGGAGAGGGAGTGGAAGAAAGAATATTCAAGTTGTAGAGGGATAAACAAGAAGAAAGGTATAGAGGCAAGAAGACATAGATAGGATATATTTGAGGAATAGTGAATAATTCACTGTGGTTGGCTGAGAAATTACATTAAGGCCAGACAAAAGAAGCATCAGATATGCTTAGCTAGGATTTTTTCTTTTTTTGACTGGTTTGAGGTTTGCTCCTTAGGGGATTTGCCCTTTTCCATCCCTAAATAATTATGTTTTGCTCACTAAACAGAGAACACTTCATGTTCCATGACTATCTCCAGGATATTTCCCAGTATGACTTCCCAAGAAATCCCAGAAAGTGTTCCTTCTGACTGGGCTTCCTGAAAAATGGAAGAGACTCATAGCTTCTTTTCTTTGGTATTTTTCCAAGATGGCCCCTAAACTCAAGCTTGAAAAGCTCACGGGCCAGGCCCAAAGCTGTGTGCCCACATGGAGTGTGTAGCTTGTTGCCAACTGGAACACAGAGGGCTGTGCTTTATTGGGCACCATACCGTGTCCTGTTGGCTGAGCAGGAAAGAAAAAAATGGTGTTATCTGCAAATTGGAGGCCATAGGAAATGTATCTGAGTCTGGCTTGGATCTGGGAACAGGCAGCTAACACCAGAAGTTGGCCCCTGGACAATAAAATGATCATTGAATGAAGTCAGTCAAATCAAGAGAGAAATTTCTAGATGAATGATAATAACTAATGCTTACACAGTGTTTTATATACGTTAGCTTATTCTATCTTCACAACAACATTGTGAAATAGGTGCTATTATTATCCCAATTTTACAGGTGATGAGACTGAGGCTGAGAGAGGTAAAATGATTTATATAGCCAGACCCTGGGTCAATATTCAAACCCAGGTCTCTTCAGTGATGCGCTGGAGCCAAGCTGTACAGACTGACAAGTGCCAGTTGTAAAATTTTCCATGTGGATATTTACACCTTGGAAATGAGCAAATGCTGTAAATATGGGCTTAATGTGTTGCTTTGTTGACTGTCTTAATTTAAGGAAGTAATTGAGAAAATGTTAATGATGTAAAGGATACTTAAAAGTGTATCAGGCATACTCTTTTTGGGGGGGACATGGGGGAGATCTGGATGTTAAACACTTACCAGCACACTCCTGTCTGTGTCTTCTTGATGCCAACACCATTCCCTTATCCACCGATTATCTTCTTCTAAGCAAATTACATTTGTAGGGTAATCAATTTAGAGCTATAAGAGATATTAGAATCCATTCAATCCTGCATTGAACCAATAAGGAAACTGATGCCCAGAGAGTTTAAATGGCTCATACAACATGGTTAATAGGTGAGAAAAATGAGATTTGAATCCACTCCTCACTGGATGGGACATAAGTGCCTTCATTGTTAGTACTAGCAATGCTGTTTTTCAGTGTAGGGTTCCGAACCAAGGTCTTCCTGACCCCAAGCCCAGTGCCTTATTTACTACACTGAGCTGATACTCACAGTCAGGTCTTTCTTGAGTGCCCATGCTCCATGCTAGGCATAGGGGGAAGGGATTGTACAAAATGTCACACTCTTTGATACTTTGATACTTGCAGAGATCATGGTCTAGTGGAAGTGTTCTGGACCTGCAGTCAAGAGATACTTGGGTTTAGATTCCTCCTCTACCACTTACTAGCTGCATCACTAGGGGAAAGTTGTTTAACCCCTCTGAGGCTCCGTTTCTTTAATTGTAATATGGGGATAATTGCTGTCTCACAGGGTTATTGTAAGGATCAAAAGACATTCCATGCAGTGCTTGGGAGATCTTAAAGTGCTCTTCCTGGTCATCATTTCCAAGCCACAACTCTTGAGCTTCAGGCATCATCTTCATATCACCTTCTGCTCATCCCTCATCACTCTTTTCCCCAACAATGGAACTATCCTTATATCTGATAGGTGAGCTTTTGTCTTATCTTGTCTGGATAGATAAATAACTCCATTGATAGAAAGCTATAGAAATGGATAGATAGAAAGATAGAAATAAATGGATAGATGGAAATATGGAGATGAATGGATAGATAGAAATATGGAGAAATGGAGGGATAGAAAGATACAGATAAAGGTTAGATAGATGAAAAGATAGAAATAAATGGATAGATGGAAAGATAGAGATGAATGAATAGATAGAAAGCCAGAGAAATGTATGGATAGATGGAAAGAGAGATAAATAGATAGATGAAAAGGTAGAGATAAATATATATAGCTAGAAAGAGAGATAAATGGATAAATAGAAAGCTGGAGAAATAGATGAATAGAAATATAGAGACATGTTGACAGATAAGTAGACAGATGATAGACATATAAGTTAGATATATAGAGACAGACAGATTGAACATTTATTAAGAACTTACTATGTGATAAGCACTGGGGAGGTATTTTTCAAACAAATAAGGCAAGACGGATCCTTTCTTCAATGCGCTTACATTCGAATGGAGAAGACACATAATAGGGAGCTAGAAAGTCAAGGGAGGGGGGATGGGCCTTCTTGGCCACCATTTCTGATGGCATGCCCTATTCCTCCCTTGGCATTCTATTTCTCCTTTTATGTATCTTCTCCATTAGAATGTAAGCCCCTTAAGGAGATGGACTGTCTTGCTTGTTTGAAAGTGTATCCCCCAGTGCTTAGCACAGTGCCTGGCACTTAATAAATGGTTTAGCTATCATCTATCTATCTATGTATTTATCTATGTATCTATCATCTATCCATCTATTTATCTGTCTATCCATCTATCCATCCATCCATCTATCCATCCATCTATCTATCTATCTATCTATCTATCTATCTATCTATCTATCTATCTATCTATCTGTCTATCTGTCTGTCTCTCTGTCTCTCTGTCTCTCTGTCTATCTATCATCTATCTGTTAAATTTTCAGTCTTTCCATCGAGTATCTTTCTCCTCTTTTCCTCCCTCCTGCTCTTTCTGTCTCTTCCCTTCCCTTCCCTTCTCTTCTCTCTTTCTGTCTCCACCTCTTTCTCTATACTATTGCCATTTTCCACTCCCTGCCATAGATCCCAATCTCTAGATGCTTTTTTCAGCATGTGCTACTTTTGACTATACTTTTAAAGTAATTCTTCACAGAAGACTCATTCAATAAATAAGGGGTATTTTCTTGGATCTTTTAAAAGAAAAATCAACATATTCTAGAAAGACAATAACAGATATGAAAGAAAAAAAAAAAGCCTGGAAGAGAAGCACAGACTCCGGGAAGGTAGAAATCAGTGTGGGGTGGTGAGGTTTGACAGAGAAAATGGGATGTGAATTAGGCCTTGAACAATAGGTAAATGGGTGGTCGTTTTTCTTTTTTTCCTGTGTGTGTGTGTGTGTGTGTGTGTGTGTGTGTGTTGTGTGTGTGTTTATTTGTTTGTTTCCCTTGCATAGAAGCTGGGAGGGAGGAATGGGCATGATTTGTGGAGGGGGAAATGGAAAGCATTTGAGATTTGGAGCTCGCGGACCTGGGGTCAAATCCTGATTCTTCCACTTACTATTCCTGTAGTTTTGGGCAAGTTACTTAAACCTTCTGGGCCTCAGTTTCCTCCTCTGCAAAATGAGGAAGCTGGACTGGATGACTTCTAGGTTTCTATAGTTTTCATTTAAACCTGTGATTCTGTGGAATTGGCTTGAGTGAAAGAGGGGAGTGTTAATGAGTAGAGAGAGATACATGCCACATGCCACAAATGCTTAAAATTCATAGATAATCTCAGAACCTTCTTTCATACTCTCCCATTCACATGCTCCTATGTCACACACTCCTCAAATGTTTTGTAGGACCATTAGCCAAGTTCTGAACAAACCCAGGTTGGGATATGGGCTTCATGGAATGTGGGGAAATGCTTACTGACAATGAGAGTATACACACACGTATACACATATAAATGGATGTGCACACACACACACACACACACACATATATATGCACATGTAGAGGTATACATGTATATACACATATGTAAGTATGTGTGTATTCAGCCTGGCCTCACTTTCTTCCTCCCCATAGTAGGTCATCATTGGAACTGGATTAATGGCCCATTTGGAGAAGCTGGGAACCAGTAGTTCAAGCTGATTTGAAGGAGCAGGGGAAGGTCAATGGTCAGCTTTAGCAATGTGAACCTAGGTAGGTTCAAGGCTGTAAGCTCCGTTCAGAAAGGAAGGGAAAGGTAAAAAGTGAGAAATATGTAACAAGAAGATCTGTCCAGCATGTCTGTCCTAGGAGGGGAGTGCACAGAGGTCACTATGACAAGCTCTCAGCTAGGATCCAGGCATCCAAGGAAGTCATTCTGGGAAGTCTGGCAAAGGGCATCAGAGTCCAGCCATGGGAAAGGAGGGGGGAGGCATTCAGGAACCCAATGACTGAGAAAACAATTAAGCAACAAGCATTTATTAAGCACCTACTATTTACTATGCCAGATTTTTGAGGTAGCTAGGTGGTTCGGTGGATAGAACAGTAGACCTGGAGTCAAGATAACATGAGTTCAAATCCAGCCTCAGACACTTACTAGCTGTGTGACCCTGGTCGAGTCACTTAACCCTATTTGCTTTAATCCACTGGAGAATGAAATGGCAAACCACTCCAGTATCTCTTTGACAAAAGAACTCCATGGATAATGTTGGTGTGCTATGGTCCATGGGGACATAGAGTCAGATACTGATGAACAATGACACTATTTGCCAGGTATTGAGTTAGATACTGGTGATACGCAATGACATAGTTCCTGCCCTGAGGAGTGTGTAGTCTATCTGGGAGAGCTAAGAAGTACACATGCACACACATGTATACATATATATGCGCAAACATACATGTGTATAATGTACATATATGCACAAACATGCACACATATACATAAACATATATACACACATGCATCTCTATTTATATACATATATATGGGCAACTAGGTGACATAGTAGATAGAATGCCAGTCCTGGAGTTAAGAGGATCTGAGTTCAAATTTGGCCTTAGACACTTACTAGCTGTGTGACCCTGTTTGCTTCAGTTTCCTTATCTGTAAAATGAGCTGGAGGAGAAAATGACAAAACACTTCAGTATCTCTGCCAAGAAAATCCCAAATGGGATCATGGAGAGTTAGACATGAACAACAATGAATGTGTGTATGGTGTATGTGTGTGTATGTGTGCATGTGTGTGTGTGTGTGCATGTGTGTGTGTATGTGTAAAGGGGAATTTGAGCCAGCAGGGTTAATAGGAAAGACTTTGTGTAGAAAGCTTAAACTAATCCTGGAATGAAGGTAGGGAGTCTCATAGGTAAAGAGGAAGGATATTTCAGGCTTTGGGGACAGCAGGAAAGGCAGAGAAAGAGGAAATGGAGGGCGGATATGAGTAACATTAAGAAAGCTATTTTGGCCTCACCATAGGGTGTGAGGAGAAGAGTAATGTTTAATAAGTTTGGAAGTGTAGATTAAAGCCAGATTGTAAAGGGCTTTAAATGCCAAACAGAGGGATTTCTGTATGATCCTAGAGACAAGAGGGAGCCCCTGGAATTAATTGAATAGGGATTGAAATGGTCAGATCAGTGCTATCAGAAAATCACTTTGATTATTCAATAGATAAAAGGTCGAAGGATGTGAACAGGCAGTTTTAAAAGGAAATTCAAGTTAATAGCAATGATAAGAAAAAATGCTACAAATCACTAGTAGTTTTTATTTGGTATTTATTAACTTCAGAATGAAAAAAATACTTTGGTGGCTATGCGGAAGATAGATTGGAGTGGGAGAGAAACATAAAGTGGAGATAACAAGAGACTATTGCAACAGTTCAGGTAATAGTTCACTGAGTGGTGGCTGTATGAAATGGAGAGTAGAAGAGAAATGTGAGAAAAGAGAAGGTAGAAAAGACAAGATTCAGAAACTGACTGGAAAGTGGAGTTTGTGAGAGGGAGGAGTTGAGGACACAGGCTGAAAGCCAGGGTCACTGGGAAGATTCTACAATACATCATTAAAGAGATAGTTAATGAAAATGTAGAAAAGGAAGCAATGATTACTAAAAGCCCACATGGCTTTGATAAGAGCAAGTGAGACCAGACTAACCTTATTTCCTTTTGTAAAAGGATTATTTAGCTAGTGTAATGGGGTGATGTTGTAGGTAAAGTTCGCCCTGATTTTAGCAAAGCATTTGTAGGGGCAGCTAAGTGGCATAGTGGATAGAGCAATAGGGCTCAGGAAGACCTGAGTTCAAATGGAGTCTCAGATACTTACTTGTTGATTGACCCTGGGTAAGTCACTTAACCTTGTTTGCCTCAGTTTCTTCATCTGTAAAATGAGTTGAAGAAGAAAATGGCAAACCACTCTGGTATCTCTGCCAAGAAAACCCCAAATGGGGTCATGAAAAGTGGAAGAGGACTGAAACAATTTAACGACAATATTGTACCATAGGGTTGAAGGAACTCAGGATGTTGAGCTTAGAGAAGATTCACAAGGCACAATAGCTCGTCTTTAAGTGTTTAATGGATTATTATATGAAAACAAGAATAAATTTGTTCCCTTTGGTCCCAGAGGGCAGAATTAGGAGCCTTGGGTGGGAGTTTTAATGAGACTAATTTAAGTTTGAGGTCAAGAAAAAACTCCCTCCTCCTCTTCCTCATCAACAACAGCAATGACATCATCATCATCATCATCACCACCACCATCATCATCGTCATTGTCATCATCATTAACAGTAGTAGCAGCAGTGCAAACATCCCAAAGTGGGATGAATTCATCACTTTTCAAGAAGAGGCTGGCTCACCATTTGTGGAGTGTGCTGTGGGGGAGATGTCTTGTCAGGCAGGTATGGGTTGGGTTGGACAGCTACCCAGATTCCTTCTAAAACCAAATTCTATGATTCAGGGATTCCTTATTGACTCTAGAATAAAATACCAACTCCTCAGTTTTGCATTTAAAACCCTTCAAAATCTGGCTATCGTCCAACTTTCCACACTGATTTCACATTATTTGCCTTCATTAGGTTTTATGTTCTACCCAAGTTAGTCTATTGACACAATATTCATCTTGGGTCTTGAACCTTTGCAGAGTCTATGGCAGGGCATCGGCCATGAGTCTGCTCACTCCAATCTATAGCACCCCTCTTCTCCTTCAAAGTTCATTTCTATACCCAGCTGTGTTAGTGCCATCTCCCTCCTGAAATTACTTTCTACATATTGTACATTTACTTCTCTGTGACCTTTCCTCTCTCTCCCTGCCCCGTCTCTCAAGAAAAATGTAAACTCCTTGAAGGCAGGGTCTTTTTTGCATTTTTTGCTATTTCCTATGTTTTTGCACCTTTTATCAGTAGATGTGTGATATATATTTATGGTACATGCTGTTTCACCAGCATTTAATAATGATGATAATAAGCTATTATATTTTGCCTTTTTATGATTTATTATATATTTGTTACTTTAGCTACTATTTTTTTGTATTTACATAGCTCCTACTATATGCCCCTGTTATATTCCAGGCACTATGTTAAGCACTTTACAAATATTATCTCATTTGATCCTCACAACAACTCTGGGAGGAAGGTGTTATTTTTGTCCTAATTTTACAGTTGAGGAAACTGAGGCAGACAGAGGTTAAGTGACTTGCCCAGGATCATGCAGCTAGTAAGTGTCTGAGTCTGAATTTGAACTCAGGTCTTCCTCAATCCAGGCCCAGAGCCCTATGCATTGCTCCACTTAGATGCTACTTCTTACTCAGAAAGATCTGTCATTTTGCCACTGTCAGTTTCTTCCTCCATAACATAGATTTTGACTCCTTTATATCTTTGTAGACAGATCTATTAATTTCCATTAATTGTCTGCCTTTCAAAGAGCCTCCCCAAACTTAACTAGGCTGACCTTTCATAAAAAGGATGCAAGATATAGCGGTGGGGCAGGGAAGCACATATTTCTGACATCAGAAGACACAGATTCAAATCCTGTTTAGTACCTATATGACCTTGGGTAAGCCTCTGCTCCTCAGTTTCCTCATCTGTAAAATGAGACATCTGGACTAATTGTTTGTGGTCCTTAAGTCCCTTCTCTTCTCTGGGACATAGTATCCTCATGTGTAGAGTAAGGTGGTTGGAATGAATGACCTCAGAGTCCCTTCTATCTCCAAATCACCAATTCTGTGAAGCTTTTCTGGCTTGAAAGGACTTAGAACTTTTGTGTCATGAGTCTCACCTTAGAAAATTCAGGATAACTTCAACATCAACACGTGGTCTTATGGGCAGGTATTAGTGGAGAAAGAACTGGTAACCGCTGGTAACTCAGACTCTTTCTTCTGTGCACTGAACCTCTCACTGGGAGAATAGTCTGAATTATTTGAATAATTATGAGGGCAGAGGTTCCAAAAAATAGAGATAAGAAAGAACAGCCTCATAGAGAGTTCTAGTCCAATAGGGAGAGAAGCCTGAAGTGTGATTATGGATAAAATTATTCAGATGCCTCCTCTGAGTTGCGTGAGCTGATGTTCTCTATTGGAATTTAAGACACTTTCCCCAGGAAAAGACTGAGTACCTAGTAGGACTCTCCATTCATCACTACCTCTGCTCTTCACTGAAGGAAGGACAAATAGTACTTACTAGTGGTGCTTGAAACAAGTGGATCTTAACTTACCAACGGAAGCTCACAAACAGATGAAATTATACATCAATATTTCTTAAAAATGAACCCCACTTTGAAAGTATAGCTCTGGACAATAGTATGAGAATATCTGGGTTAGAGCAAGGGTGAGGAGAGTCTGAAAACTACTGGAATGGAAAGTCAACTCCTTTCCAAGTCAAGGAGCATCTATTAAGTGATAATTGTGTGTTGGACGCTGTGCTAAGTGTTGAGATTCAAATATGAGTCAAAAGACAGTCCCTGCCCTTAGGAGCTAACAGGGGAAGACACCATTCATGTTGGATCTCGTGAGGATCCTGTGTTCTTAGCAGTGTTCAAGAGTTCCATCCATGCTTCTCCTTCACATGGAGATTCATACAATAGGCAAGGAGGGAGGAATGTCGAGACCAGAGAAATGAAGCTCCCATTGACTAAAGTATCTTCTACTTCTTACTGGAACTGAATTTATAGGTCTCCTGGCTCAGGGTTATTGATAGAGGTTCCGGGGAAGACTTTATATTTTGCCTTTTGGGATATTATTGGAAGTGTGCCAGTTTGGGGGTGTGGGCAGGGAAAAAAGACAGGGCGGATAAAATGTAGGTCCTATTTTAAGAGATGGTTATAGTAGCTATTAAAAAAAAAATCCTTGAACCAGAAACAGAGCTTTGAGGAGAGGCCGCCTTGTTATTGTTCCAGAAGATGGTAATTAAAGCTTGACTGAGCCAAGGTCCTCTAGGGTTTTTGGGGTTTTTCTTCTGAAAGTTGCTTTCACATTTCTGAGGGAATTTTTGGAAATGTGGGCTTTAGTGAGCTGCAGTGATTTTGTTTGATGGGAATGGGTTGTATGGGGAGGCATACTCTCCTGGACTGGGTGTGGCTCTGGATGAGTCCAGTATAAATCCAGAAAGGAAGGAGATTCTGCCTTTTGCCAATAAGAATTGGTCTCCTTGACTTCAATCTTTTCTCTTTTCCCACATCTCCTTCCACCTTCCTTACTCCATATCAATCAATCAATCAATCAATCAATATTTATTAAGTGCATCCTATATGCTAGATAGTATGCTAAGCACTGGGTACATAAAAACAGGCAAAAGATAGTCCTTGCCCTCAAGGCCCTCACATTCTAATACTGAAGACAATATGAAGCAAATATATACAAAGTGAACTATATAGAGGATAAATAGAAAATAATTGAAAGAGAAAAGACATCTGTTGTTCATACAGCTGACACATTAATATGTCTTGAACACGTGTCAGACCATGTCACTGTCTTGTTCTAGGAACATCAGTGGCTCCCTCTTGCCCTTGGATCAAATACAAATGGTTTTATTTGGCTTTTAAAATTCTTCAAAATTTGGCTCCAATCTGTTTTTCTAGAGGTTCTTAACTTGAGGCCTGTGAATTAAAAAATAAGATGAACGTTTTTCAATATGATTTTCTTCCTCTGTAATCCTTTTTTTAAAAAAATGTATTTAAAAACATTCTTCTCAGAAGGAACTGATAGACTTCACCATACTCACAAAGGGTGAAGAATCTCTGGACCAAATGGATTTCATATCGCTCCACTTGTTCAGTCTCCATCCTAGGCAAGGCATACACCCTATTCCCTATTGGTGATGTTCTATTTGTTTCTCCTGTTCTTTTGTACAAATTGTACCCCTGTCCCTCATTCCTGGAATGCCTTCTCTTCTCACTTTTCCCCAAACCCCAAATGAAGAATTGGACCCATTCAAAAATGACTAAACATATGTTTTGTATTTACTTAACTCTGAACATGTTGCATTCATTGCTTCCTGCCCTCCACACCCCAGGAGAAAGAATCCTTGAGGGCATGGATTATTTTGTCTCAAGTCTCTAGCACAAAGCCATGCACACAGCAGGTGTTTAATGAGTGCCTATTGAAATGGATTAGAATGCAAAGTGAAGTGGTTTTAGCCACCCTGATTTGCTTCCAGGACTGTTCGTCCTGGATTTCCTAAGGGGTGGAAGGAGCCATCCTCCAAATGCAATCTGTTTTATGAATGACTTCTAGGTGCAGTGTGGTAGACCAGGGGCTTTCCAGATTTGAACTATGACTATACAATTTAAACTAAGGGAAAAAGGGAGCAGAAACCCTGGGGACATTTCTGTGATGCTACATCATGGACTATATAAATCTAGTATGTAAATGCCCTTGTAAAGAAGTGAGCTCTCTGTCTCTGGAAATATTCAAACAAAGCAGGGTGATAACCTGCAGGGATATAGTAGAAGGGAAGGCTGTATCATACAAGAAGTTTGGCTGTAGGTTGATGACCTGTTGTGAATTTTCTAGCTCTAGCATTCTACAATTTGAAGTCAAAATCAGGACCCCATTTGGGGTTTTCTTGACAAAGATACTAGAGTGGTTTGCCATTTCCTTCTCCAGCTCATTTTACAGATGAAGAAACTGAGGCAAACAGGGTGAAGTGACTTGCCTAGGGTCACCCAGCTAATAAACATCCAAGGCTGGATTTGAACTCATGTCCTCTCATTCCAGGGTCAAGCTCTATCCACAGTGCCACTCAGTGAGGTACCAAGAACACTGCATTTGAAATCAGGGCACCCTAGTTTGAATCTCAGCTCTGCCACTGGGAAAGGGTGCATAAGTCACTTCACACCTCTGGGACTCAATTGTTCAGTTTATTCAGTGATATCATAGCATAAATTGTTCTTCTGGTTCTGCTTACCTCATTCTGTATCAGTTCATACAAGTCTTCCTAGGCTTTTCTGAAACCCTCCCTTTCATTATCGCTTATGGCATAATAGTATTCCATTGCTTGGCCGTTGGAGGAGCTATGGAATTAGTTCAGTCATTATGGAAAGCAATTTGGAACTATGCCCAGAAAGTTACTCATCTGTCCATAACCTTTGACCTCAATGAATTTGGGAAATGCTCTCTCTAATTGATTTGTCTCCTTCTGGTATGCAAAACTCCTCTTTCTTTTGGGCTTACTCCCCCTTTCTTAATCCCAAATTGCACACTTACAGCTTTGGAAACAAATCATAGTTAATGGACAGACACTGTAATATCAATTCCAAATAGATTAGCAGTATAAGTAAGAATTTAAACCAACAGGTTTGTATATCTAAGTCATGATGGTGACATCTGGGGATGGTTGTGGGTGATTGAATCTCATTTTCTCCCACACCCCATCCCCTTTCTCTGGTCAGAAGAGAAGTGGGAAGTGAAGTGGTTAGATCAGGGTTGGGGAACCTGCTGCCTCAAGGCCACATGTGGCTCTCTAGGCCCTCAAGTGAAGCCCTTTGTTTGGATTCAGACAAACGGTAGCACTTGAGAACCAAGAGGGCCACACATGGCCTTGAGGTGGCAGGTTCCCCACCTCTGGGTTAGATGGATAAAGGGGAGATGACTTTTCCCTGGGCAGTGATCCAGGAAAGGAAGAGGAAGAGGAAGCCAGGTGCTGTGACTTGGATTCTGGATGTCTCCCCATCTTTGGTCTACTGGCTCCTGGTGAGCTCTCCGCTCTGATCTACTCTGACTGGCTCACTTGATTGTGTCTCTGGCCGCCTTCTTGTAAGATCTGCAGTACTCTGTCTGAGGTCTAGGCTCTGCATGCCTTCATTTCCTGTCACAAGGACAATGTCTGGGCTCCCTTACCCTAAACTCCTTGATCCCTGCTGTCTTGGTGGGAGAAGCATGAGGGTCCAGAGTGGCTCCAAGTCCCCCCTGCTCCTTAGTCTCTTTATGTGGTTTTTCTAAATTTTGGCCCTGTGGTTTCTTTTGTGACCTATAAGGTCCAAAAAGCCCCAGGTCCTTGGAGAATTCTGGTTAAGCCCGTGTCCTAACATTCTCACTCCACAAATTTCCTTGGCGACATCTTTGGGGGATGTGTTTTACGCATACACACACACACACACACACACACTTGCATGTGTCCACATGGTATGTACAAACACACACAATCACATATGTATACAAACACATGCATGTATATGCACACATTTTATACACACATGATGTTAGGTCTTTTTGGCCTAACTCTTAATCGCAATATGACAATTATAGGTTTGGAAACAAATTATAATTAATGGACATATACTTTAATATTAATTCCAAATAAATTCTATATGTATATGTATTAATATATTGTACACATGTACACACACGCATGTATACACATGCACACATAGTGCGCAGAAACTATCCATATATACATACATGTGATACACATGCATGTGTGTACAATCTATATGCACATGTAGGCAACACATGTACACACTATGTGTATTATCTAGAATACATATATACACATGTATTTATATAAATATGTCTACTGTTGTTGCTCAGTTGTGTCTGACTCTTCTTGACTCTGTGGATCATAGCATGCTGATATGCTCCATAGGATCTTCTTTGCAAAGATATTGGAGTGGTTTGCCATTTTCTTCTCTAGTAGGTTAAGGCAGACGGAGGTTAAGTGTCTAAGGCCAGATTTGAACTTAGGTCTTCCTGGTTCCAGGCCCAGTGCTTTATCCACTAAGCCCATCTAGATGACATGAAAATATATATGTGTGCATATTTATATACAGAATAGGTACATAATGGAAACAAGGTAATTTGGAAGAAAGGTCATAGTGGTGGAGAGAATCAGAAAAGGATTTGGGTAGATGGCCCTTGAGTGGAACCTTGAAGAAAGCAAGGGAATCTAAGGGACAATGATGATGATGGGAAGGAGACACATTCTAGGGTTAGGGAAGAAGCAGTACAAAGTTACGTAGATGGAAAGTGGTAGTGTCCATGAAGAATATTGATGAGGTCGGTTTGGCCCATAGGGTGCATGAAGGGGAAAAAGGTGCCATGAAGTCTTATCAAGTGCTGGCCTGGGTGGCCTGTTCATTCAGTTTCTGAAGGAAAGTCAACAGGGAAATTGTTAACAGGAATGGCCATTTACTGAATGAATTCTTCCTTCTCCCAGAAGTATTAGATTAATGTGTTGGATTAGTTGAGCTTGGGCAGCCTGGGATGTTGGTGTAGAAAGCATGACTTTGGAAGTTAAGAGGAACCTGAACTTTAACACTTAGCATGTTATCTTGAGTGAGAGGCTTCATGTCTCCCAGCTTCGATTTTTGCATCTGTAAAATGAGAAGACTAGGGCATCTGCTATGTATCTTTTAGGGCTGTTGTAAGAAAAACTCTTCATAAACCTTAAAGCTTCATAAAAATGGATATTATTGCTTATAGCAATAGTATAGCGATGGATACCATGTGATTTTTCAGACCACCCATTTGAAATAGTGTTCCTTCCTCTGGGTTCTCAAGCTAATAATCTGCTTGCTCCAGAGCATCCAGCTAGTTACCATGTGGCTGGGACTTTTTCATCAATATGAATTGGCTTCCGGTGTGTCTAGATTATTGATTATGGCATCAGAGCTATATGTAGGATGGGGAGATCAGAGCATCTGATGTCTAGAGGTGCACTTCTGTGTCAGCCTGCTTTCTGTCTTGAAATCCTCTGCTGACTACACTGTATTGTATCACCCCAGAAGAATTCGATCCTCTTTTTAGGGGCCTGTCATCCCCCTCCACCATCTCCTTTTAGTACCCTTACTCACCTCATTCTGGATACAGGGGGAGGGAGAGGAGTAATCAGCCATACTATAGAGACCTAAGCCATACTTTCAGAGGAAAGGGATATTCTCTCTCCTTATACAATTGTACCTAACATCATAAGACATTTTTCTTCCGCTTCACTGTTCCAAGTGCATTTCCCCTGGAGCACCAGAATTCCAGCTGCAGATTTAAGGTTTACAAAGTGTTTTCTTCATGACTCTGTGAGGTAGATAATGCAAGAGTTATCATCCTTACATTAAAGATGGCAACAGGGCCAATTATGTGCTAGGCACTATTTTAACAAATATTTGATCCTTATAACAACCTTGTGAGGTAGGTACTATTATTATCCCCATCTTACAGTTGAGGAAACTGAGGCAGACAGAGATTAAGTGATTTGCCCAGGATTGCACAGGTAATAAGTGTCTTGAGTCCAGATTTGAACTTGGATCTTACTGACTCCAGTCTACTGAAGCATTTGGTCACCTCAATCACACAGCTTGCCCATGATCACAGAACTAGTAAATACTGGAAATATTGGAAGTTGGACTGGAGCTCAGGTCTCTGGAGTTTGAGTTACAGCTGTCTCTCCTCTTCTGTAGCAGAACTACTCATGATTATGCCAGGACTGATTAAAAACCAACCCCTGATCCTTTCTTAGTCTGTGCTCCCCTCAAGAACTTGGGGACTTTGTCATTTTTTTTGTTTTATGATTCTTGAAATTATAGTGTTTGGAGCCAGACCGAGGAGAGCTAGAAACAAGTGGGTTGAGTTCTTGTTAGAGGCGCTGACTCTTCTGGTGGGGGCCCTGGCCCCAGGCTCCTGGCATGGCTATTTCTTATGTGTTTGAAGGAATTTTTTTTTTTTTAAATTTCGAAGCCTGACTTTTCTCCACCATCATTTTTCGGTACACCAGCCAGTCAAAACACACCCACTCTGTCTGCAAACTGACATGCACCCAAGCCTGCCTCTCCACAGTGCTTTCTGAATGCTGTTTTTCCCCTGCCCAGCAAGCTTTCATCACCTGACAATCCCCCTTGCTGTGTCAAAACAATGATGATGGATTCCATCGCCTTTGACAGAGCAGCCGCTGACTGCCTTAAGGGCCAAGCTTTCTGGGTGAAGTCAGAGTTTCCTTCCTAGCCAATCAGAAACCCCAGTGTCCTACCTGTTGGCTACAGCTTTTGGCTACTGTAAGGTAACATCTGTCAGAAAGGAGAAAAGAGCTCTTGGGTCAGGCTGATAAAGCAGAAGGTAGAATGGCTAGCTCTCCAGAGCTTCAGACATCAATATGAGGATACCACTATGGAGGGACTCAGTGACCCTGAGGCACTGGCTAAGTGTTGGAACATTGATATCTTGAAGGAAGGAGGCTGTGTGGTGTTACATAAAGACAGCTGGGCTCAGCGTCAGGAGGCTCTGGGCTCCAAGAGAGGAAGGATGTTATAGTGAATAGGGCACTGGACAGGGAGTCAAGAAGACCTGAGTTCAAATCCAACTTCAGTCACTTCATGGTTTTATGATTCTGGACAAGTCATGTGATATCTTTGTGCCTCACTTCCTTCATATGTGTAATGGGGGGCTTCCTTACAGAGTTCCTCATGGCTCTTAAGTTGATCAAATCCTGGTTATGATGGTTGTGACTTTGGGGAAGTTCAACCTAAGCCTCAGTTGCGTCATCCATAAAGTGAGAGCATTGTGTTAGATGGCATCTTATGTCCTTTAATAGGGATACAACTTCCTGGAGCCTACTTCCCCATCAGCAAAATAATAATAATGAATATTAATAATGTAGATAATAATAGCTGCTGCTTGGGTCTCCTTGAGGATAAGGGCTGTTTTACTTTTTTTTGGCTTTGTATCCCTAGGACTTAGCATAAGGCCTGGAAGATTTATCGTTCAGTCATATCCCACTCTTTGTAACCCTGTTTGAGGTTTTCTTGGCAAAGGTATTGGAGTGGTGTGCCATTTCCTTCTCCAGCTCATTTTATAGATGAGGAAACTGAGGCAAACAGGGTGAAGTAACTTGCTCAGGGTCAAAAAGCTAGTGAGTTTCTGAAACCAGACTTGAACTCAGGAAGATGTACTATGATGCTCTCCAGCTGCCCCTATGGGCAGATAGGAGGTGCTTAATAAATGCTTGTTGATTGATTTGTAACCTCAACACATTTTTTTCATGTTAGGGGGTGACATCAGCCTGAGTAACTCATGATAAGAAAACTTTGTTGACTGATATTGATCAGGAATTAGATTATGGTAATGTTAATTTGTGGTTTCTAAGTCAATATGCAGCCTGAAGGAGTCCATTTGAGTTTCCCACTACTGGAGGAAGCCAGTATGACTTGCTTATAGTAACTGCTGCTTAAGAACCATGTGTTAAAGTTAAAGTGGAAAAAAAAATTACCCCAAAAGAATTCCCAGACTGGGAACTGCTTGTGGATTTAGAGGCTAGCACAGGCTGACCATTTTCTAGATCCAAGAAAAGTATTGAAATCTGTTTATTGTCACAGCCTGATTTGGAGTCCAGTCATATTCTCCTCAAGTCTGCTAAGACTAGATGGTCTCTGTGGCCCTTTCCTGCTGTAGAAAAGCTATGCAGTGTTAGCTAAATCATAGGGAGGCATTTACATCGATTTCTAAAACCACCTAATCTTTTTCTCATGGAGTCTACTCTCATGCTCTAAGGAAAAAGGAGGATGAATTATGAGGGTGATTAAGGTGACCCTTTAATCTCAGTGCCTCTGCGGTATCTAGGAGGAAGTTTTCCAAGTCCATATCCATAGAGCTCACATTGCAACGGGAATGAGGCATGGTTCCGAGTATTGGCCTCCATGCTTTGGGATTTGTTTCATGGGCTTCCCAAGATGTCAGCTGAAGGGATACAACAAATAGATTTTCTTCTGCTCACAGTGGGGCTATGGTTGGGAATGATGATTAATGTGGAGCTAATTTAAGTATGTAGCCATGTCAGGGCTGCCAAGCCAGAGCATAGATCTCAAGGAATAATAATAGCCTACATCCACATCTGAGCAGCAGGATGACTTTTCCTCATGGGATCTTTCGCAATCATGACTTGGCTAAAATATAATTGAGAGTGTAACTCCTGTAGTGTGTCACAATTAAGCCGAATGGGGAAAAATGGGATGGTAATTTAGCATCAAATGTAAAGTTCACCACTTTGTTAAACAAAACAGAGCCTTGCTATAAACAGAGATAATCCCATTGTGTACGAGTGGGAAATGAGCATACTTTCAGATGGTTGTCCTGCTCTGGGGTAACCTTAAGCTGTTAGCAACTATACACAGAATGAGCAGCCCATCTTAACAATGGAATGGTCCTGCGGCATTGTTAATGCCGCTAATAGATACATCCCACGAATAATCGTTCATAAACTCCCATTCTCAAAACAGACGAGCCATACAATGACAAAGGAAATATTGATTTTCATTAAATGCTTTTCGACTTGTAACAGAAAAGTAGAGGATTTGAGCATCATTCATAACAGAACAGCATTGAGGGATTGAAGAAGCTATGGAAACGACAGATGCTGGGTGGCTCCAAAGGTTGGCTCTTAGCCACCATCTTTTCTGAGGCTATCAATTTAGTGAGGCTGCAATTTTTCCTAAAGATTAAACATGGGACACAATAATTTGACCTTGCAAATAGGCATAAGTTATATCAGTCCATCAGGTTTCACTTAGAATGGCAAAGAGGAAGATGTTTAATTTGAATTTGATTCCATTTCTAGGATCATAGGTGTATTGATTGATCAGTCAATCAATCAACAAGTATTTATTAAGTTCCACTCTATGCCAGGCACAGTGCTGAGGGCTGGGGCTATAAGCACAAGGAATAATCCAGTCCCTACTGGCAGTGACTCTACATTCTAATGGAGGAGACAAATTTGCAAAGCATATGTGTATGTCTGCATACACATGTCTGTGTATGTATACATTATTTTATAGATAAGGAAACAGCTAAGGCTTAAAGATGGTAAAATACCTTGTCCAGGTAAGATATTTAATTGTTGTATATCAAGAATTGGTATTTGAACCTAATTCTGTGAGCTCCTTAGGAGCAGGAGATGCTTTTTTGTCTTTCTGGTGCAGAGTAGGCATTTATTAAATGCTAATTAACTGACTGACTCTAGGTTAAGGGTGGGGAACCCATGGCCTCAAGGCCACATGTGATCCTCTAGATCCTCAAGTGTGGTGCTTTGACTGAACCCAAACTTCACAGAACAAATACCCTTAATAAAAGAATTTGTTCTGTCAAACTTGGACTTGCTGCACTTGAGGACCTAGGGGATCACATGTGACTTTGAGGCAATGCTCTACCCACTAAGTTATAACAGTTTCTTGTCTAATTTAATTAAATCTAATTCAACTCAACAAATATTTACTAAATATCTACTATAATCAACAGTTGTTTTAGGTACATTCTTCTGCTTGGGGATAGAATTCAGCACCAAAGAAACTAAATATAAAATATATATCCAATAATACAAAGCAAAGGCTTTTCAAGACTGAGAAAATGGAGTGACTTGGAATGGGGTGGAGGGATTGGGAAAAGCTTCATTAGGAGGAGGTACTTGAGTTGTTCTTTGAAGGAAGCAAGGGAGTCTACTAGGAAGATGCAAAGAGGTGAGAATGTTAAAGCTGGAGGGACCTTGAGGAGTTAATAGGTCAATCCTCCTCATTTTGAGGAAACTGAGATCCAGAGAGGGGAAGGGAATAGCGTGAAGTTACAAGCACTAAGTGGAAGAGCTGGGTTTACTTACTGGTAATCCAACCTGCATTTCCCTCTACTATCCTCCCCGTTGGTTCTCAGTACTCTATCTCTCAACTCCACTTCCCAAACTTTCTGAGAGTTGAAAGGTATTCTGAAGTGAGCATTGGACTCCACAGCTCCCCTCAAATTACTGCAGTGCCCTATGCTACCTGGCATGATTTTCCCTAGGAGTTTTGCAGCTGGTCTTTTCACGTCTTTTTCTGGATTGTTCTATCAACACACATTCCTGAGACAACAAATAACCTGGAGATATCTCCCTGGTGCACAAAATGCACTTGTGCTCTGTTGTCTATAAGAATGTGATTTGGGGCATTTTCCTTTGAAATGGCATTTAAAAAAAACTTTAAGATAAGGTAAATGAGCGTCAGGGAGAGTCATCAATAGAGTCCATTGTCTTCCTGTTTCATACAAGTTTCCCATCAACTGAGCCGTTCTTTAGGCAGCTGTGGCTCATTGCAGTTAAAATTAATAGTCTGCAGGTGTTTCTCCTCCAGTTCTTGTATTTCCTCTAAGTTTTATTCTTGCAGATGCTGTTATAAACTCATAAGAACATTGCTACCCGAGGAGACCAGCCTGCTCAAAGTTTTGTTGTGTACTGGTTTGGGTTTTTTGTTCTTTTAGGATAATTGTTGGGACTGGAAGCTCAATTCCGTGTGGACAGTCTCGGGCAGGTAAAAGTGGGACTTCTAAATCTTAGAGTCTTACGAGGCCCTCCATGAACAGCGGGGGTTCGAGAAGGTCAGACCGAGCTAGCTCGTCTAGCTCGGGTATTTCTGCCTCTCCCCCGGAGATACCTGATGGGTGGAGTCTCCCTGCCCTCGAGGTCGTCCCGGATTGGAGCACACCTAGTTACCTAACAGCATGGTATTGAGATGCAAACTGTGTGGCTGAAGATTAAGTAGGATTGAGGAAGCCAGAAAGCTCTTAGCACGTGTGGAGCCAAAGAGAAAAGTAGGGCTCCGCTTCTTTTCTTTCCTCTCTCCCCTCCCCCTCTCTCCCCCGCTTGTACTTCTACTTCCATTCCCTTAAGCTTAGCCTTCTTAGGAAATCTCCCCCTCTTCGTCCTAAGAAAGAAGAGCCCCTGCACTTGTAACCGAAACCCTGTAATAAAGCTCAACCCCTGTTTGACTCTGGAACGTCCTTTCTCTCATACGTGCATCCGGCGTGGCCAGCCGAAGACCTCGGGAGGTGAGGTAAGAAAGACTCGGGTAGCCCAATACAGGCCTCTAGGCTTGGCAGTTGTCGCCCCAACAGGGATTGGGAGCGTAGATAATCCTGGGTGCTTTTGGGGTACACCCGGAAGGGGCTGTGAAAGAAGCGAGTCCCGAATCCTAGATTCGGAAGGAGAGAAAGGGGAGAGAAGCTTCCCAAACCCCTGGGAAAAGGGCAGGGATGAGGAATCAATTGCCAGTAATAAAGCCAGAGGAACAGGAGGTCTGGGCTGAGAAACTTCACAGGGAAGGCAGGGAGGCGGGGGTCACAATAGAGTTAAACGACCTCCGAGAATTTTGTAAGGAAGGGCCGGAGAGGCCAGGGCGGGATTGGAATAAGAGTGGAAGCGGAGAGAGGGGAGGGGAGGACCTTGGCGAGCAGAACCCTGGCGAGCAGAAAGTTAAGGAATGTAGAGAAAAAATAGGTTCGGAGCTCCATCTAGCGGATGGAAAAGGCGAGGCAGGGGAGAATACGCCGTGCCTTCCCTCCGCGCCTCCTTATAACCTGCTCCATTGGTCAGACAGTTCAGGGCCACAGTCCAGTTTGGAAAAAGGAATAAGAAAGGCTATAGAGAATGGAGAAGATGTAGGGACATTTCCTGTGTTAGAAATAGCGGACCCCAGTGTCCCCGGTGGGGTTCGGAGGAGCCACATACCCATAGAGTGGAAGAGAGTGGCGACTCTTAAAGAGGCTTGTACCAAGCATGGCCCTAATTCACCCTTTGTTATAGCCATGCTTGAAACTCTCAGCGGTCAGTTCATTCTGACTCCTAATGACTGGAAGAGCTTAGCCAGAGCCTGCCTTACCCCTGGGCAGAAAGAAATAAGTACAGGGAGGGGCCAGGATCAGCTTCCCATAGCTATTGCCCTTCCCTTAAGGCACTGGAAGCTCAAAGAAAGCCAGAGACCAGTGTGGGGAATAGGAGGGTGCCAAAATACCTTAGAGACAATGCACCCAGTAAAGTGGGAGGCAGAGGATCGCCAAAGGACCGTATGGCCATTGGTGATTCCAGGACTTAGTTTTAACATCTGGGGCAGGGACATTATGAGCCGCCTCGGGATGAAGCTATCAAATTTTTAGTAAGGGCCATTGCAGTTGTACTGGAGTCCCCACCCTTGAATTGGAAGTCAGACACCCCGATTTGGGTGGAGCAATGGTCTCTGACTCCAGAAAAACTCCAGGCACTACAACTATTGGTTAAGGAGCAATTAGCACCCTGGAATGCTCCTGTGTTTGTTATAAAGAAAAAATCTGGGAAAGTCAGGTTCCTTACAGATGTTAATGAAGCATTTGTAAGCACCTGGCAGCAGCTATACCTAAGTAAAGAGCCACTATGCATTCTTATCATCTTTACCTTAAAGGCGATCCTCGCTAAACAAAGAAGGGGAAAAGGTCGCCTAATACAATCAGAGCTAAGATCAAGAGGCCTAATACAATCAGAGCTTGATACAGCTGTCTCAAAAAACTCACATAATACTCCAGCTATGAGACATTTTAAGATACTAATAGGGGGTCCAGGGTATGTTTGTGTCTCCACAGGAAAAGGTGATGCGTGGATTCCCATTAGAAGGATCCGTAGGTGGGAACCGAGGTCGGAGACGACGGAGACGCAGGAGGTGGAGACCCCGGAGAGCCCAGAGACCCCGGAGAAGGATCATACACCACCTGAGCCTGCTGCTGACAGCTTTAACCTTGCTGCCCAGAGAGGAAGCAGCCCTCATCACAACCGCAGACACTGCTGCTGACAGCTTCCCATCTAGGCATCCTTTTTTCGCCAGCTGAATGAGGACTTTGATATCACAAACCCAGGACACTTGGGTGGGGAGGAGGTGACCAATTTTCCACCTGTATAGATCCATTTGCAAGATTAAGGGAGTGGTGGTGTAAGGCGCCTACACCACCTGCTTCTCTTAAAATATGCTTTGGGATTTTAGTTGATTGCACTTCCCCAGTTGTAACTCAGCCATTTAGTTTCATCTTTGTTTTATTTGATGCCTCCCTTTGTCAGTTGTGCTAGCTGCAGATTTCTGTGTGAATGAAGTCTTATTGTAAGGTACTCATATGCTAAAGGCCTTCCTAATCCACTCAGCCTCCAGCCACTGTTTGCTCTAGAGCCAGGTGCGCTCCGCGCATAACAAAGAAGGGGATATGTTGGGACTGGAAGCTCAATTCCGTGTGGACAGTCTCGGGCAGGTAAAAGTGGGACTTCTAAATCTTAGAGTCTTACGAGGCCCTCCATGAACAGCGGGGGTTCGAGAAGGTCAGACCGAGCTAGCTCGTCTAGCTCGGGTATTTCTGCCTCTCCCCCGGAGATACCTGATGGGTGGAGTCTCCCTGCCCTCGAGGTCGTCCCGGATTGGAGCACACCTAGTTACCTAACAGCATGGCATTGAGATGCAAACTGTGTGGCTGAAGATTAAGTAGGATTGAGGAAGCCAGAAAGCTCTTAGCACGTGTGGAGCCAAAGAGAAAAAAAGAAGACCCCCTGCACTTGTAACCGAAACCCTGTAATAAAGCTCAACCCCTGTTTGACTCTGGAACGTCCTTTCTCTCATACGTGCATCCGGCGTGGCCAGCCGAAGACCTGGACAGGTAAGAAAGACTCGGGTAGCCCAATACAGGCCTCTAGGCTTGGCAGATAATAACTTGAAGGGGCATCTGAAGTCATTTCTGCTCCCCCACCTCATTTTACAGATGAGGAAACTGAGGCCCAAAGAAGTGAAAAGACTTGCTCAAGGTCACCCAGGTAGTTGGCTAGAGGCAGAATTTGGATGCTAAGCCAGTGCCATTTGCATTATCATCACCATAACCATCATCATCGTCATCACCAAAGATCATGAAAGAAAAAAAAAACCCAGACATAAGAAAGACAGCAAGGAGCCCAGGCACAAATACCCAATCAAATCAACCTGTATTAGTTGCCCTGGGGGTTGAGGTCATCATGATGCAGTGGGGAAAGCCCAACTCTTCTTGGTAGTCTTGTAGTTACGTGACACTACCTGGAGGATCAAAGGAGAGAAGATGCTAGAATATGTCTCTCCTTTTAATGGATGCTTTGCTCCCCAGCACTGTCATAGGGCAGTGAAGGACCAATGGACCCAAGTGAAGGTTTTCTGTATCATAACAAAGTGATTTCTCCTTTCATTTTAAGGCCACAATATGGTCAGAAATAGCCAGATTGTTCATCATCTTCTGCACCCCCAAATGTTACATGACCATATCTGTGGAGTCCCCAGGAATTTCTAGGAGATTTCTGGGGCAATCTCCTTAAAATTACTCTTGTTAGTTCAACTTTTGCTCCATGTAAATAATATTTACGCTCAGTTTGGCAGGAGTTTCGAGAGTCAGGTAGACAGTGAATAAACTATTTAATAAGCACTACTATGTACCAGGTGTTGTGCCTGGAGATACAAGTAAGGACAAAAGACAATCCCTGCTCTCAAGGAACTCATAGTCCAATGGGGATACCATGTACAAACGGCTATGTATTAATATGCTATGTCCATGATAAATTGGAGATAAAAATAAAGGGAAGACAGGAGAATTTATGGGAATCAAGAATGACTTGCTGTGGTGACTTTTTGAGTTCTAGAGGTCCAGATATTCGGGTTTAAATGAGTAGAGGGCACTGGTAGCTGGGGAGGGGAGGGGGGAATTTCTTCATTGGAAAAGATGACCCCTAACAAGGGGATGATTGAGTATGGTTTAGACCAGGGGTGGAGAATCTGCAGCCTTGAGTTCCTTGAGGCCACAGGTTCTCCATCCCTGATTTAGACAGCACGGAAACAAAGTGAAATGTGGCCATTTTCTTTGGATCCACAAACTGTCCTAATTTTAAGTATCAGTTTCCTAAGAGATTATAACAATAGTTTTAAGCTATTTAAACTCTTAAGCCCTATTTTAAGTCAAAAAAAACAAACAAAAAAGAAAGGTTTCCTGTACAAGGTAAAATTTTAGCTGGAACCTGAAGAAAGTCAGGGCAACCAACAGGTGGAGGTGAGGAGGGAGGAAATTACAGGCATGAGGGACAGACAGGGAGAATACATTTTTCATAGGTATCATCTGGGGGTAAATACTGCACATCTTATTATCCTTTTTATAGATGAAGAGACAGAAAATCAGAGGAATATAATTTCTTTCTGGAGGTCCACAGCTAATCAGTTGGAGGGCCACAGCCCATAGTTAGTAATCAATGTTCAGCAGAGATTCAAACTCGGGACCTCTGACTCCAAATCTAGGGCTCCGTCTAGTGTGCCACACACTCTCTCATTCATAGGAGCATTAAAGATGACTAAAATTTCATATTGTGGTGTGTTATGTGTCCTCTGGAATTCATCCATCTATTTAGGATAAAGAGTTTGAAGGAAACAGGGCTATTTTTGAGTTTCCGATGGCTATTTCTGCTTTCTTTAAAGGGGAAAGGGGGAGAGCAACCCAAGATAATGCAGTAGCCACTCAACAATGCTTTTTAGTGCTTCTGTTCTGTTTTTTGAAACTTCGTGGGATACTTGGCCCACTTCTGACAGGTGTTATTTATGCTTTTCTCTCTTCAGAGACACATAAAATGGCTGTTCTCTGCCATGGATTGGGCTGGGAACATGAGCAATGACTGGGCACTGTAGCCAGGAAACTTTTTAGTTCTTGAGGCAAATGTCATGCCATCAGCCTAGACTGGATAAATGGACATGAGGGGTCAAAGAGGAGAAAGAGGCATGCTTGTATAGGCTGAGAAGTATGCTGGAGTGTTTGCCTTGATTCCAGGCAGCTTTTAGCTTCTCTCCCCTCCAATCCATCCTTCACTCTGCTGCCAGAGAAATCTCCTCTATGCCTGGGGCTCATAGAATTCAAGAACTGGAAGGGACAACAGAGGGTCAACAAGTCCAATCCCTGCCTAAAGCACAAATCCTGTCTACAATATGTCTGATAAATGATCATTCTGCCTTCTCTGGAAGAGCTCTAGGGATAGATGGAGAAGGAAAAACAACATTTATAAAGCACTTCCCATATGCCAGGTATTTTGCCAAGCCCTGGGGATGCACATGTCCTTGTCCTCAGGGAGATTATATTCTAAGGGGCAAGACAATGCATAAAAGGGAGTTGGAAGAGGAGAGAGAAAGGCAAGGGAGGCGAAGCTGCTAGAGAGGAGATTGACAAGTCTACTACAAGTGAAGCTGGAAGCCTGATCAACATGGTGAAGTGGTCCAGTGATAAGCTGAAGAGCTTCCAGAGAAGGGAAATGAGGGTGATGAAGGGTAGCTAGGTGGTATGGTATATAGAGTTCTGGGCTTAAAGTATGTAGGATTCATATACTGCTTCAGACACTAGCTTTGTGGTACTGGCCAAATCACCTCAGTTCTCTAAGCCTCAGTTTCCCCAGTTGTAAAAGGAGAAGGTTGGACTCAATAGTGTCTACTTTCCCTTTCAGCCCTAAGTTGGTGATATTATGAACCTTGAATTCTTACCCTACAAGGACTGGTTGAAAGAATTGGACATTTTTATTCTGAAGCAGAGGGGATGAAGGGAGGACATGAGAGTTGTCCTCAAGTATTTGAAGATTGAATAGACTGGTTTTGTTTGGCCCAAAAGGGAAGAATCAATAACCACGGGAGGAATTTATAAAGGGGCTAGTTTAGACTTGATATCAGGAAAAGCTTCTTAACAAGGAGGGCTATTAGAAAGTGGAATAGGCTTCTTGGAGAGGCAGTGGGCTGCCTCTTCTTGGAGGTCTTTGAGGACTGGACAGACCATTTGGTGAATATGTTATAGTAAGGGTTTATTCCTTAGAGGACAGCCTGGTGGCACCATAGTGCTTAGAGTACAGGGCCTGGAGTCAGGAAGACTCATCTTTCTGAGTTCAAATCCAACCTCAGACATTTACTAGCTGTGTGACCCTGGGTAAGTCACTTAACTCTATTTGTCTCAGTTTCTTCATCTGTAAAATTAACCAGAGAAGGAAGTGGCAAACTACTCCAGTATCTTTGCCAAGAAAATATCAAATCTGGCCTCAGATACTTACTAAACTGTGTGACCCTGGGCAAGTCATTTAACTCTGCCTCAGTTTCCTAATTTGTAAAATGAAGGAAATGGTAAACCATTCCAGTATCTCTGCCAAGAAAACCCCAGAGGGGTCACAAGGTGTCTAATATGATTGAAAAACATCTAAACCACAGCAGTAGGGATTCTTTTGGTATATGGATTGCACTAAATGGTCACTAAAATTCTTTCTAACTCTTAGATTCTATGATGCCAAGGTCACTGCTTTTCCCACAGATCCATGCTGACTCTTTATGAAATCTCTGCATTTAGTGGAAGTTCCTAGTATATGGCCCCTGATGGGAATATCCTGTGATCACATTCTAGAGCATTTGTTTGGTTTGGGTCTTCCATCATCCCTGCCTATGGAGCTGTTTCGATTGGCTACGTGTGTCTCCTGGAATGATGATGTCTTAGTCATAACTGGTGGGCATTTAGAGGCAGGCAATGGCTGGGGAAACACATAGCATCAAGATGGAGCTGTCTAGAGAATGGTTAATGGATAAGGTTATAAATATATTAGTTCCTGGACTATGGCTAAAGCCTTGCGGGAATGAGCATGATTCCCCCCCTCCCCATGTACCCACACCCACCGCTGGCTGCTTCTGCATAGTTGATACCATAAATGCTGGGTCAAAGAGAAGAGCAATGTCTTGAACCCTGGAGACTATTCATAAACAATTACTGAACTGATTCGGAGCATCTGGAGTGTGAGGAAACCTTTGACCAACGTACTGGTGCATATCTTGGTGCTCTTTCTGTCTCAAGGAGACTCATAGAATCTCAGAATTGGAAGGCTTCTCATAGACCATCTGGTTTCGTTCATACCTGGGCCAGAATCCCCTATACAATATTCCTGAGAAATGATTTCTGGACCTCTCTCAACCTTAGTTTCCTCATCTATAAAATCCGTAAAATAACAGCACTTGTCAGGATCAAGTGGGTTAATATTTGTAAAATGCTGACACAGTGCCTGGCATGTAGTAGACACTATACAAATGCTAGTTCTTCTTAATTATAATGAAGATTTTGGAGAGGCAGCCTAATTTATTCTTTCAAGTTTTCCATCCTTTTAAGGAAGTTCCCCTCACTCCTAAATAATCCTCCTCTACCCCTGGAATGATCTTCCAATTTTGTGGGAAAGGTTTCCAAGGTTGATTTGCGGAGTTATAGAGGAGATTATTGCATGGGGAGGGTGGTTGAATGAGATCAGAGGCTTCCTGAATCAGATTAAACTATGATTAAAATGTAATTTATTCAAGAGGGCAGCTAGGTGGCACAGTGGATAGAGTGCCAGGTCAGGAAGACCTGAGTTCAAATGTGACCTCAGACACTTACTAGATGTGGGACCCTGGGCAAGTCACTTCACTCTATTTGCCTCAGTTTCCTCATCTGTAAAATGAGCTGGAAAAGGAAATGGCAAACTACTCTAGTATCTTTCCCAAAAAAACCCTAGATGGTATCATGAAGAGTCAGAGAGGACTGAAAAATGACTGACCAACATTCATTTAAAATGTAATTATAATTAAAATGTTAATTACAAAATAAATAAAAATACAACCCGCAGCCCACAGGGATCCTTTTTAGTTCAGTGCCCCCCGTTTCTATTTTAGTTGGACACCATTGGATTAAATGACTTTTAAGGTCTCTTTCAGCTCTGAGATTTTATAATGCCATGTTAATCCTTTTCCCTCCAGAAAAGTATATAATGCCCAAGAGTGATTTATCTTTGATGCTGGTCCTTCTTCACCCACAGTAAAGAGCCCCAAACTTAGGTTTTTGATAGGATTAGCTTTCAATTAAATTCAATTGAACAAATATTAATAATCCACCTACTATGTGCCAGACTTCGTGTCTAGTGCTAGGGATACAAACACAAAAATGAAAACAATCCTTGCTCCCAAGAAGAATCCATTCTACTGGGGTGATGAAATTTACATACAGGTAATTAGATACAGGAATAGAAAATAATTTAAAGGGGAAGGGGGCTTTAACAACTGGACAGTGGGTGCTGCGAAAAGTCTGGTGTATGGGCTTGCACCTGAGATGTATTTTTAAAGGAACTATGTGAGGAGATAATATGGATTCCAGATATCAGGTGTAATCTGTGCAAAGACATGGTGGTAGTAGATGAAATGTGTGTAGGGAACAGCTAGGAGATCAGTTTGACTGGAATGAGGAATACATGAAAGCCAGTAATGGGAAATTAGATTAGATAGGTAAGTATGGAAGGTTTTATATGTCAGGATGAGAATTTTAAATTTTATCATAGATAGGGACCCATTGAAGAATTCTGAGTAGAACAATGACATGGTCAGGTTTGTATTTTAGGAATATTGACTTGGTAAATGAGTGAAGGATAGATTGGAGAAAGGAGGGGCTGGAAACAGAGACCAATTAGGAGGCGATTACAAAAGTCTGGGAGAGAGGTGGTGAGTCCTTGATGTTGGAGAGGAGCTGTAAGACTGGAGAACAAGGGTCATTACTGAGAGAGAATCAGAGGGAGAGGGGGAAAGAGAGAGGGAAAGAGGACAAGGGAAAGGAGAGAGAAATAAATGTTATGGAGGGAGAATAAACAATTTTTGGCAATTAATTTCATATGGAGAATGAGGGAGAGGGAAGAATTAACAATGACCTCAAGGTTGTGAAATTGGGTGACTGGTAGAAAAGTTATATGTTCAGTAGTTATGGGAACGTTTTCAAGAGGGATTGTTTTTTTATTTGGGGGTGGGGGATATTGGTTACAGCTAAGTCCAATTTAGTTCAAATAATGAATCCCATGGAGTTGTAAGCATTCCAATTTGCATTCTCTGAAGTTATAATTATGTAAAATATGGTAATTGGTTCCAGCCCAAAGGAAATTTATAGTGAGAATTCAAAAAATTAGACCACTTCAGGGGATTCGTTATTCTCACTAATTTGGATATCTAGTTTTGGTCATGTTGATTTTAAGGTGCCTAGAGGTTATTGAGGAAGAAAGCCCACAGGGCATCATTGGGAAAAGGATGTTAGAAGTCAGAGGGCATGGATTTGGATCACACCTCTCTCTGTCTTAGAGAAAGCCCTTTCAGAAGAATGGCAGGGGTGGAGGCCAGAATGCAAGAAAAACAAGATCCCTTAGCAGATAACTGAGCTACCCTAAATAATGACTCACTGTTTATTTGTAATTCTTGTTCCAAAGCCTGCTAATTATCAGACTCTCTTTGTATTGGTGGAGATGGATGCCCTGTCCTTCACAAAGGGCTATGGAGTGGATTCAAGAGCTCGAGCTTTCACTTGTCCCCATAGAGTCCACTTTGGGGACTCATCAAACTTTGAGAGTTCTTGACTCTTCAAGAATTGAGTAGCCTTGGACATTTGATTTCTAGCTTTGAGAGAGAAAAGATGGAAGAGGTCAAGCCCACTTAAGGTTGCCAAAGGAAAAGACTCTGGGACTATGTGAGTGAAACAGGTGGTCTCTATTATGTCCCTGTCCCAGTTTGCTACTCAAGGTACTTCTGAGAGCTTTCCCTTGGATGAGATATAGGACATCCCTATTGGCTGAGCTGAGTTATCTCACTCCCAATGGGAGAGCTCCTTCAGTCTGTATTGTCTGGTATATATTCTCCTATGTAAACCTTCTCTGATTTCTGTTTTGTTACAGATTTGGATAAAGGGTTTCTTTGATATTCTTTATGGGGAACTGGCATTTGGTGAGAAGGGAGTCAAATCTTAGACATAGAGGGATCCCCCTTCCTCCTAGAAATGACAAAGCAATAAACCCAATCAAAATCTCTAATCGAACAATATTCTTAAATATTGGAGCAGGTAGATATATTTCCCACTCAGTAGTACCCGCTGTCACTGAGGAAAGGAGAATGACCTCTGGCCCCAACCCTGTTTCCCCTTCTGGTATGAATGAAAGTCTCCCTTGGAGAAAGGTGGAGGGAGTAGAGGCTAGAGATGTCTTCCTTCAAGCCTCACTAGGAAAGTGTCCTCACCGCATGTGCGGCCCATTGTCCTCTTGCTTAAATGTATTTTTCCTGAGGACCTTGGGAATATCCTAAGTCTCTCTGTCTGTCTCTCCTCTCTGTGTCTCTCTGTCTCTGTCTTTCTCCCTCTCATTTACTATTTATATAATTCCCCTACTCTCCCTACTGTAAACTTGAAAGTTGAGGCTGTTTTAGACCTGCCTCTGCCCCAAGCTCATTCTGCCCCATGGGGGATTTGGGAGGGGGCAGAGGGAAGAAGCAGTGAGGAATGGGAGAAAGGGTGATTCAATGGAAGCAGTGCTCACTCTGAAGTTAGAGAATATGGGTTCAAATCCTGCTTCTGATGCTTCCTACCTGTGTGACCTTGGGGGCTGTGGGCCAGGATGGTGGTGTAGCTGGAGAGCTGTTAGTTACTCTCCCACACTCCCACAATATCAGTCAGGACTGGTGCATGCAACAAAGCTGTGGTGAGGACTGTGGGCAGTCAGAATTAACTTTGCCCCTAAGGATCGGGGACCTAGCTCTGGACCCTTTGGGCAAAAGGAGGATGATAGGCATTTTAAGGACTTTGGTAAGGAGCTCCTGAGACTTCAAAGAACCACCTCACTGATAGCTTTTTAACCTTCTTATTTGAGTTTTTATTTTTTTATTAAAAAAAATTTTCAGGACTGCTTAAAACCACCTTGAAAACTGCTTTTATCTGAGGTTTTTGGGAATATGATTTTAGTAAAAGGATTATTTATTTGAACGCTTAGGCTCTGAGTGATCCATTGCACCAATATTTAATAGCAATCTGGTCAATGGCAAATCATTTAACCTCAGTTAAATGGGCCTCAGTGTCCTCCTCAGTAAATTGAAGGGGTTGGCTACATGGTCGAAGAGGTTCTATCCAATTTTAAGTCTATGTTCCTAAGCATGGGTCCTCAGCTATCCCTCTGTATAACAAGAGGCTTGAACAAGACCACTTTTTACATGGAATTATGGGTTTAAAGCTGGAAGGTCCCATTAAGGTCATCGCATCAACTCTTCCATTTTACGTATGAAGAAACTGAGGACCAGACAGGGGTATTCATCAATTACCCAAGGTAAACAGCTAAGTATTGTCTAAATTATCTTTTACTCTTGGAATTATGTGGATTTATGATTCTATGACTTTGTCTTGTTCATTTTTTTATGTACTTTTGGGCCTGGTATCCAATAGTCTAATCAAACAACTAACCAACAAGGATTTATTAAACACCTGTTACTTGCTATTTGTGTGACCTTGGGCAAGTCACTCAACTCCAGGCTCTAGTTTTTTGTTATTGTTCAGTCATCTCAGTTGTATCTGACTCTTCATGACCCCATTTGGATTTTTTTTTTGGCAAAGATACTGGAGTGATTTGCCATTTACTGCCCCAGCTCATTTTACAGATGAGGAAACTGAGGGAAACAGGGTGAAATGACTTATGCAGGATCACACAGCTAATAAATATCTGAGGCTGGATTTGAACTCAGGAAGATGAGTCTTCCTGACTTTAGGCTCAGCTCTTTATCTACTGTGCCATTCAGCTGCCCAGACCTCAGTTTATTCACCTGTGAAAAGAGGAGGCTGATCTTTGTGTCCTCTTCTGGGGTCTGTGACCCTTATATATACCAGGCATTATTCTAGGGCTCTGAGATATAGACAAAAATGAAATATCCTTGTTCTCAAGAAGCTTACATTTGGTAGGGGGAAACAGCACCTCATATTTGCATCCTTATACGTATACATACATATATACACAATATTTATATATTTGATAGAAGGCAACTTGAGGAGGGTGTTTGTAAAAAGGGGAGGATAAGGAAAAGCCTCACACAGGAAGCAGCCCTTGAGATAAACTTTGAACAAATGTAGGGATTCCAAGCGGCGGAGGTTAAGGAGGACATGCCAGACACAGAGGACAGTCAGTACTATTAATTGCATTGAAAGACTACAAAACTCTGGGGAAATGCTCAGATCCATGTGAATACTGGTGTGTAAGTAAGAGGGGAGGCCACCTAAAGTCAGGATGCTGGGTAAGATCTTCTCTATTAAACTAACTGGCTCTGCCAGGGCTTGACATTCTTTTTAATGAATTTGTCTAGTGCCTTGTCAAAGGAGCTTACAAAACAGCATGCTGGACTGACCACTCAATACAACCACTTCCAGAAGCAACAGGCTATTCCAAATCCTTTGTCAGAATTGTGTAAGCATCAAGGAGAGCTTTGTTGTCAACTTTCACCAGCTCTATGAAAATGAAAGGCAGGAGTGTGGCGTGACTGAATCTTCCCTGATAAGAAAAAAGAGCCCCTTGGAAAATTAGGGAAGGCTGTTCAACAATCCAATGCAAGGTGACAGGTGTTTACTTCTGACCTGCTATGTGAAAGCCCCGTCACCCCTCTCTGGGTGGGAAACAAAGATGTTATTTAATAATAACTGACGTTGGCATAGCACTTTCATCACTGGGGGAGCTAGGTGCTCAGTGGATAGAGTGCTTAGCCTTGAATGAAGAAGACTCTGGATGAGTCACTTAACCTTTTCTGCCTCAGTTTCTTCTTCTATAAAATGAACTGCAAAAGGACGTGGAAAACCACTCCAGTATCTTTTGCCAAGAAAACCCTAGATGGGGTCACAAAAAGTCAGACACGCTTAAAATGGCTGAACAACCACAGTTTCATCTTTGGGAAAAAACTTTGGGAAGAAAAAACTGCAGGTTATCATGATTATTTTTACAGGTGAGAAAACCTTAGAAAAGGGAAACAGCTTTTGTTGAGTTCAACCACTAGGAGAGTCTGAGGTGGGATTCCAACCCAGGTTTTCCTGACTCCAAAATTATTTAGCACTGGAGTTGCCTTTCAGGACAGTGAACCTTACAGTGTAATCGGGGGTAGGATACATTCAGTTCAAGGCAGAATAGGGAGCCCTGGGTTTTTAAGGATAATGATAATAATCATGGCATCTAACATTTATATAGTGCCTGCTACTTGCCAGGCAATGTGCCTCTATCTCATTTGATCCTCACAACAAATTTGGGAGGTATGTACTGTTAATTATCCCCATTTTACACATGAGGAAACTGAGACAAATAGGTGCAAGTGACTTGCCCACTACTACACAGCTAGTAAGCTTCTGAGGCTAGATTTGAACTCGGGTCTTCCTGACTTCAGACCCAGAGCTCTATCCACTGCAGCATCATCAGGAGACTCCTGTTCCAGTACCTACTTTGAATTTGTACTAACTGTGATTGTGAGTAAATGACCCAATGTCCTAGAGTCTTATTTCCCTGATTTGTAAAAAATGATGCTAATAATACCTATAGTACCTGCCTTGGAGGTTGTTGTGAAGAAAGGAGCTTAGAAAACTGAAAGCAACATGTAAATGTGAACAATTGCTATTACAAGGGACTCCAAGATTTCTGACAGAGGATAGATGATTTCTGGTTGGAGGGGGTAGGGAGGGGTCAGGGAAGACTTCCTGGAGGAGGCATCATTTCCCCTGATCTTTGAAGGAGAAAGGACATTCCAGGCAGCGAAGAGCCAGGTTGGAAAAAAGGCACAGAAGTAGAGAATTTAGGGAATAGTTTTTAATCCTATTCTAGGTAATACAGTCTTGATATAGATCAGAGATTCCCAGACTTATTTGGCCTACCTCCCCCTTTTAAAAAAATTATTCAGTGTCTCCCAAATCTACTTTCTTTACCCCTTTCATGGTTTTTTGACATTTGCATCATTTAAAAAATATAAATTTTTAAAAAAATGACATCTTAAATTTAATAATTTTTTGCAAATTTGTGGGTTTTTCCTGCATTGAAATTTTGATGATGCAATATAGTGTCATGTAACCGTATAGTATTGTATTGTGAGCAAGTCATTACATGCACATACTCCTGCTGATACATACTGGATGTCCCCACAATTTGTGACACGCTCACCTGCCAACACTTGCTTGTTAAGACCTATTGGCAGACTAGACCGCTGATCTGTTATAACTTGCACTTTGTGTGTTTATTTGTAAAATAGTGTAATCACTAGGACTTTAAATCTTACACAACAGATGAAACATGTATGAGTGGTCTTTCAAAATTCTCTTCTCTTCTTCCCTTATGCTTCCACTGCCTATTTTTATTCAATGACCCCAATAGCACCTGTGGCTACCACAGCCTGCCCCGATCATTCCAGCTCCCCCCAGTGGGTGGTATTGCCCACTTTGGGAACCTACAGAGTAAACTATCTTGGGGAAGATTTGGTCAGTAATAAAAGCTTTTTGAATTTACCTTTTCAGAGAGAATTGCATGTGATGGGATTTTTTGTCTCTTAACTAGTGGGAAAGTTTTGACATGGATAGGGTAATACGGACAGTCCAACACTTCTCACAAAAGAAAGTTATTTTCCAGAAGAAGATTTGTTGATCTTCTCTTTCCTGATAGAAGGAGAAGCTTCCAAGGCAACACCAACTTCAGAAGTTTATCCAGACAAACATATAACTAGAGAAAATGGGCCCTGGCAGTATCTTTGAGATATTGAATCAAGAGCCCAGTCTTTCCACAAATGACTTGATTCGCTTTTATCCAAAAGTGAAGCCAAGCCAAAGAGACTTCAGGGTGGAATATTTCTTTATTTGAAGCATCTGCCTTGGAATCTGTTCACTTCTGCATCATGGATATAACTGGAAGGGACCTCAGAAGCCGTCTACCATTCAATACCATCAACCATTGCTTAATTTTTTAGATAAGGAAACTGAGGAGACTGAGTGATTTGACCAAGATTGCACAAGTTAAGATCATAGATTTAGAGCTGGAAGAGATCTCAGAAGTCATTTACTCTAACCTTACTTTGCCAGTAAGGAAACTGACTCTAATGAAGTTATGTGACTTTCCCAAGGCCATATAAAGTAGGATCATAGGTTAGAGCTAGAAAAGACTCCAGAGACTGTTTAATTCAACTTTACTGTTTCACTGAGAAAAGTGAAGCCCATAGGGGAGAAATGATTAGTCCACGGCCATACTAAATGCTGTAAGAACATAGCAACATTCACTTAGAGATGAAATGAACTTCAGATGTCATGCAATCCAAACTTCTCACTTTACAGACATAGTCCTGAGGTATCTGGATTTGAAGTGACATAATCTGATTCTGCCCCTTCTGTTTTTTTAAACACCATTATCTTTTTCCAATGGCTTTCCCTCTGCCTATCTGATATATAAATACAGTCAATCAAAACAAATTAACACATTGGCCATGCATGAAATCATATGTCTATTTTCCAAAAGGTGGGAGGCATGTTTTCCTATCAAGTTCTCAGAAGTTACAGCTGGTAACTGAATTTATCAGAATAAGGAAATCTTTGGATGGCATTTTCCTTCACATTATTGTGGTCATCCTATATTGGGGTCATCATGGGCAGCTGGGTGGCTCAGTGGATAGAATGTCAGCTGTGAAGTCAAGAAGGTACGTTTTCCTAAGTTCAGAATAATTGATAATGATGATCATGATAATAATGCCTCAGATAATTATTCGATATTCAGATAATTACTGTGTGACCCTGGGCAAATCATTTAATCCTGCTTGTGTCAGTTTCTTCATTTTTAAAATGAGCTGGAGAAGGAAATGGCAAACCAATCCAGCATCTTTGCCAAGAAAACCCCAAAATAGGGTCACAAAGTCAGATACTATTAAACAACAACAACGTGTAAGTTTAACATAGATTTTCCTCCCTTGGGTCAAAAAGCACATGCATTAACCGGACTGAGCTGTGTTCATGTGGGCTCTTTTTGTTCAGACCCTTCTTATATCACAAACCATTATCAGAGAGGCTGAAACATAGCAAGAATCACATAATTTCCGTTCAAATATAACATGGCTGCCAGCTGGGCATAACATGGTTAGCTGAGGATGCAGCTGTCAGAGCTGCCTTATAAGCTGGCTTTTAAGAGAGGTTCCATTATAGGGAACATGTTGGCATTTTCTCTTATGGACAGCAGTACTGTGTGTCGTGCCGGGGAAAATACTCTGGCTGCACAAACCCTGAAAACATAGAACTGTTTCTCATCCTGGGCAGCTTTATTGCTGGCAGCAATTCATGGAAGACCAAAGCTATAGCCATGAGGGGCTGTCATTTTTGCCTACTGTGACTTCTTAAAGGCACCAGCTCTCCTGAAAGGGACAAGAATTATGAACTGTAACAACCCTTCCCATAATCAACTTTTCTTTGTTGTGCTTATGCTCAGGAGTTCAGAACCAAGGGAATTTCTGTTATTCCTTTCTCTTGGAGAGGAGGAGTAAATCCCATAAAACATTTGTAGCTATTGGTTGGTCCCATTGACTCAAAAGCTTTGAAGTAAACATTTCTCCTCCTTGCAACTGGGATTACCGACAGATTTCTTCTTTTTTGATCAATTATAGGTCTGAGAGACAATGTCCAAGAATCGGTAGTATGCTGGACTTGAGTCAGGAAGACTAGATATTCAAATCCTACTGTAGACTCTTATTAGATCGTTGACTAACTGACCCTTGGCTGGTCATTTGGTTTCCTTATTTGTAAAGTAGGGATAATGATAAACCTGGTAGGAAGGCTAGTTTGGTGGGAATCAAAAAATTTACAAGAGAGATACTGTATTGTCTATATATATAGACAATACAGTATATATATAATGTGTATATATGTGTCTATATAGATGTATATATAGTAAATATATATGTATGTATATGTGTACATACACATATTTATCTATTATATACTTATAATATATAATTATACATTTTGATCCAATGACTTTCACATGCCTTCTCAAGTATCTATCTAGCTCGCTCTATCTATCTATCTATCTATCTATCTATCTATCTATCTATCTATCTATCTATCTATCTATCTATCTATCTGTCTGTCTGTCTGTCTGTCTGTCTGTCTGTCTGTCTGTCTGTCTGTCTATCTATCTATCTATCTATCTATCTATCTATCTATCTATCTATCTATCTATCATAAGACTTAAATACTATGTGGGAGTCATTGGATCATAAATCTGAAGCTCAAAAGGACTTTAAATGTCATTGAGTCAAATTCCCCTTGTTTTGTAGGTGAGAAAACAGACCAAAAGAGCAAAAGTTACTTGTTCAAGGTCAAACAGCTAGTAATTCTGTGTTGAGGTGACTCCATGACCAGTACCCTATCCATTGGGCCACCTGGGTAAAGGGCTTTAAACGCCAAATAAGAGTTTGTATTTGATCCTGGAAGTAATAGAGAGCCACCATTATAGTTGAGTGATGATAACTTTTTAAAGTCTCTTCCAGCTGGGACATTTGATGGGCCTGTATTCTGTTTCTGTTTGAAATTAGGTCTACCTGGGGGATTTTGTGGGCTGGGACCTAACTTTGCACTTTCTGTGAAATTTGGTGCTTGACATGTGTAGGGGAGATCTTTTGGCTGAAGGAATGTTGCCAGTACCCCTCCAAACATACTCTATAAGTTCACCTTTGAACCCTTGACAACTCAAAACCATGTTTTGAGGCTGGAGATGTGAGGTGCTTGGGTCAGGTATACTTTTGGACAAAATGTCTGACACTCTCCATAGGTGACTCGGTGACTCAGCAGGACTTCCTTGAGGCTGAGAGTGTGGAGGGAGGGCACTTGTCTTTGTCTTTGAAGAGTTGTTATGTCTGCGTTGATCTCTAGCAGAAGGGAGGGCAATGCAATACGCCCTCCATATTTGAGATGGAAGTTGGATTATGCTGACTTTGAAGTGATGTTTATTGGCTTGCAGGCTACATCAGAAACCAACCTCTCTGAATTCCGGTTTCCTCATCTATCTAAAGATGAGTTACTGTGAAAATCAAGGGAGATCATGTATGAACAATGCTTTGAAAACCTCAAGTACTATAGAAATATGAGTTCTTATAATGATTCTTTATCCTCCTCCTCCTGAACCAGTCTACTGGGTTAGGTTGGACTTGCTTCTGTTTTGAGTTTGGAGTCAAAGGACCTGAGTTCAGGTTCTCATGCTTCTACTTACTATGTATGTGACCTTAGGCAGGTCTGCTATCAGTTTCTTCATCTGTAAAATAAAAAGTGTAACATAGTAGAATTAGCCCTGGTTTTATTGTCGAAGGTCTTATGTTCAAATCTCACCTCTGACACTACCTGTATGATTTTGGGTAAATCAGTTTACTTCCATGGGCCTCAGTTTCCTCATCTGTAAAATGAGGGGGATGGACCAAATGACTTCTGTGCTCCATTGTAGGTCTAAAATTATGAAACTACAACAAATCACCCCTTAATTTTAATTATTTATTCATCTTGAAAATGTTTTATTAGTTCCTTTTTTACAGGTATCACTTCAAAAGAATCTTGTAGAGCCTTTTCTTGAAACAAAAAAGTACAGTTTAATAAAATAAACTAACACATTGGCCTTGTCAGATAATGTATACCTTATTCTATACTCAGAGTCCACCACCTCCCTACCAGAAGAGGGAGGAGGCGTGTTTTACCTCTAAATTTCACAGTAGCTCCCCCCTATTTCACAATGGTGAAAATAAGTTATCATGGCCATGACTGAATCATCTGAGATCTGGTTTCAGGTCTAGGCTAAGATACTGACCCACATGCCCCTTAAGGTCTCTGAGCCTCAGTTTCCATATTGTAGCAAAGGAACAATCATATTTGCATTAATTGACCTGTGAGGCTATTAGCAAACAGTTATTAAATTGTTGTTGAGTTGTTTCAGTTATGCCTGACTCTTCATGACCCCATTTGGAGTTTTCTTATTAAAGGCACTGGAGTGGTTTGCCATTTCCTTCTTCAACTCATTTTATAGATGGGGAAACTGAGGCAAAGAGAGTTAAATGACTTTCCCAGGATCACACAGTTAGTAGGTGTCTGAGGCCAGATTTGAACTCAGGAAAATGAGTCTGCCTGACTCCAGGCTTGGTGATCTATCCACTGTGCCATCTAGGTGCCCTTTTCATTAAATTCTTACTATGCTCCAAGCCCTGGGATAAGCAACAATACAAAGAAGGGCAAAAACACCCCCTGCCTGCAAGGAGCTTATATTCCCATGGGGGAGACAACATGCAAAGAACTTCAGAGCAGGTGGCAACAGTCTAGGGTGTGTGAAGTGTTGAACCTGGAATCAGGAAGACCTGGGTTCAAATCCTTCCTTGACACTTGGCAGTTATGTGACCACTGGCAGGTTGCTTAACCTATCTAAGCCTCAGTTTCTCCCTCTATAAAATAAGATGGAAAACTCAAGTGACCTCTAAGGTCCCTTCAAGCTTCTTCTGATCTATGCTCCTACGACACACCCGACTAAACAGATTTAAGAACAAAGGGTGTCTCCCTTCTTCCCTAAATCTAGGAAGACTGGAGTCAGACAGATGCCTGTAAAAATGCTCAGTCATACTTCTAAATACTGTTTAGCCACATTCTAGCTAGAAGTGCTTTTCTTTGACACAGGAAAACAGCAGCTGGACTCAGATACTCCTAGGAATGGGGGGAGGGTTGTATAGCCATAAGAGCATTTTTTCCTTGTGGACTTTGGATGGTACCATGATGACCAGCTTTGAAATCCCAGATTTCCCTCCAGCTCTGTTTTCAAGGGCCATTCCTTTTTGTGGCTGCTTGGAACTGACCCTGTGTGGAAGATGTCCCAGGGTGACCTGCAGACACTTTAGGAGTAACTTCAGGTCAAGGCATATCCTTATTGGAGACTAGAGGGAAAATAAACATTTTCTGGTGAGGTAGAAATATCACTACTTTTGGAGTCAGGCTCAACTAATCAATCAACCGATCAAGTACCATTTATTATATCCCAGGCACTGTACTCAACATTGGGAATGCCAACAGGAAAAAAATAGTTCCTGTCCTCAAGAAGCTTATAGTTTACTAGAACAAGCAGATGTAGTAAACAATAGCAAGTGTCTACTAAGAACCTACCAGGCTTTGTGCTAAGGGATAGGGTTACAAAAAAAAAAAAAGAAAAAAAAAAGCTGTCTCAGTTCTCAAATTGCTTATTGGAATCAGAGGATTCAAATACGAGGGTGAAATAGTTCTTCCTTTAAAGTGCTTATAATTTAGCCAAGTCTTATTTTATGTGGTTGTTTAAGGAATCAAAAGATTGTATGTGAAGACCTTTGTGAACTTCCAGTTATACAGGCTGTCTCCCACCTCTGTGAGAGCTAGACCATGAGCTTCCTTTCCCCTTACCTCTGCGTTAAACCTTAGTTATCTTTTCTAACTCAGCTTAGGGGCTATGTTTCCTATGACACATTCCCTAAACTACAGTCAGCCTTCCTAGGATTCTAGATTCATCTTTGTGGCTAATTTGTTGTGCCAAGTATTCATGGTTGAACCTTTGATCTCTTTGTGCTTGAGGGACAGTGGACATCTAGTTTCTGTTGGAATCCCTCAAATCAAGACGAAATCACCACCTTCTAAATACCCCTTTTTCACTTTTGGATACCTCTAATGATCAGGAAGTTTTGTCTTATTGAAGGTATAAGTGTTGACTATTTAGGTTATATGTACATCCATATGAATTGTTGAAATTGTGGATTATGGGAAGGTATGAATAGATAACTCTGAAATCTTGCAATGACATCTCAAAAGTAGACTTTAATTCTTGCCTAGAGGAGGACAGGAGATTAGGACCATGCAACTGTAAACACTTCTTTCCTCAGAGAGAGGGTACAAGACTACAATTAGATTTCCCTTGTCTACTAAATATTGTTAGTCCAGGGGGAAATTACTTATATATTCCATCTACTTCACTTATGATTATCACTTAAAAGTAAAGAAGATCCCCAAGGTTTATCTGAGGACTTTGACTCCCATCTCACTAAATGTTAGTTACAGAAAAGCCTATCACAAATAGTGAAATGGCAAATAAACCCAGCTATTCAAGCAGATCGTAAACAGGTATCAGAGAAATTATACTATTTAGAATATACCTTTATTTTTCTGGCCTTCAATTTTTCATCTGAAAAATTTAGAGACTATATCAGTTATCTCCAAAGTGTGTGCCAGAATCTGATTCCAAGGGGTGTGTGATCAACTAGTCAGAGCATGGGAAGATGGGACACAATCCATCCTCCATCCAAGAGCCAGTCATGAGATTTCCTTCTAACATGACTACACCAGATAGGTGGTATAGTGGATAAAGCATTGAACTCAAAGTCAGAACAAACCAAACTTAGGCACTTACTAGCAGTGTGACTCTGGGCAAATCAGTTTGTCTTTGCCTTAGTCTTATCATTTGTAAAATGGGAGTAATATCACCCAGGTTTGTTGTGAAGATCAAGAGATAGCATTTGCAAGCTACTTTGTAAAGCTTAAAATGTTACGCAGATGCTTGCTACTGTTAATGTTATCCCTACGTTAATGCTCTAATATTTTTCCACCTGCATCCTCCCTCTGTTATGCCAGCTCTTAAGCTTCCTCCCTTCTATATCTACAATCTAGCCCTCTGAGTAATTATACCTAAGCATTACCTGGGCACCAATGGACACCAAATATCACTGTGAAAATTCCCCCTTACCACCATACTTATCCTCTGCTGCCCAGATTATGTCATGACTGTATCAGGTACCCCTCAGAGAGCTGGCTATAACTCTGGGTGGTGACTGATAAGAACCTCTCCTCCTCTTTCTCTTTTTCATGTTGAGTGGTACAGAGTAAGTTGCACTGAATGAACAGATGGGAATGGTTTGCAACATGCATTGCAAAATTGCAAAATACTTTATTCCCCAACTCTCCCTGATTCTGAATTTCCCTATTATCATCAAGGACACCAGCATCCTTCAAAACCTTAATGTCATTTTGACTCTTCTTTCTAACTCACCAATGTCCAACGAATTGCCAAATCTCATCACTTTTACCCCCACAGCGTCTCATTTGCACCATCTTCTTTCTACTTACATAGCCACTGCTCTATTTCAACCCTTAGCACCTCTTACCTAGATTATTACAATAGCCTCCTAAGTGATCTCCCTGCCTTAAGTCCCTTCCAACTGCAAACTATCCTCCACAGAGCTGACAAAATGATTTTTTGAAAGTGAAGATCTATTGGATTGCATCACCCCCTCACTCAATAAATTCCAGTAGCTCCCAATTATCTATGAGATCAGGTATTATTTCTTTTAAAACATCTATTTTTGTTTACATTTTGGAATTTTATTTACAATTTACAGTTTACAAAATTAACAATTTATAATTGTTAGTATAGTGGCACATATATATGATTTATAAATAGTAAATATATTACATATTGGAGGGTTCATGCCCCAAAATGTTTTACTGAAAAAGATGCATGACAAAAATTTTGGAGACTACCAGGTTAGATGACCCCTAAAGTCCCTCCCTTTCAACTATAAATCTAGGATCATAAGAATACATTTTTTAAGATGAAAGTTTTATTGATGTCTTTTGTTTTTATATCACTGTCGTTTCCAGCTTTCTCCCTTGAATCTATCTTAACAAACTTTCTCTTGCAGCAAAAAACAATTGATCAGAATCATTTGACTACATATTCAGCCTTACACAGCCATACTCTTCCCCTTCTTCAATGAAAGAAGAAAGGATCATTTCTCCTTCTCTGGGGTCAGTGTCAGTCATTACAATTACTCAGGGTCTAACTTTTTTTTCAAGTTGAATCATTTCTTTTTATTTCTTTTTTTATGTTTTTCTTGGAGAGGGGAAGGCAGGACAGTTGGGGTTAAGTGACTTGTCTGAGGTCACACAGCTAGTAAGTGTCAAGTATCTGAGGCTGGATTTGAACTCAGGTCCTCCTGACTCCAGGGTTGGTGTTCTATTCACTGTGCTACTTAGCTGTTCCCTAACATTGTTTTATTGTCCCATCTGTGTACATTATTGAAGTCATACTCTAATGCCTGGGGTTCTTTTAATGAATCTGCTCAGTGCCAGGACCAAGAAATTCACAAAACAATTTCAAAAGTATAGGGGCCATTTTGAGCTTTGTCAGAAAGGTGGAAACATGTATTTTGCTTGCCTGGTTCTGTTTACTGTACTCTGGATTAGTTCACACAAGTCTTCTCATGTTTCTTTGAATTCTGTATATTAAATTATTTCTTGTAATGCAGTAATATTCTATGATAATCGTTACCAGTTTGTTCAGCTGTTTCCTACCCATTGCAGCAAACATAGTGTGGCAGATTACTGGGCTTGGAATCAGGAAGACTTGAGTTTGAATTCCACCTTACACACTTTATAGATATGTGACCCTGACCAGATGACTTCAATTCTCACAGCCTCAATTTCCTCATCTGTAAAATGGAGAGAATAATGACATCTATCTCATTAGGCTGTTGTCAGGATCAAATGAGGTTATATATGTAAAGAGCTATTTAAATATTAGCTCATTTTGGGTATCCACTTGATTTCTATTTTGGTGTATATGGGACCTTTCTTTTTGTCATTGGTCTCCTTGACCAATGCTCCAGCAGCAGCAGTCAAAGTGATCCTTTGACCTTGGATCAGGAGCTAGACAATTTAGTGACTTTTCTCATATATGAATGAATAGATTTTGCTGAAATGAATTTAGATAGTGTTTTCAGGTTTATTTGTTACGTTATCAACAGTGTTGTTGGGGCAGGTGCCATTATTGTAATTCCTTAAATCTGACAGATGAGGAAACTGATGGGAAATATGAAATGATTTATCTAGGGTCACAAGTAGCTAGTGTCTGAGGTAGGATTCCAACTTAGGTCTTCCTGACTCCAGGCTTCGTATTCTATCTACTATGTTGTTGCTGTTTTAGTCTATTAGTCACTTTTGACTCTTCATGACCCTATTGGGGTTTTCTTGGCAAAGATGCTGGAGTGGTTTACCATTTCTTTCCCCAGCTTATTTTACAGATGAGGAAACTGAGGCAAACAGGGTGAAGTGACTTGCCTAAGATTATACAGCTAATAAGTGACTGAGGTCAGATTTGAACTCAGGTCCTCCTGATTGTGCCACCTAGCTGCCCTACTATGAATCTGCTATGCCACCAGATAGGAAAGAAGGATTTTAGAATCGGGAGTCAGAGGACTTGAGTTCAAGTTCCAGGTATGCAGCATACTACATGGATAACCAAATCACATAAATTCTCTCTGCCTCCACTATCTCATCTGTAAAAATGAAGACATAACACTAGATGGTTTTTGAAGTCTCTTGCAATTCTACTGTAGATTGCTCATCCTAAGGAAGAAAGCTTGGAAGCTCCCAATGTTTTTCATTCTGGGCTCCACTACCCTTTAGTAGTGATTGGGTGAGGGGAGGAGAGGTTTGTAGTGACAGTGAGTCAGGCCCTGGAAGAAGAAGAAGCTAGGTCACCTCGGGTCCCTCCACTTGGGAGAGCAGACACACTGTCTCGGTGATAAGCCTGATCGCTGGAGAGGATGGAGATTTATCTCTCCTGCTGCCTGTTCCAGCACTGCCTGCAACTGATAAAACATAAACTGGCTGTCTCCAAAATGGGATGAGAACGAGACCTTTACAAGAAACTTGGAGGAGAAGAATGCTGAAGTGAAGGCAGGAATGAGCAGTTGATAAGCTTGGTGTCGCCCTCTGACTTGCCCATGATTCACACTTCGCAGGATAAGAATACTTTTATATTTATTCAAATTTATAGAGAGACAAGAGAGGGGTTGCTATTGAAATGCTAGGTGGAGTAAAGAACAGGCAGGGTTTCTAGTCCTAAAAGGAGATGAAAATCTGTGGTTGAAATGACTTGTAATGAAGTAATGAAGAAATCTGTGCGATTGAATCATTTTTTGATTAGTGACCAAGTTCAACAACATTCACAAAGCATTTATCAAGAGTCTGCTTTGTCCCAGTCACCGTGCTAGGCATTGGGAATACAAAGATAGAAATAAAACAAGCTCTACCTTCAAGGATCTTACATTCTATGGGATCTACACTGAGATGTCCTGATTTTAACAATGCACTCTGATGGAACACCTAGCATGTGCAAGGCACTGTGTTGAGGTCTGGGAAAGAAAGGAAGGGAGGAAAGAAGGATGAAAAAAGGAAGGAAGGAAGGAAAGAGAAAAGGAAGAAGGAAAGAGAAAGAAATGAAAAAAGATAAAGGAAAGAAGGAAGAGAAGAAGGAAAAAGGAAAGGAAGAAAGGACAGAAGGAAAAGAAAGGAAGGGAGGAAAGAAGAAAAGGAAGGAAAGAAAAGGGAAAAATGCATAAGAAAAAAGGAAGGAAAAAGGAAAGGAAATATGGAAGAAAAATTAAAAAGGGAAGAAAAAGAAAGGAAAGAAAAGAAGAGAAAGATCAGTCTGTGACTTTAAGATTATAAGTCTACATATAAACAGATGAATAAATGTAAGATAATGTGAGGCAGAAAAGAACAGTAACAAAGAAAGGTTTCAGGATGTGTTTCCTCCAGGAGTGGGGCACACCTGAGCAGAGCCTTGAAGGAAGTTCAGGATTCTAATAAGAGAGGGTGAAGAGGGAGAACATTCCAGGGCATCCAGGACAGCCTGTGCAGAGGCGTAAAAGCAGGAGATGAAATGTCAAAATATGGTGCCAACCACTCCTCCCACCCCAAGAGTGGCACTCAGCCCTTTTCTGGAGAGTCCCAAACAGCTCTTTGCAATTAAATGGAAGCTAGGCAGAATCCATCAGAGCATGAGAAATATGGCTGTATTCAGGGAGCCAGAGCCCAGAGTACAAGCCATCATCCCTGACCTTTATCAGAATCAACAGGCAAGTTCTCACCAAGAAACAAATACCTTTGTCTCCCTTCCTCCTTTCTCTGTCTGAATACCACCAAATGCGATATTGTTGTCTGTATGTGCCGGTCATATAGAAAGAGCTTAATCATTGCTTATTGTTACATTCAAGATGTCTTATTTTGGTCATTCAGTTGCAGGATTGAATTGAAAGCTGTTGAAGTGGGAAAGTAAGAGGAGAATTAGCAGCCAGAGACAGTGGAATGAGCTTGTGATTTGATGTTAGGGGATTTGAGTTCAAATCCCAACTTTTCCACTTGCATTCTATGTGACCTTGGGCACGTCACTTAAACTCAACAGGCCCTAGTTTCTTCATCTGTAAAATGAGGGGATTGGATATTTTTTTTATTGAGGCTCCGAGATGGAATGTAACTTGCCTATGGTCACATAGCTAATAAAGATCAGAAATAGGTCTGGAACCCAGGTCTTTCTGAAGTCAAATTCAGCAGCCTGTTCACTTTACCACTTAAGCTCTAAGACAGGAGGGTATATGAGGAGAGGGTGTGTTTGTCCTCCAAGGCCCTCTAGCTACTGGCACACACCTACTTCAGAATGCCAATAAAACCAGGAGCTGCACAAGCAACATCTTCCAGAAAGAGAAATTGTATTCAGTATTTCTCCTTTCCTTTCCAGGGTTGGTGTGAAGAAATCACCGTATAAAACCTTTGATTGGATTTGACTATTTTTTAAACTGATCTATGACTTTTCATGTCTGGGTTCCTAGTAGGAAATGCTCTCTGTCAGTGCCACTATTCAGCAACTTCCTTTTTTTTTCTTTTTGAGGCAATGGGGTTAAGTGACTTGTTAAGTGACAGGGTCACGTAACTAATAAGTGAGGCTGGATTGAAACTCAGATCCTTCTGCTTTCAGGGTTGGTGCTCTAATCAGAGGTGGGGAACCTGCAGCCTCAAGGCCGTATGTAGCCCTCTAGGTCCTCAAGTGCATTCCTTTGACTGAATCCAAACTTCACAGAACAAATCCCCTTAATAAAAGAATTTGTTCTGTAAAATTTGGACTCAGTTAAAAGGCCGCACCCAAGGACCTAGACGACCACATGTGGTCTTGAGGCCACAGGTTCCCCACCCCAGCATCCATTACACCACCCTCTCCCATTCATCAACTTTTAAAGAGATACCTGGCACACTGAAAAGTTGAGAGTCTTGCCCAGTCATCTATGTCACAGGTAGGACCTAACAACTTGCCTGTGACTTAGAGGGTCAGAGAGATGCCTAGGGTATTGAGAGGTTGAGTAAACTCACTTTGGTCACACAGCTAATATGGGTCTGGGGCAGGAATGAATCCAGGTCTTCTTGATTCCCAGGCTAGCTTCTATCCCCTACTCTGCTGCCTATCATGTAAAGCTTAATGGGACTTTCTTATTTCTTCTTATATTCTTATTTCCAGGCTTGAGGGCAAGGGGAGGGGATGGGGACACAAAGAGGAAACAGTTTGTTCTCATTGAACTTTGGTGGATTTCTTGTCCTTGAATCTCCCCTGCAGGGACTGGGGGACTGGATAACTCTCCTTTGCATGCCAGATTTGTTGTGCTGGGCCTGAAAAAACCCAAAATAAAAAAACAAAAAAACTCCCAACAACACCGTAAATAAATCTTTTTCTCAGTAGAGGTTTGAACTAGGGACAACATAGACCATCTGGCCTGGGGTGGTGGTTGGTTTTGCATTTATGACAGGGGAACAGCCATGATTAGCTGGGGCTTCCTTGCTATGTGGGTTTCTCTCTAAAATCAGGGTTGTTCTGAGTTCAGACCAAACCCAAGAAAGGGAATGCTTTGGCCCGGAGAACAGCATTCATCTGAGATCAAGGATCCCTCATTAGTACAAGCTTTTCTGTGCTTCGGTGCTGTGATTCTGTGTTCTGTGACTTTCTTCTCTGTCTCTGGTCTCTGCTTGGCCCCCGGGCTGCTGTAGCTGAATTTTCCCTGCTCTTCCACGGGGCTAGGAGGGACCATTGCTATTTGTGATTGGTAATGGTCACCGAGGGATGTTTTGTCTGTTGCACATGTGCAGCCGGTGAAGAGAAATGCAGGCCTCTTTGTGAGGTTATTATATAAAAGGCTACTCTATTTGTAACCACAACACCAGCTGGGTCAAGAATCCAGAGGCCTATGGCCAACAGGAACTATATTTCAACGATTCATCCTCATGGCTATACACCTTCCTTTTTGGACTCTAGGCTTGATGAGCCTTAGGACCCAAGATTTTTTGCAAAGATGCTTAATGAGTAACATGTGTCTCTGGATAGAGGCATCCCATTCTGGGATTTCATTCAATCAGCTCCACTTTCCTCCGTCAGAAGGTGCAGTCTCAGGTCTCCATTCTCGTACTTAATCCAGATGATTTCTGGCTTTTTGTTAGTTTGTCAAGCTCCGCAGGGGAAGATCGGTGCATTAAAAATCATTTGCTGTGGCAGACTCTGCCTAGGTTGGGTTACACAGTATGTTTACCAGTGATATCTGCAGTATTATTTTTAAATAGTCCATGAGGACTGCTGCAAGAAGAGGAAATTAGAGAGTGGAAAAAAGGAGGGGGAGCAGGGATGTTGTGTTGAGAAAGGAAGCAGAGAAGGAAGGGAAGCTATAGAGAGGGAGAAATGGGGAGTTGGGAGAGAGAGAAAGAGAGAGAGAGACAGACAGACAGAGACAGAGAGAGGAGGGGGAGAGAGAGAGAGGGAGGGAGGGAGAGAGAGAGAGAGAGAGAGAGAGAGAGAGAGAGAGAGAGAGAGAGAGAGAGAGAGAGAGAGAGAGAGAGAGAGAGAGAGATGGGATCCAGGCAGAGAACAGGGAGTAGGGAAACCAGAATGGCATTTATAGCTTGAGAAAAGGATCATGTAAATATCACACCAGAATAATATACAATCAAATGACAAAACTAGTTGGAGGGAAAAAAAAGGATACCCCACCATGCAGTGGGTATAAATATGGAAAGCTGTCCTGGCAACATGAACATGCGTTTCCTAGCCTTGGATGGAGAGAGCCATAGAAATGACAAGTGTTCCCTATTCGATGCCCTCTGCATTCTGTCAACTGGAAGTCAGCCTGACATTAGTCTCCTGGGTGGGGGGGCATTCTGCAGACCTCAAAGACAGGATGCCTTGCAGAGGAGGTGGGGCCACTGTGGAGGGGAATGCCAGGAGACTCACTTATATAAAAAACACTAATTGAATTCTCTGATGCCCAGAGATTGTTTAGGCACAGGAAAAAATGGGAAAAGGAAACAGGAGGCAGAATCAAAATTAATGGTGATGATAATGACAACGATGACTCACATCTGCATTATGTCTTTTGGGTCTTAAAACAAGCCTTTTTGATAGGTGACAATGGGGAATGGAAGATGGAGGGATTGATATCCCATCCCTTAAAAGCTAACTGTGTGACTTTGAACAAATTATTTCATGTCTCTTGACCTTACCTCCTTCCATGAAACATTGGCCCAGGGCCAGGAAGCTATTTATTCAAATTCACACAACTATTTATCAGTACAACTAAGACTTGGACCCAGGTCTAAATCATGAAGAGACTCACAGATGCCATAGTGGCCCCTTGATTATGCAGATGAAGAAAATGAGGTCCCAAGAACCTAGGTGACTTCTCCAAGGTCACTCAGGCAGTACAATTTAAGGATCAGACTTAAATCGAGATGTCCCAAGTCCTTGAACACTAGCAAGTACTCTTTATATCACACCTTGCCCTATGCATGAAGTGTTTTCTTTCCTTACTACTATAAGGTAACTTGGAATCTCCAATTCTAGTCAAGGCTTAGTTCTTTCCTATTTCCCCCACTTGTCAGTGCTTTCCATACCCCCAAACTGCTCTGTGTATGTATATGTATACATATATATGTGTGTGTGTATAAATATATATATTTGTATATTCACTTGCACATATACATAGATATAGATATATGTACACACACACACACATATATACATATATATATATGATATTTCTCATTCTGTGTATGTATTATTTTTCTCTTTCAGAATGTAGGATCTTTGAGGACAGGGACTGTTTTCAGTTTTATCTCTCTCTCCCCAGAGCCTAAGATAGTGCCTAGTACACAGTAAAAGCTTAATAAATCTTTTGAATGGAATACAATGACCCCAGTCGGAAATACTAATGAAGGGGAGGTGGGCTGGGAGAGGAATAATTAAGATGTAGACTGCTTGAAAATCCATGAAAGCAGAGTCCTGTCAGGGGGACGTGAAAGGCAGTGACAGCTAGCAAGAGGCAGGAATGAAATCACCACGACTGGATAATCATGTTTTTAAGGGTAGATTAAACAGACCCCAAACTCACAAGACAGCAGCCCACATAATTGCTTTCCAGAATGAAGTCTTATTGTGTAAGGAAAATAAATGCAACTGTTGATTTTATTCCAAGTTATCAGCAGTCTCCACCTATAGAGTAGAAGTGACCTCTACAAGAAGAGCATGGGGAGTTGTTTACCCATATTTAAAAAATGTTTTCTTGATGCCTTATTATATATAAAACCATCAATTCCTAATCTCTCTCCTCCTCTTTTCTCCCTCTTCTCCTCTCTTCTACTTCCCTTTCCCTTCTCCTCTCTTACATTCCCCTCTCTTCTCCTCTCACCTCTCCTTCTCTCTTGTCCTTTCCTCTCCCCTCTTCTCCCACCCCTCTTTTATGCTCTCCCCTCCTCTCCTCTCCTTCCCTCTCCTCCCCTCCCCTTTCCTTCCCTCCCCTCCTCTCCTTTCTTTTCCCCTCTCTTCTTCTCTCATCTTCTCCACTCCCTCTCCTCTCTCCTCTCATTTCCTCTCCTCCCCTCTTCTTTTCTTCCTCTCCTCTCTTCTACTCATAAACAAATCTATCTATCTATTCATCTATCATATACCTAACTGTCCACTGGGACAAAATTCACAGTTAAGCAGAATTAGTTAACAAAGTGAATCAACAATATATACAATTTTCTGCCCTGACAATCCTTTATCTCTTCACCAAAGGGAGGGAAGTACAGGTATATTTCATCTTTCATTGTATAGGACCAGCACTGGTCCTTAGGATTGATGAACATTCAATTGCCCTTTAGAGAGCTTCTCATTTCCATTGTTATCATTGTGAATATCCTCCTGGTTCTGCTTTCTTCAACTTGCATCAGCTTACACAAACTGGAATACAAGGAGGCCAGGTGACATGGTGGAAAAAACTCTGGTTTTGGAGTTTGAGGGCCTGGGTTCAAATCGTGCTTTTTCTGTGACTTTTGGCAAGTCACTTTATCTCAGTTTCCACAAATACAAAAGGGGGAACAGTTGACTCAGTTGCCTCTATACTCTTCCAGCTCTAGGTCTATGATCCTATAAGCCTTCCCCTGATCCTCTAAATCTCTCATATTGTCTCTTATGATGCAATGATTATCATGACCTTCATAGTTCTGTCATTATCCTCACTTTGTTTCTAGTTTTTTTTCCTATCACAGAGTGCTTCTCTGAATATTTTGGTATATAAGGGACCTTTCTTTCTGTCTGTGGATATATGCTTTCATTTCTTGAGAAAAAAGGAATAGTTATCAACTCCATTCAATATAGAGAATATTTTTTTCTACACAGATGTGTTGGGTGCTTGAAAGGAATATTTATAGGTTCTTGATGGAAACAAGTTAAGACTTGAGTATGAATGGTTAATACCACTGGAAAGAAACAGAAACAGAATGACACAGATCCCAGTAATTGGCAAGAGGGTCCCCAAACTGCTAAAAAGCTCCTGCCAAGTCTGACTGAAGGGCATGATGATACAAGGATATATTGAGCATCCAAAAGAAAAATGAGGCAGTGAAAAGTCTAGGGAAGTGATGGTGCTATTGTCACATCCAACCACAAGTTAAGGGTTATATTTATTTTGGGGAGCCATATTTTAGTGAAGAACATTAATAAGCTGGAGAATGTCCAGAGGACAGCGACCAGAATGGTCAGGGATCTTGTATTCATGCCATGTGTATATGAATTAAAAGAACTGGTGGTGTTTAGGGACCGCAGTTTAGGTTGGAGAATGGAAGACAGGAAGTCATGATCATTGTCAGTTAAGAGAGAAATTAGATTGTTTTTTGTTTAGCCCAAGGAGATACAACAAGGAGAAATGGGTGGAAGTTATAGAGGCAACTTTTGGCTTGAGGCAGGGAAAAACTTCTTAACAGTGGGAGCTGTTACCAATACGAATGGGCTGCCTCTGAAGTCAGGGGGTTCCTTTTCACTCAAGGTCTTCAAACAGAGAGGACAGATGACCAGAGGATTCTTCACTTGGATTTGATGGCCTTTTTGTACACTGAGAGGCTGTGAATTAACATTTAATGTGAATGATGGAAGAGGTTTGAAAGCTACTCAGCATCCTAGGCAAGCCAAGGGCAGGAGACAGCTAATAAGAATCTAGTATGCCTTAAGAATTGTCAGTTATTTCCTGGATAGCTCCTTGGGTTTGTGGGCAGAGGGAGAGGCAGACTGACGTCTTCTACAGGATCCATGGAGGAACAAATTACTTTGAGCTTAGTTTTATGGGAGATGTTTCTGTTCTATTTCACCAGTACATGTCCCTCTGGTTGCTTTACTTCATAAGCAATTATTCCTTTATTGAGAAAAGATGACATGGCTCTACTGGTGTAATCCAGGTAGACCGTCTCCCAGCATCGAATAACCCTTTTGGCTTTGTGGGTTAGTCTGTTGTCTTTGCCATATATCTGGGTCGGATTTCCAGTGTGTTTTGGCAAAGAACAATATTGGGCAATATGACCTGAGACAGTGGTTTCCAATTTTGTTGAATATGTGCTTCATATCTAAAAAAGTCATGGTATCTTGCATGAAGTCCTTCTACTATTAGTGACTGGTGGTTTAGAAAGATATCAGAGTGACATGATGTATAAGGGAGTTGACTTTGGAGTTCAAGGCCAAGCTCTGACACATATTAGCTTGTGTAACCATGGGAAACCTTGAATTAACCTTAGAATATTCTCAAAGCCTCCATATTGAGAGATAACATAATATAGGGTACAGGAGCTGGATTTGGAGCCACATCACATAGATTCGAATCTTAGCACTACCATTTATTTATTACCTGTTTTGTAATATTGACAAGCAAGTCAACTGACCTCTCTGGGCCTTTGTTCTTTCATCTATAAAATGAAAGTGTTGGGCTAGATGGTCATTATGTTCCTTCTCAATGCTAGAATTATGAAGTTGTAGATGAATTACTGAACTACATAATTTCCCATTGGGAATTCCATATATCAATGAAATCATTGGTCCAGAATTTTTTTAAAAAAAATCACATACAAATAATGTAAATAATGAAATATTTAATAGTGTATCTAATATTTAATATATTAAGATAATGGAATAATATAATGAAAATGATTTGTAGATATACGTGTATATGTATTATTTCTTCATCCTACAAAAGGTATGCTTGTTTATTTAACACAACAAAATATGAGGCACATATTGTTGAAATCAAATAGAAATTAATATAATAGCACTTGGTATGCATGTGGATGTCTGGACTCCTTAAAATAAATCCATCACCCTGTCCTGCCTATGCACATAAGAAATAAACTGAGAAGATTAATTCATGTCAATAAGGTAATGTAGTTAATTACCAAAATATTCCCCATACCCTCTGATTGAGAGTCTGTCTCCTTGACCAGGTTTGGGTTGCCCTACATGGATTTTGACATTCTGTGTCTCTCAGATGGCCAGTGAGATAAGGTTTAGATTTTCATGGAAAGCTCTGACATTATGAAAACTTACTTAAGAACCAAGCCAGGCTTCCAGACTTCCTCTCCTTTAATCCATTCTCTTAACAGCTATCAAAATAATATTTCTTAAGAGCAAGTCTGAATATGTCACTTCCCTGCTCAAGTGACTTCAATGGCTCCAAGTTGTCCTTAAAAGGAAAACAAACTTCCCAGTTTGGCATTTAAAGTTCATTACAATTTGATTTTAGCCCACCTTTCTAGACTTCCTGTATATTATTCCTTTTTATATACTCTATTATATACTACCATCACTGTATATTATTACTTTTTGCACACTCTGTATTTCAGCTAAACTAGCCTCTTGGATGTTCCCTAAATCATTATGTCTGTTATATTGTTAAACCTCTCTTCTAACCCTCTCCTTCCCTCCCCCACCCAACAGAGCCCCACAAGCTGAGAACTGAGAGTCTCTGAGAATAGGGACTGTTTTCTATTGTCTTTGTATCTCAAGCATCTAACACAGTGCCTTGAAAATAGCAGTGCATAATTGCTTGTTGGATTGGATTTAATATTATGTCCAGAATTATTGCTACTTCTCCAAGTCAAGTTCACTAGTTATCTCATTTCCCACAGATGCTAATCCAAACCTGTCATGCCTAACTGCAGAGCCATTTACATCCCCTTCCTTTCTGCCACCCAATTTCTCCTTCTGTTGACATTGTTTCTTTGAGCTGAAAGCACTTGGAACTTTCTATAGAAGATAAATGCTGATATTTTTGGCACAGGAACTTTTTTCCCCAGAGGCCCAAGGAAGAGCAAGCTGAAGGCTGAGTATCACATAATGAAGAAAAAAGGACACATTTGTTTTAGTGCAGTGAGTGTCAGTCTCCCTCTTTCCCTTTTCTCCCTGTTTTTTCTTTCTACTCCTTAACTTTTTTTCCCCTGGTTTTCATTTCACTGCCCCATTTTTTCCTCTCCTATTAGTAACAAGGGAAGGGTTTAACTTCCCATTCAACACAGTATACCATTACTTTATTGATGTTCTGAGTTGATATCCCTAGTATCGATCTATATTTAAAGAACTCCATTGAATTCTTGGTTCTGGGGATTTATGGTCATGAATTTCTCATCTTTTGCTAATGCAGAGGGATAAGGTTGAACTAGAATCTCTTAGCTTCCATTACTGACTCCATTAGATAACATTTGGAAGTCTTTGCTTGAAAGTGCCCATGAGTCTAAATGCGCTCTGTCCCTCTATTTCCTGAAAACCTCTGAACCCCAAGAACAAGAGATTCCCTGTTTTCACTCTGAAGGTGTAATCTTTGTTACACAATAAGGGATGGACATAAGGGTGGGATTAGAGCTTAGAGGAAAACGGAAATGGCTTCTTGTAGCCTCCTTGGAAATGAGATAACTATTGGCTATTGAGTTTGAATTTGACAAGAGGAAATAATTTGAACATAATATTAAAGGAAGAGAAAGCCATGAAGTAGCAGATAGAGAACGGAACTTGGAGACAGGGAGACCTGGGTGTGTGACCCTGGGGGAATGAATCATTTATCCTTTCAATGTTCAAGCAACATTCCTAAATAGCGGAGAGGGTGCCAATCTGCATTAGTAGAGGGAATTTTCTTATTTGGGAGTCCTTGATATCAGTAAAATTACAGCTCCAGTCCTAGTACCTTATCAATAATGGGATTGGTAGTGAACATGTAGACAAACAGGCTAAATTAGCTTTAAAATAGCTACTGTAAACTTAGGGCACATTAAGAAAAGTACAGTGTGGAACAAAAATCAATCTCTCATTATTTGTTATTTTCATCATCAATTAATTAATTTGTTCATTCACTCATCCACTCATTTATTTGTTTGCTTACTTAAGCATTTATTTATTTGTTCATGCATGCATTCATTTACTCCATTCATTCATCCATTTTTTATTTATCCACTCATTCACCCACCCACCCATCCATCATCTATCTATCTATCTATCTATCTATCTATCTATCTATCTATCTATCATCTATCTATCTGTCTGTCTACCTGTTGGTTAATTCACTCATTTATTCATTCACTTCTCTATTTGGTCATCCATTTATTCATGCATGCTTTCAGTCTTTTTATCTATTTATAGCCTACTATATTTTAGGCACAGAGACAGTTTTGGAACTATTTGCTTGCATAATCAAGACTTGTGATTTCATGCACAATATTATTTTTTCCATCTTTGCATATGGAAATGGCTACCCATGTTGTTTACTTGTCAAGATCAGAATAATAAAAGGATTTGCATTTTTACAAATGTGTAGTATCCAGGGTGATGGGATCCCATGGTACTCTGCATTGGTCAGAACACACCTAGAATGTTGTGTGCAGTTCTGTGCGGGGCATTTAGGAAGGACATTAATAAGCCTGGGTATGTCCAGTGGATGGTAAAGGGCATCGAAGTCATAGTATATGAGCTTTGGATGAAGGTACTGTGAAGTTACAATAGGATAGAGAAGACATGGATGGAGACAAGACTGTTGCTTTCAACTATAGAAAGCATTTGACTTTGAGTGGGCATCGATTGTGTATGTAAAGAGGATATTGTTATCCTTTTACAATTCAGTTTCTCAGGATCCATGGCCATGGGAATATCTAGTTTCCAGGTGTTAGATAATTCCCAGAATAGCTCCAAGGATTCTAGATAGTAATTCTAATAACTACAATGACACACAGTCCTACTAAAGCTGTGCTGTGAGATATGGGAGTAACATAATTGATATTTACCATGTTTGTGCAGAATGATAATATTGCTAATGTTAACCTGTGAGCTTAATGTTGGCAAGGTGCCTTCTTTGTTTGTTGCCCTACAAAGCAGGTGGGCATTGGTCAATGAGTGGGGGAAAACCAGGGGGAACCCATAGGGGAATCTGTGTGTGCCTCAACTGACCCCCATTGAGGCTTGAGGGGACTTAGGGGAGTGTGCCTGTCTCAGTTGACCCCATTGAGATGTAGGGGTAGTTGCCCTCCCTTCTTGCCCACCCCTGAGAGAGGGATGACTAGGGAATGCTGTAAGAGATGATTCTTCCAGCAACCATTTGAGAAGATTAGACTAAAATAAAGCTGGTCATTAACCCCTCCGAAGCTGTCTGCCTGTTTGATCAGATCAAGAGTGAACCTGTTAGAAGCTGGAGACTGAAACCTTCAGTGCCTCCTGTGTGTTATCTGTGAAACAGATTGTAACACATGATGTATAAGGAACTCTGAAGAACAAAAATGAATGACAGAAAGAGATGACAGGCTAGTCCCATGGCTATACTGGGTGGTAGTGGATGGATGATTTGAGTTCTTTACTGGTATCCTTACATTACTGGGAGAGAGAAAGACCCTGAGTATTTTGTGTAGACCACATGTAGCAAACTTTGGAGAATACATAGATTCAGGTTGCACAGGATATAGAGGCATGAATGTATATGATTTATATAACTGGATAGAATTCAGGAAAGGATAAGATCATAGCCCTATTCGAGTAACTGTTGAATATAATGGATATATAGGAGATTTTAGTCAGGGACAGGTTGAGCAAAATGCCCATTGAGATGCATTCCTATGCTAAGTTTTTGTGATCTAATCACTGACTCATGAGTTTCCCTGGAGACTCCAAGAAAGCCCAGAATAGTGTAAATAGATAATGGAATATACCCCAAACAAGTCAGATCAACAAGGATTTATTAAGCACCTACCATGCGGAGAGGTGAAAATGGATGGTCAAATGAATGAGTCTAAGCTGATGGATAGTGACTCTTTGGAGTGACTATGTGTGGTGTTCAAGCTAGGTAGGAAGGGGGTGGATGCCAGAAAAGAGGCCAAAAAACTGGAAGAATTGAGAGCAGTGGAGGGACATGAGGTCATGATGAGGACAGAGAGTAGTTTGAGTAGGTGTAAGGCTGTGGGAGAGGTGGAAGGACAGGAGGTTGTGGTCAGACGAGTTCATTTCAGAGGTCAGGACCTTGGGGGTGGTGTAGATCCGGGTGATGGTGAAGTCTAAGGTGTGACCAGTCCAGTGGACAGCTGAGGAGTCCTTACTCATGAATAACATCAAACAACTTCTCATCTCTCTGATATTTGCTGCCCTGGGGGATAATTTTTCAGGGGATTCTTTTTTCCATGCTCAACTGTGAATATTCACTGTTCCTGTTAAAGATTCAGTTCCCACTGAAACTAATATGCCACCAGCAAATAGGTTATGAGAACTGGAAACCAAAGCTTAATTTGAATACTTCAAATAAAAGAGACCAAAGCTCTGAGAAATGTTTTCATAAACATTCCTCCACCCACATGCTTTGTAAAGTCTCAAAGTGCCTCCTTTTGCATTTCTGCAAATTGTGATTTTTATTAAAAAACCTTCCCATTCTCTCACCATGCTGTTATTAGTCTTTTAGAATTGGGTTAACTCCAGTGATTATATGTTTTTTATTTTTTTTCTTTCCTATTTTTTGGATAACTAACTTCTTTTCAGTTCAGTGCTTCAAAGAAAGTGCTGACACATTTTCTTAGAGGTACAAAGCCACCTGTCAGAAGGGTCTAGATCAGCATCCTCATACCTGTTTCACATTAGCACAAGGTCACGGATGTAACAAATAGTTTCTTCTTTGGCCCTCCATTTTGTTATCATTTTCAAAAGTATAGAATGCTTCTGAAAAGGATATGGGAAATGACCCTACAGTCTGAAGATCCTTAGCTCAATGACTACCTCCCTTCTTGCTTTCAAACAACACAATTCTCAGAGAACATGTATTAATGGAAGATGCTGGAAGTTTGGTTTGCTCCTCCCCTGTATCAGCATAAGCTGACCATTATTATTAGTACCTTTTCTTCTGATGGGGGAGCGCTTTATCATTAATTCTAATATTGTGATTTCTTCCCAAGCTTCCCAATATTTCTACTTCATAAATAAATCCTTTCTTTTGTAAGAACCAGGTCCATGAAATCAGTTCTCTTTGTCACTTGCTTTACATTCTGAAGAATGAAATGCTCATTGGCAAGACAAGAATTAATTAGCTCCTTTGATTTTGTAGAGGTTTAGTGTTCTAGTAGGTATTTGAATAATTGAATCTCCCTCTCTCCCATCACTGCTATAATCCTGGTTTGTGATCATCTATATCCTTCTTCTGTCTAGATGGTTTGTAGGAAATGTCAATTTATTGCAATAATTTATAGTAAACTGACAGTGACTGTTAATTGACTATAATAACAATATCAATTTACTGCAATAAAGCATATTTCTTTATTTCCACCTCCATTGATCCTCATGCAATTTTTAAAGTCACTTTCTCTTTCTAACTCATACAGTCCTCCTAAATGCATGGTTTCTTATACCATAAGGTTGCTTCCCATTATGTTTTGTCTACCCTTCCAAGACAATGAGTTAGGTCAACAAGCATTTATTGAAAGGCTACAATGGGGTAAGGTACTTGCTAAGTGTTGGTGAAACAACGAAAAGCAAATAAGCTCATAATCTAATGAAGGAGATAACATGTAAATAGCTATATAAATATATATATATGTAATATGAATATGCATGTTATATATATGAATATACAAAGTACATTCAGGTTAATTTGGAAGTAATAATCTCAGAGAGAAGGCACTAGCACTTAAGAGGATCAGGAAAGATTTCTTGCAGAAGGTGGGATTTTAGCTGAGGCTTGAGGCAAGCCAGGTCCTTCCAGCAGCCTTCTATGATACTAGGAGGGGAGGAGAAGGGAAAAAAACATCATGTATTAAGTGTCAGGACTACTATGCGCTAAGTACTTTATAAATATTATCTCACTGTATATTCGATGGGAACTAGAGCAGGACTGTGGTAGGTCTATGTAGCAGATCTTTATGATTAGTTGGGGCTCTTTCATCTCTTCTTTAATCATATGAGTGGGCAGCTGGCCTTCCCATCTGCGTGCAAGGCTTGCCTGGAAGGGAGTGATCCTTTAAGAATGAATCTATTGTTCTTGGAAAGTTTGGTTAACCTTGGCTGGGGAATGTAGACTAGAAGATAAGGATTAATTCACAGGTTTCCCGAGTGACTCTGTAAATAGCTATTCCTGAAGGAATTTGGAGATATTCTGGAGCATTCAACTTCAGAGATGGGGCTGGAGACATGAGCGAGAAGAATGCTAGCAGATGCATGTATCTATCTGGGCACAACATTATATCTATCTGGGTACATGTCTTATCCCTTCTGCTTTACTGTAGGCATTTGGTTTCCAAAGGGCATTCTGATATTGTGGTCTTTACAACCCCACTAAGGCTCACAGAGATAGGAGTAATTATCCCTATTTTATAGATGAAGTGTTGTTAATAGGAGGAAGTGCATCCTGGATTTGGGGTCTTGAGACCTGAACTCAAGTCCTGATTCTCTGTGTGACCTCAGGAAAGCTACTAGATCTGTCTGGTCCTCAGTTTTCTCATCTGTAAAATGAGAGGATTGCACTAGCTCAAGAGTTTTAATGTGGGGTCTGTGCATAGATTCCAGATCAATCAATCAACAAGTTTTATTTGATGCCAGACCCAGTCTTAGGTTCTGGGGATACACATGCAAAAATGAGTAGCCTCTGTCCTTAAGAACCTTGCATTCTATTTGTGGGATACAGCATCTGTAGGAGTTGTGAGTGACCAGGGAAGGGAGATTCTTGGCTAAGTAGGCCAAGGCTCTCCCCTTGTCTTCTACCTCAGTCCATGCCTCCATCTCATTCCACAAACTTAACAAAACTGCAGCACTGACATCTGCAATTCTCTCTGTTCCTGAAGCAATGGAAGAAAATTCTACAATGTATGAAAACAGGGTGTGTGCCAAGTAACACCTCACCATAAAGAAATCAGGAGGTTAGTTTGTATTCTACAGAAATAGCCTAATCTTTGCAAATCTCTGGAGGGATACAGAAAGAACTCTAATAACACATTTTTCTCTTGGTCTGATGACTTTCATGTGTGTAGGTACAGAGATATATAGATATGAGGAAAATAGATTGAGGATCACTTAATGATGATTGAGTAGAGAATGATTACACTCTTGTCCCCACAAAGATGAAGCAGTCATCCATAGATGGGGTGTTTGCAGTTTTCAAATCCAGTTGGACATAGATAAGTCATAAGTTTTTGGTAGAGATAATACAGACATTCTTTGTGTTAAAAAATGGATGACATCTACTTTTAACTATCTGGACTTCATCACAATGCTCCCACCTTAGCCTTTTTTAGCTGTTTTATAGATGGTATCTTCCATCATTAGAATAAAAACCTTTTGAACATATGGATTTTTTTTGGCTTCTATTTGTATCTCCAGAACTTAGCAGTTGCCTAGAACTCACAAATATTTAATAAATATCTGTTGACTTGATTTGTTGACATGTGAGAGGAGTAGTATGGTGTGGTGGATAAAGAGAGGGTTTTGAAGTCAAGAGGACCAAGGTTCAAGTCTTACTCCTGACACATTCTAGTGTTAGGATACAACTTTCACTTAGGTGTTTTACGCAACTCAAAATAGAAGGCATGATTGCATTGGTGGTCTGCCTGGTTAGAGCAAGTTTCCACATTGGAAGTTCTCTCCCAGTAATGAAATTACAGTTCTGGACTCCCTTCCTCAATCCTTCCAGAAAAGGATATGAACACTTGTTAGAGATATTGGAGAGATAATTGTTCAGCTACAGGTTGGACTAAATGGTCTCTGAGGAGTTCTTTTGGCTTTGTATTTTGTGACACCATGATGCTTCCTACCTGTGTGACCTTGAACAAGTCAGTTAACATCCATGGGCCTCAGTTTCCTCACCTACAAGGATGGAGTTGGACCAGATGGCCTCTGAGATTCCTTCCATTTCTGGATTTCTATGTAATATCTTGAGGGATCGCTCATATGAGGAGATACTATAATGCCTATAGTTTACATTCGAGATCCCAAAGGCACACTGATGATATCTAATGACACCATGAGATAGGAATAGATCTCCCTTTTCCAAAGATTGAAAGAAAAGGGGCTTATAGCTTTAGTCCCTGGGCACCATTATGAGTTCATTCATTGATGTTTTAGGAAGTGAATTAAAAGATTTATAAAATGCTTTTTCAGAATCATATGGACCCAGAGTTGGAAGGGACTTTGGAAGCCTTTCCTCCTTGAATCAATCCTTGAATATAAATACATATGAAATATGAATATATACTTGAATATGAATACTAAATAGTATTAATTACTATACCTAAGTAGGGGGTCATCCCACCTTCTTTGAGGATCACCCACCACCCAGGACAGCCCATGCCACTTCTGGAAAACTCTGACTATTAGAAAGACTTTGCTGACCTCAAGCCTATATTTACCCCTTTTCAGCTTTAACTTTTTGCTCTTGTTTCTGTCCTTTAGGGCCAAGTAGAAAAAGCCTATGCCTTCTTTTACATGATAAATCTTTAAATCCTTGAAGACAGTTATCCTATATCTTCTCAAGTCTTCTTGCAAGTTAGGTTGCAGTGGTTAGAGCTCTGTGCCTGGAGTCAGGAATATCTGAGTTCAAATCCAGCCTCAGACATCTACTAGATGTGTGATCCTGGGTAATCACTTAACTTTTCTTTGCTTCAGTTCCATCATCTGTAAAATGGGTATAATAACAGCGCCTATTTCTTAGGGTTGTTGTGTGGATCAAATGAGATATTTGTAAAACTCTTACTTAGCACAGTGGCTGGAATATAGTATAAGTGCTAGCTATTATTAAGTTGTAAAGAGGCAGATTTAGGCTTGATATCAGGAAATGACAACAACAACAACAACAAACCAATAAAAAACTTCCTAACAACTAGAATCATCTAACAGGGCAATAGGCTGCCTTGGGAGGTGGCAGATTCCTCTGACCTGGAAGTCTTCAAGCTGACATTGGGTGACCTCTTGTCAGCAAAGTTGTCAAAGGGATTTTGGGTCAGGTATAGGTTGGACTAGCTGCCTCAGAAAGTCCTTTCCAATTTTGCGATTTTGTGACACCCTTTATCTGTCACTTCTAGTGTTATAAATTGTCATCTTCCTTGTTATAATATGGTTTTTTTGGATTCTGAATTTCAGGCAGAACTGTAGGTCATGGTCCTATGATCTTGTGTCATTTATTACATGTTTCTGACACAAATAATCTTTATTAAATGTTATATGTCAGGGATTTACATCCCTTGAAAAATCAATTTCTTAAAATATGCCAAGCAAACCAAGAAGGTGTCTTTAAGCCATGTTGCATTAAATCAATTGAACTCTCTTATTTTATTTAAAAAGGATCAATAAAAATAACGGAGAAGTTATTGAGCAGAGTTTTCCAGGTGGCATCTCTCTCAACTCCCTTGGATGGTTTAAAAAAATGGCTGCTCAGATAAATCTTGATTGGAATCATGCATAGAGTGAGCAGGAGAATTTTTATCTTTTGATCAGTGCATTTTCAACTTCCTTTCTAGCAAAATCGATCAATGACCATTTATCAAATGCCTCCCCTGTACAGCGTGACTCCTTTTTTGGTGGGGAAAAGGGTGAGGAAGTTATGTGCCTAGAGGTGGGGGAATGAGGCAGAACTGGAACCTTTCAAAGAGACATCCTCTGTCTCTTTGTGACTCATTCTTCCCCACTCCCCATGGATAGGCTCTGGTCTTACACTGGGCCCACAGAAGCAGAGGGTGTAGTGGAGAAACAATGGTGGATCTGGAATCAGAAACTGTCAAGTGTCAGTCAATATATATTTATTAAGCACCTACTATGTTCTAGGTGCAAATCACTAGGAATACAAAGAAAGGCAAATGCATTTCCTATCTTGAGGAGCTCAGTCTAATGGGGAGACCATGTACAAGCAACTAGGTACAAACAAGAGCTATCTATCTATCTATCTATCCATCTATCCATTTATCCATTTATTTATCCATTTGCATGCATCGACACACATCTACAACATCTGTACACATACATATATGTAGATGAGTACATATATATATTTATGTGTATATGTATGATTATATATATCTGATTAAATTGGATGTTATCTCAGAAATCTTAGAGGGAAGACAGTAGCTTTGAGAGGGATTGAAAAAGGCTTCTTGTAGAAGGTGGTATTTTAGATTATACAAAGGGAAGCCAGGGAACCCTTGATTGAGGTAGATACAAAAAGTATATTTGAATTCCTAAGCTGTCATTTTCTGTATGACTTTGGGTAAGTCACCAGCCTCTTTAGGGCTGTTTCCTCATCTGAAAATTGAGAGGGGCTTGAACTAGATGACTTCTAATGTCACTTTCAACTCCAAATCTGTGATCCAGAGAAGCCAAGAGGAAATTCAGAAGAATCTATGAATGTGCCCTTCCTTTCTCTCTGGCTCACAATATTTCTGTGCTAGTCATAAATACTGGTGTTCATGATTCAATCCCTCAAAGAAGCAGCACTGTCCTCAGGATCATTTCAGCCTGTCCATCTTTACTTTTCAAATCTCTGTCTTTCTTTGGTTGTTTCCAAGAATATGAGATTTTCTCAGTGGGCATATCTTCCATTGACATAGATTCCCTTCTCTTGGCTCTTTAGTAAGAAGTCTCCCTGATTTTTTCTGGATGGTCCTGCATTTTTTTTTGCACAGGCAAAACAAAATAAAGAGTTGCTTAATTACCTGGTTAACTTGGAGTTAGTAAAAACATTTCTTGAATGCTTGCTCTGTGCAAGGCACTGTCCTAGAATCAGAGGATACAAAGGAAGGTAAAATAATCTCTGTGATTACAGAGCTTACATTTTAATGGGAATTTGCCTAAATGATCTGATTAGTTAATTTCAAATGATCAAATGATCACTTTTGTGTTTTTCACCTTTTCCTCACATCTCACAGGAAGAAAGGAAGCAGGGAAAAAAGAATGTTGGCTTTCAAGTTAGAGGCTCTGGGTTCAAATCCCACTTTTGAAGTTTATTTCCCATATAATCTTGGTCAATTCACTTAATCTCCATGGGTCTCACTTTCCTCATCAGTAATAAGGGGAATTTGGACCATGTGGCCTCTGAGGTCCTTTCTGTATATCTAGAGCTATTAGGTATGGGTATGTCCATATATAAAATAAATTCAATATAATGATAGGTGATTGAGGGAGAGGTAACAATTAGGGAGGATGGTGGTGGAGGGGGGAAGGAATAAGCATTTATTAAACACATCCTACATGTGAAGTCCTGCGCTGTCTTTTATAAATCATATGGTGTCATTTGATCAGAATCAGGAAAGAATTCATGTAGCAGATGACACTTCAGTTGAGTTTTGAAGAAAAATGGAGAGTCTAAGAGACAGAGGGGAGGAGGGTATGTATTCCAGGCTTGGGGAAAGAGCTTGTGCAAACATGGTGGAGATGGGCCAACAATAGGAGTTGCTTCTGTTTATTGGTGGAGGTCAATGCATGGGGTGCTGTTGTGTTTGGGTCCTTCTTTAAACAGACTTCCAGAGTCCACAGACATGCTCACCACCTGACCAGTCATGAAAACAAAATCTTGCCTGTCTCTAAGGAGGAGGATTGGCCTTTCTGAAGAAAAAGCCTAAGTGGGTTCAGGTACAAATGTCAGTGAAAATGCTTAGTGTTGAGGACCAGAGGGGCCTTGACCTTGAACTTAGCAGATCGTGGACTCTCAGAATGGGAAGGGTTAAAATCTAGAGATTTTCTAGGCCAATACCTACTTGGCAAATAATGCCCAAACACAGTTCAGGTCTTAGAGAAGAAAGAAAAGCCCATAGTCTCCAAAACCCAGGACCATTCTCAAAGCAAGGCTTGTACAGGTAAGTGTTTGGTGGGTAGGTTAGGGAACGAGTTAATATCAGAAGAGGGCCAAGTAGTTTGGATATAAAAAAGGACTCTATAAGATTTAGCCTGCAGAGAAACAATATTTATGATCATACTGCATATCTGTTTCCAACATTCTTCCATAATCAGTTCCTCTCTGGACTTTACTCCTTTAACAAAGAGGTAAAATGAAAGATATCTAGATAGATTTCTAGGCACAAAAAAACTTGCTTTGTGCCAAGCACTGTGCTAAGTGTGGGAGATACAAGCAGAAGGAAGCAAGATAGTTCCGACCTTCGGGAAGTTGACATTCTGGTTAGAGCTCTAATTTCTGCAGCAATGTAAGATTTGCAAGGCCCTTTCCTAAGTACAACCCTGGGAATTATGGAGTGCTAGCATTATTATCTCCATTTTACAGATGAGGAGTAGGGAGAATTGAGTTAGAATCACAGGATCACATATTTAGAATTGGAAGGAACTTTTGAAGCCTTAGGGTCCATCCCTTTATTTCATAAATGAGAAGACAGAGGCCCAGAGAGGTTAAAGCACTACTCAAGATCATAGAGCTATGTCTAAATCAGGATTCAAGGCCAGGTCTTCCAGAATGCAAATATAGTTGTTCATTTGCTACAGTGACTCCTAAGAGGAAAACCTACATGATGGGTGACCCTGGGCAAATAATTTGACCTCTCTGGGTCTCTGCTTTCTATACATTTAAGAAATTTTATAGCAGTTTGTCTGTAAAAAAAAAAAAAAAAAGATTTGGGAATTTTAGTGGACTGAAAGTTAATGAATAAATAGAGTAATGAGAAAGCCTTAAGAGCTAGTGCAATATTGAGAGGGAGTCAAGGACTAGGGAGGTGATGGTTCCATGGTACTCAGACTTTTTGAGTCCTTCTGGAGTATTGTGTTTAGTTTTGGGCACTGAACTTTAGAATATTGATAAACTAGAGTATCCAGTGGATGGTATCCAGGGTGATGAAAAACATTAAGTTTATGTTATATGATGATCAGCTGAAAGAACTAAGGGTACTTAACCTGGAAAGAGAAGTCTTAGGAGGAAATATGGTCTCTGTTTTCAAGCTTTTCAAGTTTTAAAGGCCCGTCACGTAGAAAAAAGATTAGACTTAAGCTTGATTTTTAAGAAGGAAAAACTATAAATACTCATTGGAAGTTGATGAAAGGTAGATTTAGGTTAAATGTAAGCATATTATTAGAAATAATTATGTATTTTAAGCCTATTAGTAATATGATGGCACCTGAAGTTCATGTGGTTCTTTCCTCGACAACTTTAGGGAATTTATTTTAGATAAAAAAAGGACCATCACAATTGCTCTAAGCCCCCATTAGCAAAATTCCTAACATTTGGCCTGTGGTTTGGTTCTTTACCTTTTGGAGGGTTGTTATTTAGTCCTTTTCAGTTGTGTCCAACTCTTTGAGACCCCATTTGGGGTTTCTTGGCAGAGACACTGGAGTGGTTTGCTATTTTCTTCTCCATCTCATTTTACAGATGAGGAAACTAAGGCAAACAGGGTGGAGTGAATTGTGCAGGGTCAACCAGCTAGTGAATGTCTGAGGTCAGATTTAAACTCAGAAAGATGTCTTCTTGACTCCAGGCCCAGCACTCTAACCACTGTGCCATCTACATGAACATGTATCTCTAACCTCTTCCACTTTGTGGCAAAAATTCAGGTAAAAATTTCTCAGAAACATTTAAGTAATGAAGCAGCATTGAATGAAGCATATTATAAAGTTTGAGGATAGATAAGCAGGGTAGGGGAAGCTGGGCAAAAAGCACACATTTTTCTTAGAACTTCCCCTAGTCCTTGAGTAGGTGGGTATAAATGGTGGGATCAGCCTAGTCTTCTCTGAAGTGCTTGTAAGTCAATGGCTTTCTTTGATATCAATCTTTTCTGCCACAGTTCCAACTTTCTCTTTTTCTTTTTTAAAAATGATTTATTTATTTTTTAATTTATAGAATGAAACAAGTATTTCCAGAACATAGTATAAGAAAAAAGTGTTGCCTCTGAGCTACTGGTTCTTGCCACCTCTGTTCAGTATGACCCTACTTCTTTCTCTCTCAAGAACTTTGGAAATGATTGTCTGACATGGGAGACACTGACACAGGACTACCCAGCATGGCATGTCCACATCAAAGAAGGTGCTGTGCTCTATGAGCAAGGCAGAATTGAGACAGCACAAAGAAAATGCAGCATGTGCAAATTTAGAGTAGCCACCCAAATGTTCATGTGGACTCATTGTGCCCAGTCTATGGTAGAGCAGTCCATGCTCATATTGGTCTGATCAGCCACAGCTGAACACACTGAAATTTGACTTTCTGAGATAGTTTCAAGTTTCTCAGGGTATGACTGAACCTCTCACAAAATGGCTTTGTTTGAATCAAGGAGGTGTATAGGTCCTGTTCATACCCCTCCTGATTTATATAATTAAGGAGTGTTCTTACCTAACAAAAGTGATTATTATTAAATGAGTGGGATGACTTGAGAAGTTCTATATGTACCAAAGTAAATATTAGGAAAAAAATTAGAACAATCCAAAGTGATTGCCTCAAGAGGTAATTCACTCACCCTCACTGGAGATCATTAAAAAAACAAACTTGGATGGTCTCTTGTCTGCTGTGTTGTTCAGGAGACCCATGACCTAGATGGTCTGTCAAATCCCTTTCAATTCTGAGATTCTCTCATGACATGACCAATGTTTTCTATGGTCTATGATTCTTATCACATTCCTGCATGAGAAAAATGCTTTATCATTAGGAGCCTATCCAACAGTCTCCAGTCAAAGCCAACAGTTCTTACATACTTGTCACCAAGGAACCAGTGAAGAGATAGGATTGTGTAATCCTCTTCCTTATAGAGAGGCAGGTTGTGTTTTCAAGAAGGGCTCCAGAGAGAACAAGGCAGCCTGTCAGGGTTTAGAGAATGAACAAAAAAAAAGCGAGGGGAGAGAAGAAGCAGCAGAGAGAATGAGACGGTTTCTCGAATAAAGATGAATAGGATCTAAGAAACTATTCAATGTATCTGTGGGAAATGTAACCCATTCATTTTGCCACCTTCCACTTAGAAAAGTCATCTCTCTGCCTGGGATGGATGCATTTACAAGGTCTGTGGTCATGAAGTATCACACTCCTAGAGTCCATGCACTTGATAAATGAACCCATAGGGCCACACACTCAATACTGATAGATGATACTTTATCTGCATTAAGTAGGCAGTGTCTTTCCTGATTCTCTTGGTTTTCTGCCATTAACAAAACTTCTGAAGCTTCTGGGAAGGGTTGGGGAATCCTACTGAGAAAGGCTAGCTGAAGGGGCTCCAAGAAGGTCCCCCTCTCCTACTGAGGGTCTATGGATTCCATTGATGGTCTGTGTAGTTCAGACTTATCAATTCAAAATAAAAAAAAAAAACAACAAAACACCTCTACACTTATTCTGCCATTTTATCTCAATGGAGCATATGAAGAAGCATCAATTTCAGACCAACCAAATCAAATTAAATTAACCCTTGTTTAGAAGCAGTTTTACCTAGTATAGAGTTACCCTTGGACCCAGGTTCAAGTTGTGATACTTTTAGCTATTGTCTGCGTGGCCCTGGACAGACAGTGTACCAGGCAACTCTCAAGGACTCTAGGTTACTGAGAAGGTGTTAAATTGAAATGGGAGAGAATATTTTCTTACCTGGGAGTTCTCCATTGTGATGAATGAAAAACCCTGAGAGACAGAGTTTCTGGGTGATGAATAATTAATTTATTAATTAGACTAACTGGCAATCAATAAATTTATGATCAGTGGTTTCTCTTGGTAACAAAAGATCCCCAGTGGAAACCCTGAGTACCTTAGATACCTTTCTGAAAGGAAATGTCCCAACAAGTGAAAATCAGCCCAGATTGGTAGAAATTTAATGAGGAGGTGGGCTGGAAGTCTTTAGCTCCTCCTGCTGAGAATCTGGCTTGATCATGAAACACAACTGCCTCCTGCAGTCTGGACAGGGGAATCCCATCCCTATCTAGACTTCTATCTATGGCTGGTTTTCTCCTTCATGAGCTGAATCACCAAAAACTCTAGTGGAGGGGTACAAGGACAGGGACTCCATTCCCCAGGGTAAGCCCTCACTCAGACTGGATTCTGTATACAATCTAAACAGAAATTAGGTCTCCTAGTTGGGTAGAGTCCAGCCCAAAATTGACAAGCATGTTGCTTGAGGGCTAGGAGTAATCTCATCCATTAGTCATGTCTTCCAGAGACTGACTTTATTTTATTTTAAGATTATTCAATTTACTGTTTATTTTTAACCTTTTATATAGTGTTTTATTTTTTCCAATTACATAGAAAGACAATTTTTAACATTAGCTTTTTAAAATAAAAATTTGAGTTCCACGTTTTCTTCCTCACTCTTTTCTCTCCATCCTCCTTAAGATGGTAAGCAATTCTATATAGGTTAAATTATGTGCAATCATATAAAACACATTTCCATATTAGTCATGTTGTATAAGAAGAAACAGAAGAAAAACACTCCAAAAAATGAGAGAAATGAAAATAGTCTGCTTCGATCCACATTCAGACTCCATGGTTCTCTCTCTCGATGTGGATGGCATTTTCCATCATAAGTCTTTTGGAATTGTCTTAGATCACGGTATTACTGAAAAGAGCTAAGTCAATCGAAGTTGATCATCTCACAATGTTGCTGTTAACTGTGTTCAGTGTTCAGAGACTGACTTTAATTAGAGCTTGGCCTTAATGAGGAAATAGAAAGAGCTAAGCCTGGATCCCAATTTAATAGTTAGTTCTTAATATAAAAGCATAATAATTTTTCTCACCATACCAATGAAATAATAAGGAAAGGAATTCCTTAATCCAGGTCCCTTTCCCCATCATTAAGCTATACAATGGAAAAAAAAAAACAACACTGGATTTAGAATCAGAGGACCTGTGTTTAAATCCTGGCAAGTCACTTGTTCTCTCATGACAAAGTTGGGGAAGGGGACCTCCAGAGTCTCTTACAGCTCTAAATATATGACCCTATTAGTCCAAGCCCTTGCTATACATAATGCCCTGTATTAAGTGTTGGGGTTACAAATATAAAAAACCTTTAATATTTCCTGCTTATTGATACTTTGCAAAACCTTAAAAGTTCTTTTAAATTCATTAAAATGCATTAAGCACCTGCTATGTGCCAAGCACTGTGCTTAGGTTCACATGTAAATGTAAAACTGATAGAGACAGTATGGAGTAATAGATAGAGCCCTGGCTTTGGAGTCAGGGAGACCTAGGATGAAGTCCTGCCCCAGATATTTATTAGTTAGGGGCAAATCACTTTATGCTTTGTACCTTGATTTTCTCCTTTGTAACATGGAGATAAGAATGTTTTTTTTCTTAAGTTCAGAATAAAATTAATTAAAAAAAATAATGGCATTGAGGTCATGGGGAGATAATATGTATAAAGCAGTTCGTAAACTTTAAGACAAGTTAGACACACTGACTACTCTTAGCATTTCCTCATTCAAAGGGGAATAGGAGGAAATAGAAGGAAAGACAGACCTTTGGACCCGTTTAAAGCTATTTACACGGCATTTATTATTGCCAGCTGTAAGATTTGCAAAGGGCTTTGCTTAAGGAATCTCATCTGATTCTCACAATAAGCTTGTGAGGTAGGTACTACCTTTAAATGCCGTTTTACAGATAAGAAAATTGAGACTGAAAGTAGCCAAGTCAATTAATCATTCAGTCACATGAATGTAAGGGTCTGAGGCAGGTATCAAACTCCTGTCTCCAAGTTCAGAGTGATATCTGTATCAGTCAGTCAGTGGTTGGTCAGTATGTATTTAGTAAGTACCTCTTATGTGCCAGGTGCTATATGAAGTGCTAGGGACACAAGAAAGAGGCAGGGATAGGTTCCTGCCTTTAAAGAGCTTCCAACACACAAGCCATAGACAGGATGAATGGGAAGTAAATAAAAGAGGGAAGGCACTAGAATTAGGAGGGGTTGAGGAAGGCTTCCTGGAGAGGGTAGGATTTTATTTGGGACTTAAAGGAAGTCAGTAGATGGATATGAGGAGGAAGAGCATTCCAGGCATGGGGGATGGCCAGAGAAAATGCATTTAATAAATGCTTGTCAACTTGACTTGACTTGCTGTTTGTATTCCCAGTCCTTAGTCCAGTGCCTGGAACCTCTAAGTATTTAATAAATGCTTGTCAATTAGATTTGACTTGGTGGAGATGGGATACAAAACCAAGTCCCCTGTCTTCACAACTTGCTTACTTTATTCTGTGATATTGTCTCCCTGGAGGACATAAGCCAGTAAATGCAAAGTATATTCTGAATAATGCAAAGTGGTAAAGGGGGATGGGGCACGAGACCCAGAGTCAGAAAATTCTGAGTTCAAATCCTTCCTCGGACATTTTTGGGGTTGTGTGATCCTGGGCAAGTCACTTAGTGTCAGTTTTCTGATCTATAAAATAAGAGACTTAGATTAGACAACTTCTAAGTTCCTTTCCAGTTTGAAATTTATGACTTTTTGTTGCAATGGATGAGCATATTTATAGGTGAACATGTTAACAACAGAGAAATCTGGGAAAGTCTCATGTAGGAGGTGTGGTGTTATGTTGTTAAGTTGTTTTTCAGTCATGTGTGACTCTTCATGACCCTATTTGGGTTTTCTTGGAAAAGATACTGGTGTGGTGTGCCATTAACTTCTCCAACTCATTTTACAAGATGAGGAAACTGAAGCAAATGGGGTTAAGTGACTCGCCCATGGTCACACAGCTAGCAAGTATCGGAGGCTAGATTTGAACTTGTGACTCCAGGCCCAACACTCTATCCACTATACCACCTAGCTGTCCCCTATGTAGGAGGTAAATCCTGAATAGTCTAAATATATTCCACTTAAGGCTTCAGAGTCTTCAGAATTACCGTTATGACCTCATTGTGGTTTGGTTGTTACTCCACCTAACACACAGACATAGACACACACAGACACAAAGACACACAGGCACACAGACACTGGCTCAGCAGCCAGAATAACTCCTCCCAACCTTGCAAAATTTGATAAATTTGACAGTGGTGCTGAGCCCAAAGCCATCCACCTCCTCTCATGCCTTCATGCTGAGCTCCGCCATTTTGAGAGTAGTAGGAGGCAGCTGTGTCTCCAAGTCATGGCAGATTTATTTACTGTGTGTTCAGTCTGTAATCGCTTTGTAACATCCCCCCTTTGTCATAGTGACAGTCCTCAGGAGAGCTTCATTTCCTCCTACTCTTCCATCCTGAAGGGTGGTATTGATCTTATCAGTAGTAACACAGGATGGGGGGAGTGGGGAAGCAGGAGATGTCGAGCCACCATCCCAGCCAGCAAATCACTCCTCTGAGACGAGAGAATTAAGGTTTGGCCTTGATATTGAAGGATCAAGTGGGTCAATGGTTTGGCATGTGTATTCTCACAGTTAGGAGGGTAGTTTTATGTCTCCTCCTTCTGAAACAACGGGCTGCCTCCCAACAGGGGGAGGCAGAGTCATGTCTGCTGTTAGGAAGCTTCCAGAGCACAGATGGCCTAATGGGAATCCACACCCAGCATTTCTAATTGGGGTCATCTGTGAGTCAGAGATGGAGAGCTGGAACAGACCTTGGAGGCCTTCTGGTCAAACCCCTTCATTTTACACAAAAGGAAACTGAGACCTAGAGAGGGGAAATGAGTTACCTATATCACAGAGCTATCTGAGGTGGGATTTGAGCCTTTGTCCTCTTGATTCCAGTGCCCTATCCACTTCCCTATACTATGCTGCTTTTCTACAGATTGTCTAGTGGTTCAATGGTGGCCCTTCTGCTAGGAGGGATTGTCCAGATATAACCTGTTTACCACTGCTAAGTCTTAAGAGAAGTTTTTGAGGCTTGAATGACTTATCCATGTCAACCTCTCCATTTGCCAGTGACTTTTCCCAAGATCTATTCTCTCACACACTCTGGACTTTATGAAGGCTAGCAGGGTTGAAGTCCTCCGTATTGTGGACTCTAGGAAAGCAGAGATCTTCTATTATGCTTCTTATCTGGTGAAAGCATTTCATAGAAATCCAAGTCAATTAACCCTTTTTCACCCTCAGTTTCCTTATCTGTAAAATGGAGATAAAAACAGCACCTACCTCTTAGGATTGTTGTGAGGATCAAATGAGAAAATGTGTGTAAAGTGCTTTGTAATCCTTAAGGTTATTGTATGTCTATATCTATCTATTTATCTATACATATATATGTGTATCTATGCTACCTATCATCATCCTCATCATCCTTATCATCACTGTTACTCAAAAACTTGAAATGGATACAGATCCATCCTGGAATGATCTGTGTCATGACTTCCCTTAGGTACAATATGAATTTGATGGGGCCCTTCCTTGCTTTCTGTTGACATCTCAAGGATACCATTGGAGTGTGCCATCATGTGGGTGCCTTCAGCAGACTGGGAGCTGCTAGAGCTTGGAGACTATGTTTTTGCCTTTCTTTGTATCTCCAACGTTTAACACAGTTCTGGCCCAGAATAAACACTTAATAAATGTTGGTTGACTGACTAATAAAAATATTTATAATATTTATATGACTTTAAGGTTCGAAAGCAATCAGGAATTATCTCATTTGGTTCTCATCATCCTGTGGGGCAGGCACTATTATTATCCCCATTTTACAGATAAGAAAACTGAGTTGGAGAGAGGTAAAATGACTTGTTCAGGATCATAGAGCAAGTGAGTATCTGAGGGAGGATTTGAACCTAGGACTTTTTGGCTCCCAGTGCAGTATCCATGCCACACATGGGCACATTTAATACATAAATTAATTACATGTATGTCTGACCTAACATGTGTAATTGATACAGTACTGGAAGACCTGGGTTCCTATTCTGTCTCTGACATTAGTTTGTATGAACAGACAAGTCTCTTCTCTGATTCTGAGACAACTGTCTAAGAACTCTCTGTAAGGTGCAGACAGATTGTGATTTGTTTTGATGGCGGGTGTGGTGGTGGTGATGGGGTGTGGTTCTCATATGGAAGCAATCCTAGGTCCTCAAAGAACAAATGTAGACGTTCATATATTTAGAATGCACCTCAGCTGTGAACCTTTAGCCTGGGGCTTTGCACAGCTGGAGAACAGGAGTGGAGATGAGCTATTTGACAGGAGCAAGTAACTTACAACCTAATAGAAAATAATGGAAACAGAAAAGTTGCAGGATTACAGACTTACTTTTCCCGTTCCTGTTTCTGCACATGAATTCTTTGCCTACTATGCTGCCTACACTAGGAAGGGAAGGTCAGATGCTTGGGTTCATGTCAGTGAAAACTAAGGCTCCCTATGGCCAGTGATACTTCCTGGATTTGAGGTGGGTGACTGTTCACAGTCCCTACCTATAAAATTTCTGCTTTTGGGGAGTTTTTTTGGGTGGGGGGAGGAAAAGGAATGCATGAAATTAAAATTCTTGGAGCCTTGAAGGATTTCTTACGCATAGTAGCTGCACTTCACCATAGGCGTTATATAATAGGTGATAGGGAAATTCAACCTGTGACTCACATTAGAACATACTTCATAAACTCCTCAAGGGAGGAGGGATTTGTTTTTCAGGTATGGGTTGGACAAGATGATTTTGGGCTCTCTTCTGATCTGGAGATTCTATATGTCCAGTAATTTTTCACTCATGTCCAACTCTTTGTGACCCCCATTAGGGACTTTCTTGGCAAAAACACTGAAGAGAATTGCCATTTCCTTCTCCAGCTCATTTTACAGATGAGGAAACTGAAACAAACAGGGTTAGGTGACTTGGCCAGGGTCACACAGCTAGTGAGTATTCGAGGTCAGATTAGAATTTAGGAAGATGAATCTTTCTGACTCCAGGCAGGGTACTCTACTCATTGAGTCACCTTGCTACCCTTGGAAATTCTAGGATTTTCTAAGTTTGTGGAATACTGACTTTCCACTTACTAACTGAGAGACCAATGGGCAACCTCTCAGAACCTTGGGTAAACTTCTCTTATCTGCTAATTTTTATAATATGGTTTGTGATCTTTAATATTCTATCAACAAAATAAAGAATCCTTGACTCATTGGGTATAGGTCATAGTTGAGAGGGCCCTGATTCAAAACCTCTCATCTTCAGATGAGAACATCTAGAGAGGAGAAGTCACTTGACCAAGGTCAAGATAGTAACTACCACAATCAAGATTCCAACCCTGGTTCTCCAATGTTAGACTCATTATTCTTTCCAGTCTTCAACCTAGCCATGCTACCATTTTTTCTGAGGCTTGCTTGAAAGGACTGGAGCTGTATAGCTTGTAGAAGAACTTTAGTGATTTCCATTACTGCTTTCTTCAAGTATATGAAGGATTGCCATGTCCCAGAGAAATTCAGTTTATTCCATTTGGTCCCAGAGGGCAGAAATAATGCCAATCATTAGAAGTTTCAGAGAGGCATATTTAGGCTTGGTGCCAGGGACAACTTTCTAACAATTAGAGCTGGACACAAGTAAAAATTTTCAAGGCAGAGTTATGTGACTACTTTCTGGGTATGTTGCAAAGTGTATGATTGGTGAAATGGGGTTGGGCTAGATAGCCTATGAGGTCCCTTCCAGTTCTGGAAATACTGAACAGAGACTTGCTACCTTCCTCAACTTTCCTATGCCATTGATTTTTTTCTTAAAAAGTGGACTGATGAATGTATGAGAATTCTGCAACCACTTTGAGAAGAAATTCATGTTAGCATGCTTATTGTGGGACAGAAGGAAAAAAATGAGTGAAGAGGAGGCTAAAAAGTTGAGAAAAAAGAAACAAGACAAAGAAAGGAAGAAGAGGAGAAAGAGGAGGAAGAAAGAGGATGACAATATTATTGAATGGAGTCAGAGAACCTAACTTTAAACCCTATTTCTGTGCTTACTAACCTGCATGATCTTGGGCAAATAATTTAAATTTCTCAGGTTTCAGTTTCCTCCTTAGTAAAATTAGGAGGTTATGCCATATGGCTTCTGAGGTCCCTTATAACTCTAGAACTATACCGTAGGGAGATACCTTACTTAGAGACATCTAATCCAAGCCTCTCTCTTTAAACAAGAGGACATAAACAGACATATAGAAGTGATTTGATTAGAGGAAGAAATAGACCCAGGAGGTAAGGAGACTTTCCCAAAGATATACAAATAGTAGGTAGAAAGGGCAAGATTTGAATTCAGGTCTTCTCAATTCAAGTTCCAGTTTACCATACTGCCTCCCCCACTGATATTCAAGAGCCTGGTATCGTCTCTATACCCAATTCTCAGCTACTTACTTTTAGCCATAACTAGTCCTGATCACTGGAGGACTGATGTATGGAAGGTCCTTTAAAAAGTTATTTTCAAGGATTTGAACCTACAATGCCAGGAATAATGGAAATGCATGGCAGAAGGAGGTGGCATGAAATTGGCATTCTTGGCCTGAGTGCACAGTGCGGAGGGTTGTGTTTGGCTTCTGTCCCAGCCGGTCCAGAGATGACATGCAGGTCAGTAATTTATCCCAGGATGATAGTATGTTGCAGTGCCAGTAACTTTTTATAGAACCCATAAGGCTTCTCCATACTCTGGGAAAGCATTCCTTGACTGTGGTCTGGATGGTGATCATTTTCAGATGTGAGTATGGCCTTCCTATAGATTATGTGGCAAAATGTATATTAAAAGGACCAGAATTCTTGGGCACCAAGTCAAAATGGGTAGGGCTGGGGAAAATATGACCCAGTTGTCCTTTCCCCCTGGCACCTCCGAGCGTGTATATCCCCTTACTCTTCTCAGATTGTCCTGATTTTGAGAAATAGAGATGAACCTGTCAGTGGAACTTCCCCTTTTCTTTTACCTTATCTCAAACAACATTAGTGGGATGCAATGAACTGAAAAGGAACTGGGTGGTGCTGCTGGTTCTGTCTTTTCAAAAAAGCAGTAGCATTTGGGGGTGAGGTTAAGAAAAAACCTCATGTGGAATGGGCTCTTGAGTTGAGCTTCAGAGATTAGGGTTCAGGATTTGAACATAAGGCGTATTGACTCTGAGTTCAGCACAGTCCCTTCCTTCTGATTTTTTCTTTGAACTTGTTCTCTTCTGGTGAAGTATCAGCGCAGTAATGCTCCATCTGTAAAGTGTTTGAGAAAATCCCATGAATACATGATGATGATTTAGACCATTTGGGTATGAATCTGGGGATGAAAACATTCTCTGGTTTCAATCTCATCTGTGACATCCCCTTTCTTGTCTTTTGTAACCCATTTTCACAAACTTTAACATTTGGGCAAGAAGGAAGAATAATGTCACCCCCAATTCCTCTGTCGCTTGATTGACATTGATTTGATATTAGAGGTGAATGTCAAATCTGTTCATTGTAGGAGAGAATGCAGACTCAGAGAGATGTTTGAAGGAGATGACAATTTCCCAAGGCTGACCTGTGTTTTCCCTGTCTGTATGACCAGGGTTTGTGGAATAAATTTTTGACACCATCATAATTGTGTTATAATCTACATTCAGCTTTGGTAATAAGCAAACAGCGTTGTCTTAGGAAAAGGGCAACGTCAAAAGTGGAACAATATTTTCTTGTAAAATTTATAAAGCTTTGGTTCCTGTGAAACCCCAAGGAACAGTATAAATGTTCCCCTTTCTTTGAATAACAGACAACAGAGGCAGTTTTTTTCATACTTATTCAACTTTGATGTAAACCAGAATGTCTATGTGGTTTTTAGTTTCAAAATGGCAAACTTCCAGTTTGGCTCCTCTGTTTAAACAAATCAAGAAAACTTTATAACAGAGGATGATTTTCTGGATGATAAAAATCTGAGTGACAGCCCTGGTCATCATCTTCCTCCCTTAAGTTATTTTAAGGAGGCTCAGTAAATAGGTGGGTCGTTTATGGTGAGAGCTCACATAATTTCACTCTTTGTGGATTTAGGAACTCCATAAGATCATAGAATTTCAGAGTTGGAGGTGATCTCAAAGCCCATCTCATTCAACTCATAATGAACAAAGAATAAATTCCCAGCACAGTGTATTTGACAAGTGGTCATCTACCATTTGTTTGAAGGTCTCTAGAAAGGGGCACCCAAAAGATCCTATTCTTTTTTGGGACAAGTCTAGTTTTCTCTTTTCTTTTCCTTTTTTCTAAAGATGCTTGGAAATTCATTCATCATGGTAGAGGAAAAATGGTAGTGAATATTTTTTTTTACATATGCAATCATGTTGAAACATTTCCATATCGGTCATCTTGTACAAGAAGACTTGAAGAAAAGAAAATAAAGATGGAAAGAAAGAAAGGAGGAAAGGAAGGAAGAAAGAAAGACAGAGAGAAATAGTGTGCTTCAGTCTGTATTCAGACATCAGTTCTTTGGAGGTGGATAGCATGTGAGTCTTTTGGAGTTGACTTAGACCATAATATTGCTGAGAATAGCTAAGTCATTCACAGTTCTTCATCATACAATATTGCTGTTACTCTAAGGATTTCTCTCCTGGTTCTGCTCACTTCACTTTGTGTCAGTAAGTCTTTCCAGGTTTTTCTGAAAACCTTTTACTTGTTATTTCTTATAGTATCCCAGTACCTTCATATGCCACAACTTGTTCAACCATTCCCTAATTGATGGGCATCCTCTCAATTCCCAATTTTTTTGCCACCCTAAAAAGAGCTGCTATAAATATTTTTTTTGTAGAAATATGTTCCCCCTTCCCCTTTTAATCTCTTAGGGATACAGATCTAGTAGTGGTATTGCTGGATCAAAGGGTGTGTACAGTTTTACAGCCCTTTGAACATAGTTCATAGGGCATAGTGTCAACTCTGGTTTTCAGGGAATTTTTCCTTACGTCAAGACTAAATCTTCTTCTCTGCTCTCTGGAACCAAGCAAAGCCCTCTTCTACATGAAGGTCTTATAAGTATTTAAATGTAACTGCTATCACATCCTCATTTTCTCTGTCACTCCTCCCCCCATGCATCACCCCTGCTGTGTTTTTGGCTTCATGTTAAACACTCCCAGTTCCTTCAAGCCAAGCTTATCTACCCTAGACTCAATATCATTCATTAGCCTGGTTACCCTCCACTGACCATGCTCTAGCTTATCTATGACCTTCCTAAAAGTTGTGCCCAGAACTGAACCCAATACTCTAGATGCCTTCAAGGGCCAAACTCTTATTCCTTCAAAAATGTTTTAAAATGAAAAACCAATAACAGGATCTGGGAGAAAATGTATAATTTGGATCCCTGTGCTTGGCAGAACTACTGGGAACAATGAGGATTGAAGGTTGCGTGTGTTTTTCAGCTACAGTCACCGTCTTGGTTGTTTGACCTGTTACTTTTTAATACAAGGGAGAGTTCAATGCCTGTCTCTCTCTCTATCTCTCTGCTGTCTGTCTGTTTGTCTCTTTCTCTCTGTCTCTGTCTCTATCTGTGCATGTGTTATTTCCAGAAATGGCTATAAAGCATCAATAAAACTTATTTTTTAAACTTCCATTCTCTCTCCTCCCTTTTAAAAAATATGTGCATTGATGGTCTGCCTTCTTCCTGCTATAAGAAGCCACTTTAACATTTTAATTACAAAGGTGTGGTCTTAATTTTCTCAGATTACCCAGGGAAACTCTATACATAGTAATCTCCCCTAAATTACACTTTTTTAATAGTCCAGGAAAGAGGAAGGTGAGGGAGAGAAGGCTTTCTTTAAATAGCAGCAGAAGGTTGACTGCTGCCTGTGTAATAGATTTGAAAGCTCTCTTCATGATTAGTGAGCTTAGGCTTGGGTCTCCCTGGGCCCATGAAAACCATTTCCCCTCTAAAACAACAATGAGGCCTCCTTTGTCACCCCTGATGGTGGTTAGTCTGGCTTTTGATTTATGGGGGTGATGAATAGCTCTTAAGGGATAGACAGTGAACATGGGAGCCTATCTTGGACTAGCTTCCATGTGACATCAGACTCAGTCAAGAATAATCTTTTCTGCTAATTGTTCAAGCAAATAAGGTGCTTTTCAGCTCTGACTGGTGCCTCTTGGCATTTCACCATTGGAAAGAGTAAACTACATGCAATGGAAATTTCAAGCTTCATAAATTGGATCCAATTTCATTTTCTTTATCTTGTTGGTTCCTGAATTTTCCTTCAACTTATCCAAACTCAATCCAATCTGATCCAATGCCTCCTAATACAATGGATATAATCAATGCTATTGACCGAATCAGTGTAATGCAATCCAATGGAATCAACACAATCATTTTGACAAATGCAACACAATGTGGGAAATGAAATCAGTGCGATGCAACACTACCCAATGTGGTGAAATCAATGCAAACAAATGTAATGCGATTGAAGTGATTGATGCAGTCACCCGTCATTAATGCATTCCCATGCATGAATGAAATGAAATGGGCCCACCAATTGCCCACCAATGAAATGGGCAATGTAATGTAAAATCCAATCCAATCCAACAAATATTTATGAAATATAACTATTGCTAGACAATAGGGATATGACACCAAAATTTGCCTTTGCCCTTGCCTTCAAGGTACTTCCATTCTACTCATCCTCTGCCACTATCTGGCTAGCTCTTTATTTATGGCATCTATGGCAGGCTAGCTCTTTATTTATGGCATCTTCAGAGCCATGGTTGTCTTGTCTTGAAGGCAGAGTCATAGCCGCTGTATTGTGGTAACCTAAGAATTTAAGGACACCCCCTGTTCTTCTGTGCCTTCTAATGATATGGCCAAGAGCCTGACAGCTGTGTTCTGTAACTGTCAAAAGCTGTTGAGATGCCTTACTTTATTTTTCTGCAGAATTATAATCTGCTGGTTTTTTCTTTTTTTGCTGTGGTTAAAGGGGCCTTGGTGAGATATTACTGTCTTTCTCCTCCTCTTCTGCTGGTTACTGTTCTTGTCTGGTCCCTTTTTAACACCAGGCTGCTCTAAAGGTATGAGGAGCCTGTTGGGACAAAGGATGGCAGAGATTAGTCCAATAAAGGTGCCATTATATCATTTTTCCTGTGCTATCTGTTTGTAGCAGAGCAGAGCACAGTCTGCTCTGTGCATTATAGAGTCTGTTCCCAAGGCACCTCCGTGGTTTGTTTATAACAGAGCACATCTGTGGAACTCTACCGGCCCCTGGATAGCATGACTTCACCAGGCCCAGTGGAACCAGGCCAAATGGCCTCTTTCATTTGGTGGAAAGCCTCTTCTCTTTCCATTTACTTCCTTCAGATCTCCCAAGTAGTACACGATAATGTCCTGGTCCTTCAAACTGTCATAGTTAACATTCTTTTTTTGGCATTTAATTTGACTGAAATCAGCACCTGCCTCTGAGATGAGAGGACTGAGGAACCAAAGGCAGTGACTGACAGTAATTAATTTAATTTAATTTAACAAGCTTGAATCATAGAATTGAAGCTGAAAGGACCATTTTATCCAATCTCTTCATTTTACATATGGAGAAACTGAGGCCCAGAGAAACCAAAAATGAGTTGCTCAAGATTATATATAAATGACAAAGTCAGAATTTGAACATAGGTAACTCACTTCACGCCTTAGGGCTCCAACCAAACCAGCAGCTAGATGACTCAATGGATATGGCCCTGGACCTGCAGTTGGGGAGACCTGAGTTCAAATCCAGTATCAGACACTTACTAGCTGTGTGACTCTGGGCAAGTCACCTTACCTATGTTCATCTATTTCCTCATCTGTAAAACAGGGATCATAATAGCACTTATATCCCAGAGTTATCGTGAGGATAAAATGAAATAATATCTGTAAACCATTTAGCATAGTGCCTGAAACATAGTAAGCGCTATATAAATAATAGCTAATTATAATATTGTTATTATTAGCATTATTGGGCAGCTATGTGCATGGTGCATAGAGTGCTGGGCCTGGAGTCAGAAAGACTCATCTTCCTGAGTTCAAATCTGGCTTCAGACACTTAGTGACTGTGATTCTGGGCAAGTTACTTACCCCCATTTGCCTTAGTTTCCTCATTTGTAAAATGAGCTGGAGAAGGAAATGGCAAACCACTCCAGTATCTCTGCCAAGAAGATCCAAAATGGGGTCACAAAGAGTGGGACACGACTGAAATGACTCAACAATAGCAACAATTTCTTTTTATTATTATTGTTATAATTCTGTAGAGCTATTTTCTATATACACTGGTAGAGGAGTTTCCTCCACTGAAGTCCTCTATGGAATTGAAATCATAGATAAGGTCAGAAATAAAGAAAAAAGTATGCCCTTTGAGGTAGGCACTCTTAGTGTCTCTTTTTCAGGTGAGGAAATTGAGACCTAGAGGGGTGAAATAATTCATATAAGGTCACGTAGATAAGGTAAGGTTGGAGGCCAGGTCTTCCTGACTCCAAATCTAACTCTATCTATTCAACCAGACTGTCTCTCAATATCTATTGAGTAACTTTTCATAGGCACTGATGAAATATATACGCAAATAAGTGAATACAGTATATATATATACATATATGTATATATATACATATATATATATATATATCTATAGCAATTCTGTGGGAAGAAAAAACACCAAGAACTTGTAGGGGAGGGGAAGGGGGATTAAGAAAGATCTCATGTAAGAAGTAGCACTGGAGACTTATCCTCTAAGAGGCAGAGGTGAGAAGGATAGTCCAGCGGAGGGGCACTGTGTCAAGGTGGCAGATAGACTGTTGTTCAGTTGTTAACAGTTGTATCCAACTCTTCGTGACCCCCATTTGGGGTTTTCATGGAAGAGATATTGCAGTGTTTTGTCATTTTCTTCTCCAGATCATTTTACAGATGAGGAAACTTAGGCAAATGGGGTTAAGTGACTTACTCAGGGTCACACAGTTAGTATATGTCTGAGATCAGATTTGAACTCAGGAAGATGAGTCTTTCTCATCTGTACACCCTGGCTCCACCTAGCTGATCCTATGCTATAGCATAGTCTATAGAGTATCAATTATTCTGTGGACATCTGTGACTCATGATCTAGGAAAACACTTTTCTTCTGTCCTTTATTATTTTATTTTGTATTTCTCATGTCCAAAAATCAGCCCCCCTTCCTCCCCCAGTTTGGGGGTGTGAAAAGCTTTAGATCATTACAAACGCTAAATGTTTCTTTCTTGGAAACCTTTCTTCAGGCACCTTGATTATGTTGCATTGCTTTTCCAAATCAGGGCCATAGCACATCATCAGCTGTGAACATTTCTATAACAAAACAGAGGGTAGTTTGTCAGAATCCGAAGTCTGGGAATCGTGGGTGGTTGTGCTTCTCTCAGACACACTTGAATACGTTAACATTTTAGGAGCTATTATTTGGATACAACTGTGGTTTGGAACAAGGTAGAGAACAACCTTTTGCTTAACTTTTGACTCTCCCTATGATTGTTAAGGAAAGCTGGAAAATATTACAGCTGGGGTACCAGAGGGTTGGTATATAGAGTCCCCTTGCCAGGACCCCCCATTCATTCAGTGGGGTGTTTCTTCTTGGCCAAAACCATTCCTCCTTTCTGCAGAGCTGCAAGGACCTCTTCTGGTTTCCAAAGATGATCTCCCTCCAGAGACAGCTGGAAGTTGATGTGTCTCTACTATCCTCAAAAGAATGAAGGGATGATCTCAGACCAAGTTTGTGTGCATTAAATATAAGGAAGTCATAAGATCACAGATTTGGAGTGGGGAGGTATATGTCATTTACTCTAACCTCCTCATTTAATAGGGCTTAGTCTTGGACTTGGAGTCTTGCACTTGAGTTCAAATTCTGTCTCAGACACTAGCTATCTGATCTTGTGTAATACCCTTACCAGGGCAGTTAGATGGTACTGTGGATAAAGTGCCAGGTCTGCAATCAGAAAGACTCCTCTTCCTGAGTTCAAATCCAGTTTCAGATACTTACTAGCTGGGTGACCCTGGGCAAGTTGCTTAACCCTGTTTCCCTTAGTTTCCTCATCCGTAAAATGAGCTGAAAAAGGAAAAAGGAAATGGCAAACCACTCCAGTTTCTTTGCCAAGAAAACCCCAAATGTGGTCATGAAGAGTCAGACAGGACTGAGACTACTGAACAACAACAAAAGATATTTAATCTTTGTCAGTCTCAGTTTCCTCACCTGTAAGATGAAGATAAGAGCACTTTCCTCCCAGGGTTGTAATGAGGTTCAAATGAGACAATGTATGTAAGACATAGTGCGATCCTTAATGTGTCATGTAAATGCTATTATAGATATTGCTACAACTACTACCATTATTATCCAACAAAAGGAGATTGAAGTCCAAAGAGATTGTCAAAACACATATTTAGGAAGGAACAGAGCTAAAATTTGAATCCAAGTCTTCTGACTACGACTCTTTTCTATTGCATCATAACTCTAGACATCAACCATTCACATGGACTCCCAGATTTGCTACAGTCTTTTCTACCTATAGTTACCCGGGCCAAGCTTAGGGGTCTTAGTGTATTGGAAGCTCAAGACTTGTCAACCACATATGAAAGCTAGTGACATCTTAGGCTATTTGGATAAAGGCATAGTTTCCAGATGTTGGGAGGTAAAAGTCCTTATGTACTCTGAGTGCTCAGATCAGAATCGGAATATTGTGTTTGGTTCTGGATGTCACATTACCAGAGTGGGGAAGCACTTCCAATTCATGTATCCATTGATGTAACTGGCAATTCTTAGGCTAGTAGAGAGACAAATCTTCAGCACTCTCTTAAAGCATCTAAAGGGTTGTCACATGGAAGATGGATCAGACTTCCTTGTCCTAAGGGGCATATGGATGAAAGTTTCAGAGGGACAGATTTGGGTTTAACATAAGGGGCAAAAAACCAAAACTTCCCTAAATGGAATGAGCTGCTTTAGGAAATATTAGAGAGAGAGAGAGAGAGAGAGAGAGAGAGAGAGAGAGAGAGAGAGAGAGAGAGAGAGAGAGAGAGAGAGGGGGAGGGAGCTGAGTGTTAAATTTTCATGTGAGCTTTTCCACCTTGAAAATTAGAAAATAGTACATTCAGGGCTTGATTTTATTATTTTGTTGATTGTCTAGACTTTAGAAAATTTTGGAAAAATGTTAATAATGGAGATTAAATTTAAAAGCATGTCATGGGTACATCCTCCTTCCCCCAGCTGGTTGTTAAACATTTACCAGCACACCCATGTGTGAGTCCCATGTCAGTGTTGGTGGAGAGGAGGGTAGATTGGGTGGAGGGATTATGGCTGGTTTTGTGGAGAATCAGCTCTTGAAATTAAACTCTTCTCCTTGTTCTGGGATGCAGGACACGAGTGACCCATTGGGTATGATTGTTTTCCCAGCAGCTGCCTTTCCAGACTTGAGTACAAAGTAGAAGAAAGAACTAATTGTTTGGATAAAATAAATTACCTTTTTTTTAACCTTGCATCTTCTGGCTTCTTGCTTCATCCTTCTTCATACTTGGGACTTCTGATAACTAGTATTTTCTAACCTGGGAAAATAAGATTTTTTCTTACAAAAGCAAGTTCTTAATTTTTGGAGACTATTGCTCTTCCAATCCTCCCACAAGGTGGATAATTTGAGAGGAGTGGTGTGACGACTTCTTTTCCTCTCTCACTTCATAATGATAATAATCACATAACTACATAAGGTTTGACAGTTTCCAAATAATTTCCGAGGCATCATTTCATCAGATCCCCTAAGTGGTCCTATAAGGTAAGCAGGGAAATGGTGACTAACCCCCATTTTACAGATAGGCCAACTGAGACTCAAAGGGTAGGAAGTGATTTTCCCAGGGTCCTGCAGCACAAGAGTCTTAGAGTCACAGAACCTGAGAGTTAGAAGGGACCTTAGTGACCATCTAGTCCAATTGCTTTGGTGGAGTTTCCATATGGGGAGGTTTCTACATTAAAATAAATCATATATCTGTCCCCAGTATACAGTGGAGGTGAGGGTTCCCTTAGAGTCACACATTTACTACTGATTATGGCCTTGAGCATCTGGGTGAAAAGAGAAACCTTTAGCCTTCTTGTTATTTTATCTTCATGATACCCAACATCTGGATATTGGGAAAACATCTGGTTGCTGAGCAACATCTAAATGCCATCTCTAAGGGGAGCAGAAGGGTTTTATTGATGGATGATTCAGGCTCTTAGCTTAGAGCTGCTAATGTTCTCAATTCACGAATTAACGTGACAGTTTGGGGTTGGGGGGAAGGAAGATTTGTTCCCTTTTATTATAGTTAGATGCTATTGGGTCCACCAAAAACTGGATTAAAGACCTCTGAGACTTTCAGAACATTGTACCACATTGGAGGTACCTCCTCTCACCCTTAATGCCCCCAGAAAAAAACCCATCCTAGATTCAAAATACTTTGTGGGTTGACATCTGCCCAAAAGCCAGAGTTTATGAACTTCTACCAAGGTATTCACTTTTATGGTGAGCCAGTGGGTGCAACTTGTTCAAAGGAAAGGAATTTAATAAAATAGGTCGGTTAGGAAAATAGCATTAGAACATTGTCTCCACATACACACATAGTGAACCTGGGGCACACTTCTCCACAAATCCACAGATTATCAGAGGGTCAAGTAGACATACCTGGGAAATGTCAGTGGAGAGGCACATATTTAAATTGCAGTATTTGGGATCCCTCGAATATTAGACTTTTGTCTGGTTGGGATCTTGGGGCATCCCATGGTTGTGTTAGTGATCAGACATATTTAAATTGCAGTATTTGGGATCCCTTGAATATGAGACTTTTGTCTGGTTGGGATCTTGGGGCATCCCATGGTTGTGTTAGTGATCAGACCAATAATTATTTTGTTCCTTCATTATTTTGATGGACTCTGGATACCTTCTTCCATTTTCCATAGGGAAATATTTATGTCACATGAGATTTCAATTCTAATCTGAGAGGACAGTTGCCTGAGTTATCAGAGGAGTCCAATATGCGACCACACCCATGAGGGTCAATACTCCCAAGTTTGTCCTAAAATGTCACTGGGAAATATTTAACAAAATAAATAAAAATGCAGCAAAGGATAGATAACATTTAAAAACTAAGTTAATATGCACCCATAGATTAGTGGCCTCTGTTTTCCTTTGATCATGACATCCGTGATCTGGATAATCAATCAATCTTTATTAAGAATGTGCTAGGAACATACAAAGAGGCAAAAGGCAGTTCCTGCCCTCAAGGAGGTTACAGTTATAATTTCACAGGGTAGGGACATATCCTGTAATTTCCCTGATACAGGAAATTACCACAAAAAGAAGCATCTTCTGTCAATATAGTTCTGTACCTTCCTTTAGAATTGATAGTAATTAAAGAGTTACCCAGAACACTGAGAGGTTAAGTGATTTGTCCTAGGTCGCCCAGTGATTGTGTGTCAAGGACAGGACTTGAAACCAGGCCTTCTTGGTCCCAAAGCCAGTTATCTATCCATAATAGTCCATTGCCTCTCCAGTGGTGGTCATGAGAATTTCAAAATGGAATCTAGTCAGGGAATCAGAATAACTCATTAACAAGAGTATTCCTTACAACAATCCTGTGGGGTAGAAAGTGAGGGCACTAGGATCAGTGTTTTATAGATAAGGAAACTGATCTTCTAATGGCATCATTATAGCTCATATCTATATTATGTTTTAAGGTTTATAAAACGTTTTCCAGATCCTGTCTCATTTGATCTAATCATTAGCCCCATGGGGGAAATGCTATTATTATACAGATTTTATAGATGAAGACACTGAGGGTCTGAGAAGTCAAATTTAAGTGACTTGCCCAAAATCACATGACTGGCATGTGTCAGAGACAGATTTCTAACTTGGGTCTCTTGTCTGCAAGACTAGTGTCTTAGTCATGACACCCTGATGCCTCTTGATACTCCTAAATGTGTTTGTTTGGCTATGAAACCTTGGATACCCCCTGTTTCTGAAGGATTACAATTGAGGGTCAAACAAAGAGACCTTTGCCCATGGTGGACAGGGCTTCACTGGGACAGAATTGAAACAAGGAATGAAAAGGAGGTGTCTTCAGAGGGATGAATATATGACTAGGGAACAGATAATAACAACTGCAACTTACAAACTGGCCATGTATTGAAGTTACAGGGCAATTGATGAATGACCATAGGAATCTTTGCAGATTCCCTGTGGGCAGCTTACATAATAGAATGTGAATAAGTCATATAAGATAGTCAGACATGAATGGGCCATGTTCAACATCCACGTGGAAGAATTCATGATCCCACTGGAGGTGAAGAGTACTTTTAAGTGGACCTCTCTATTCACCAGGACTTACCAGGACTTGCTCTCATTACAGTGACTGATGACATCCAGAGAGTTGACATCAGGGTACTGCAAGATGCTGGAGTGCTTTCAGAATCGTTAATGGATGATTCAGTTATTTGGATAAAATATTTGATTAACAAGAGTACTCCTTTCCTTGTCCTTCAAAATCATCCTGGATTACCTGGACATTCACTGTGTTACTTCCCTCACGTATTTGGTGAAAATGACATGACTCAAAGACATTTTTTTTCAGATCCCAATGAGAAGAATCCAGGTTTCTGTCCTAGTTACTTGCCTTGATTAGATTTGACAAATTGGAGTGGTTAAGGAATGAAAAGGATGCAGTTAGTTAATCAGCTTCAGGATTCAAAATGACATTTATTATAGTGGGAGAAATTCAAGGAAAAGCTTTTATTTGTGTTCCAATGGCTGAAGAAAAGTAGAGTTTGAGGGAAAGCCAAGGGAAGACCTGAGGAAGCATCTCCTTCATTCAGTAATCCAATGGTTCTTTACATAGGAGCTGCACTTTTAAAAAATCATAACTAGTTTCAATTCAAATTAAATAAGCATTTATTAAGCAACTCCAATGTGCTAGGCACAGTGCTAAGTTCTATTTTAATATAATTAGTTTCCTTTGTAATGTTATGTATTTTATGAACTTAAAAATGTGATTCTGAGGAGGGGATCATAGGCTTCACCACGTTGATTGCCACAGGGATCCATGACCCATGAAAGGTTAAGAACGTTTGTAATAGAGTAATTAACATCAATCAATCAACCATCGAGCATTTATTAAGTGCCTACTGTCTTCTAGTTACTGGTGACAGCAGCAATATTTGAAGAATGCTGGCTCTGAAATGTGAGGTTGTGGGTTTGGTGCCTCCTATCAGTATAGTCTTAGGCATATCACTTAATTCCTCTGGACTTCAGTTTTTTTTCATCTGTAAAATGAGGGATTGGTCTAAGTGGAAACTGGGAATCCCTTCAAACTCTTGAGCTATGGTGTACTGATTTAGATTGTGGTGTTACAATTTTTTTGCCTCTTTTTGCACCCCTAGCACTTAGCACAATGCCTGGTCCATGGTAGGTGCTTAATAAATGTTGATTGATTGATTGATAGTCCTTGCCCGCAAGGACTTCTCATTCTACTAACAGCATATAACTTGAAAGGCAACATAAAATAGAAAAAAATCTAAAAAACTCAATGTAGACCTTGGATAGTAATGTGTATCCATAGGGATTTGTTGAATCCAGAGATCAAGAGGGTCCTCAGAACTCACTCATCCAACCTACACAGTTAGTAAATCCCTCCACAGCATCTCTGACAAGTGGCCGTCCAATCTTTCTTTGATTGAAGCCCTACAGGGAAGGGGAAAACTCTCTAGTGAAGAGGATCCCAGTTTGTACCAGATAACTACAAGTTGATGCAGTGGAAAAAAGTAAGGAGGAATAATAAGCATTTATTAAGCACCTACTATATGCCAGGCACTATGCTGAGAGCTTTGCAAGCATTCTCTCATTTGATTCTCACAACATCTCTGCAAGGTAGGTGTTGCTATTACCTTCATTTTACAGATGGAGGCAGAGAAAAAAGTGACATCTCAGCTCACAGATATAGCAAGTTTATGAAGGGTATCATTTGGAAAAGGGATTAATCTTGTTTTGCAGGGCTTTGGAGAGCAGAGTCAGGAGAATGAGTAAAAGCTAAAAAGAACTAGACTTTGGCAAAGTGAAAGGGGTGGAGCTTAACAATTAGAGCTGTCCCAAAGTGGAGTGGGTTACCTCACAAAGTAATGGAGTTTCTGATCACTGTAGGAAAGCCTGGATGCCTATTTGTTAAAGGGTTCCAGTTCAGATGCAACTTGAACTTGGTGACCTCTGTGGTTCCATCCAACCCTCAAATTCTGGGATTCTGGGAAAGCACAATGGTCTCTCAGCAAACACTTCCTACCCACATCAGCAAGGATGCCTTTTCAGAAAAAGAAAAAATTAACCCAGTTTTGTCCTATACTTCAGTTGTTTTTTTTTCGTACTGGACCATAAAACTGTGTCCCACAGTCTGCATCCACTGGAGACCCAATTACCATCATGACCTGCAGCACTGAAGAGTTGTTGTTAAGTTGTTTAGTGTTTTTTCAATTATTTCTGATTCTTTGTGACCCCATTTGGGATTTTCTTAGCAAAGATACTGGGAGTGATTTCCCATTTCCTTCTCCAGCTCATTTTATAGATGAGGAAACTGAGGCAAACAGGGTGAAGTGACTTGCCCAGGGTCACTCAGGTACTAAGTGTCTTAAACTATTATACAAAAGTTAGCCATAACCAGAATGGGGTTTGCAGTTGACCTAGGAGAAATCAAATTAGGATGTCTGAAGAGAAACATTTCCTAACGCAGTTGTTTTGTGGGCAGGAAGAATTAGGGTCACCCAGAAAGTCACTCACAAAGAGACCAACAGGATAGGAATGGACAGTGACATAAGTGAGAGTTTTTAATGTACTATGACAAGCAGATCAGGGGCAGCAAGGCAGAGGGCAAGGATAGGGAAGGAAGGAGAGGTTCCCTCATGGAGTGGAAAGGAAACCACGATTCTATATTATTCTAGCCCAGACCACATGTGTAAGGCTTGTGTTTAAAAGAAATATATAAAAGCACAAAGCTTCAGTATCTTTGTAGGAGTCACTGGAGGTTAACAATTTAAAAAAACAAACAAAACTGTTGTGATGGGAGGTCTGGGGAGACTGAGCTGTTTAGGGATGATCAAAAAGACACCTCAGTGGATGTCTTGGCAAAGTCACAGCTCAGTGTGAGGCAAGGCTGTGTTGAGAGCTGACAAATACTTGAAATTTGAAACACCGGGGAGGGTGTGTAATTGCCAAGCTAGGGAAGAGGGATGCGTGTTATTATTTGGAGAAATGGAATGAAATGAAGAGACAATTTTATGGAAGCAAAATAGGTGGCACGGGGAGTTATGGAAGTTTTATCATTTAGTACAATACATCTATTGCTAAAAATGATACAGCACACTTGTTGCTATAAAAAACACTGCAAAACAGGATAGGAGCAGCTAAGTGGCTCCATAGTGGATAGAGCACTAGACTTGGAATCAGGAAGACTCATCTTTATGAGTTCAAATCCTGCCTCAGATGCTTAATAGCTATATGACCCTGGCAAGTCTCTTAACCCTGTTTGACTCAATTTCCTCATCTGTAAAATGAGCTGGAGAAGAAAATGGCAAACCACTCCAGGATCTTTGCCGAGAAAACCCCAAATGAGGTCACAGAGAGTCAGACGTAACTGAATTGACTTAATAACAATAACACAAACAGAATAAGGAACTAAGTAGAGTAACCTGACTGGTGAAGGTACTTGAGTTCTTACCATCTGAGCATTGTTAAAGAAACTGGAGAAGAAAGAGAATTTGGGAGATGGGAGCAGTGTAACTACCCTCAAGTATATGAAGATGTGGAATATAACTATGATGACTCTAAATATCTCCCTGATTTCTTTTGTAAGCCAAACCTTCCTTGGTCTGGGCTGCTCTGTTCTTACCACACTGTTACCTGCCCTCATCCAGAATCCCCTATACCTGACTGGACACCTCCATGTCTATACACAGACCCCAGAATCACTCTGCCTGTGATATCAGAGATGAATAAACCATCATGTACACCTGATGCTTCCCTAGAAGATAGATAGAAGAATGGATAGAGTGCTACCATTGGAGTCAAAGAACCTGAGTTCAAATCCTACTCCTGTCACTCATGTGATCTTGGTCAATCACTTCTCTGAGCTTTGGTTTCCTCATCCATAAAATAATGAGTTTGGACTCGATGACTTCTAAAATTCATTCTGAATCTAAATCTATGACCCTATAAACATCCAACATCCATCATCAGATTTATGTCTGCTGCCCTTCAATGGAAATGACAAAGGGTTAAATCAATCAAATAGACAAATGAGCATTTATTAGTCACCTACTATACACTTGGCACACTGTGAAATCCCTGCCCTCAAGAAATTTTTATTCTGTTAGAGGAGACAACATTTACATAAATATATACAAGCATATAAAGGAATTACGAGTTTCTGCTTGTTTTATTTCGATTGTTTCTGTATTGATGGGTAATTCCTCTTAGTGCCTAGTATGGTTCTTAATAAATGCTTGTCAAATAAATTAAAAAGACAGTGATAAAAATCCAACCCATTACAGCAAGCCTTTCTTAAGTACCTATCATGTACAAGGCACAATGCCAGCATCTGGGGTCACAAAGAAAATGAAAAATAGCTTCCGGTTCTCAAGGAGATTACATTTGACTGATGGAGGATGGTACAACATGCCAACAGATAAGCATGTATACATGATTAGTTGAGGAAGGAAAGAAAACTGAGAGCTAAGGGGATCAGGAAGGCTTCTGGTAAGAGAAGCATGACTTGAGCCTTTAGTTAGTGTTAATGCAAGAGGCTGAGGTGAGGATGGATCACACTCTAGGTTTAAGGATTGACTGATACAAAGGGGGACCCTTTTTTAGCTGTTGATTGGACTGGACTGGAGATGAAGATGGAGATGAATCCTGAAGTCATAATCTTGCAAATAGGGGTCTAGGGTTCATGAGAGAGGATGATGTCAGATAAGACTAGAGTGATGGACTGGAGGCAGATTGTAAATAATCTGCACAATGGGTACATAGCCTGAAAATTAGGATTTCAGATTCTTATTGTTCAGCCTGATTGGTCTCACAGTGTGAAGTTTTATTAGATGCCCCAGAGTGTATAAAAAGTATGTCTTATAGGGATTAACAGAACTAACTCAACGTAAGCAACTCGTTTTTTCTTTAGCATCTAGAGTTTTTCCAAAGAAGAAGGGACTGATTTCTGAGGTAATTAGCTTGCTAACACTACAATTGTTAAAGCTGAAAGGTAAATATCCACCTTTCAGCAGTGTTGTAAAAGGAACTGTGTGTTTGTGTGTGTGTGTGTGTGTGTGTGTGTGTGTGTGTGTGCATGAATAGGGATGATCAGAGTTTTTTTCAGCTCTGATCTGTGGTTTTGAAGATTTGCCCAACAAGTTCATATGTTACAAATCTGGAGCTGAAAGTGACCTCAGAGTCAATGAAGTCTGGCTCTTTAATTTTGGGGTAACTGAGGCCAGGGAAGTTGAGTGACTTAGACAAGGTCACAAGGTGGTAATTGTCAGAGATAGTATTTAAATCCAGATCCTCTGATTCTAAAGCCATTTCTCTTTCCACTGTACTGAATTGCCTCCTTCCTCAGTCCCTTTTTATATTTCATGGGTACCAATGAGTGCAACACTCTGACTATCTAACCCTTACATTCATTACAAGGTTAGTTAATTTTTTTTCTGTTCACACTTATCCTCGATGAAGTCTTTTACACCACATATTGAATATGAGTCACCACTGGTAACCTGCTGGAGCCTGCTTACACCCACCATGCATCTTCTCATTGCCATGACAACTACAGCTCATTAAAGAGTTGCTGGGGTATATGAAATTGTGTTTGTTTTTTTTCTAGGCTGAATTGCCCAGATAAGTCTTTCTCTTCTTTTTCACTAATAGCACCGTCTTCCCTATAGTGAGAGGGCAGAAAAGTTCAGCAAAATGAGAGCATCAAGCAGAAAAGATGGAAGTTAGAAGATTCAATGAAATTTAAATATTTGTTAAGCTCCTACTAAGTGTCCACTCATGGGCTACAACAGTAACAATAATTGCTAGAATGTATATATTACTTTAAAATTCGCAATGTACATTGGAATGTTATCTCACTTGATCTTCAAAACAACTTTGAGAAGTAGGTGCCATTATTCTCAGCGTATTACAGTTGAGGAAACTGAGGCAGACAGAGGTTAAGTATCTGAAGCTGGATTCCAAGAGTCACACTAAATAATTGATACTGGGACTATGAGGACAAAAATACAAAATAGCTCTTCTCCACAAGAAGACTGCATTCTTGTTGGGGAGAAGCAATGTGAACAAAGATACGAATATAACATGATTACCCTGGTCCCCGATGCCTGAAGGGTATGTTACATTTCACCTCTTCCCCTGAGTTCTCTTGTACCCTTTGGGAAGTTAGGGGGTGTCTAGTCTCTGTTCAGCTGACTCCACCAATGTATTCCCTCAATTTAAGTAGTACCCCAGCTACATTTAACCACTTAAGAGATTAGTTTTGAGAAAAGAATATAGACTTCAAAGATTTAGCAACAAACATTGTCCCAGCACCTGGGGGCATAATCTCCTCTATATCACCTCAGCCTCTGGCAATGGGTTAAGTTTAGATCCATAGTTTAGTTCAGTTCTCATGTAGCATAGTTGATCAGGTTCCAAGTCCAAAGCCCCCAAGTCTTGCATCTCAGCCCCTGGACTTTCAGAGCTTTCTTGCTGGGCTAGCAGCAATATCCAGCCTGGAATTTGGGTTCCAAGGTTGCCATGGCTCAAGCTTCTGGGTCTGAGGACTATGTGCTTAGAATGGAAAAGGGCTAACTAAACAGACTAAAAAAAAAAATATTGATGCCATTTTAAAAATTTTATTTGTTTTCAGTGTTCTACAATCACTTCCATATATTTTATATCCCCCAACCCCACCCCCATAAACCTGCTTCTTGGAGTCATAGTGTTTAATGGGAGTCAGAAAGTGGACATTTTCCCAACATCTAGATTAGTGCCTGGTGCCTATATTATGAGTAAACAGTCCTTTAACACCCCGCCTCCCACCCCCTTCAAGATATTATCAGAAAGATCACGAGACTGTTTCAGTCTGGTAGTTTGAAAGATGCCTGCCACTGGGAAGAGACTGCTCCCACCCACATGGTAGAGCAATGCAGATTGTTTTCTCCCAGAAGTCGGTCTCTGACATCTCCTGTATGAATACTTCCATCTTAAATGATCTGAGTGTTCACAAAGCCCAGTTGCATAAAATATATACAAAGTGATTTTGGGTGTGGGAGATAGGGAGTACTTGATACTTGGAGTCAATTGGAAATTAACTCAACCCTATCATCCAATCCCAGATGAACTTTCTTGATTCACTCTAGGTTTAGGGAGAGAAATCTAGCACTCTCCTCCCTCAAACAATCTTAAATGAGCCTCCAAGATGTTTGGGGTTCCCCCAAAGAGGGAACACTTGAGCTTGATGACACTGTTAACCCTTCATTCTCCAATAAAAAAATCAACCCACCCCTTATAAGTCCACAAAACATGGGGCTCCCCCAGTTCTCCTAAGGATCTGGCACTTGGGTTCAACTGGATGTTAATAGCTCATCCCTTGGCACCATATTCTTCCTTGAGCTCCTTTTGGAAAGAAACTCCACTTTGGGTTGTCAACAGGACAACACCCTGACATTTAAATGAGTCCTTCTTTAACCCCACAGAGACCCATCTAGACATTTAGCCTTATGGATTTTTAGATGGATACAGCACCTCCCAACTATGTGGAGGTGATGATAACTCCTATAAATTACTGAGAAACGGATGGAAACTAACAGTCTCTGAACACATTCACAGCCACCTCCACTCATCTGGAACATCCTGGAGTTTAGTTCGTATTTTGTGTCCAGCAATGCCATTGTCAATTACCCTTAAAAGCAAAACTCTGTGTTCCCTGAACAGAACAGTGCCTTCTTTTCCCTGATTGCCTTATAAATAGTCACCCAGATTTTCTTTGATGGAAAACATTAGGATAGATGCTAGATGTGAAAGGCATCTATGGACATTCCATTTTTCTTCTCCCACTAGAAGCTTGATGACAATCTCAACTGTTCTTTTAATTATTAATTGGAACCAGATCATAAGGTTGCGTTACTCTGACCTGTGCTGTGCTCTTCTCATCAGTGAGTCACATCTTATCCATGTCAGCAGAAGGAGGAAAAATCAGAGTGAAATCTCAGTGTTTGCTTTTATCATAGACGTTGGGCATCAGTCTTTAGTCATTACTCCGTTTGATTATATTCAACTGAATATTTAATAAGCACCTACTCAGTATTAGGTGAAAGGCAGTGTGACCTGGTAGAGCACTGACTTCAGAGTCAGAAAGTCCTCAGTTCAAATTCCACCAGCCTCTGACACAAACTGGCTCTGGGACTCTGAGGAAGGCACGTAATCTCAAAGTGCCTCAGTTAAGTCTCTAAGACTGTAATTAATTAACCAGCATTTATTAAGTGCTTACTATGCAGTAGGCACTAAAATACAAGTTTTTTTCCCTTTTGGAGGTAATCAGGATTAAGTGACTTGCCCAGGGTCTCATAGCTAGTAAGTGTCTGAGGCCAGATTTGTACTCAAGTCTTCCTGACTTCATGGCCAGCGCTCTATCCATTACACCATCTAACTTCCCCTGAAGAGACAAATATAAAGAACAGAAAAATTTCTGTTCTCAGTGGTCTTACCTGAGAGCAAGAAGTACAAGTCAGAGGAGGAGCCAGTCAGCATTGAGTGGTAGTGTTTCCTCACTGGGAGTTCACTATACCAATGAAATCACAGGTCATTCTTTAGGGATCCAAGGATAGAAATGAATTAGTCCTTGCCCTTAAGTAGCTTATATTCTCCTGGGCAGGCTGTAATGGGAACATAGTGAAGGAAAAGCAAATTTAGGAGATAGGAATTGAACTGTAATTTCTCTGGGAAAGGAAACTCCCTGGTGAGAAAACTCCATCTACCAATACAGGTCTGCAACTTATAGTCTTTAAAAATCTTCCTAGAACAATGAGCTGAGGTCATTGGCCAGTATGTGATCTATGTGGGACTGACTTCAGATTGTACTCACTCTATCTACCTTTCTATTCATTATAATATTCAGACTTTCTAAATACAAAGTTACAGAAAGCAATTTCATGGAGGAGAGAGGGCTAGTGGTGGTGGTCCTGGGTGGTCAGAAAAGTAATTGTATGTGATTTATTGCCTGAGCTGTTATTTGAAGAAAGCTTGGGATTCTAAGGAGTGAAGGCGAGAAAAGGAGTTCATTCCAGGCATGGAGGTGGGAGCTGTAATGTTATTTTCAGCGAATAGTCAGTGAACCTGTTTATGAAAACATTGTTTGTTCTCCATCCCTGAAACGTGGCCAGCATTCTTCATTTACTTAAAGGAGGTGACAATACTAATCCACTTAATCACCTGCCTGAATCACTCTTTTCCCACCTCCCTGCAGATTTTAGTACAAAGCATGCATCCTCTGAGGTGTAATTATAACGAGTCTCATAAAATCACAAGATTGTCACACAGGTACGCAACCTTTCGATTTCATGAGTTAAACACGTTGGAAGCCCTAATATAGAAGGGCGAGCCCCCAGTGCCTTCTCTGGTTCTGAGCCCATGTAACTACATGATTTGTGTGAGAGTTTGAGTTCTAAATGAAAACTGGCTGACCAAACTATTTTTGAAATTGTGCTTTCTTAATACCTAATCTGCTCCCCACTGGATTATTTGTAAAAAACCTTTGAATCCAAATATGCCTGAAGCACTTTGATTTCAAATAATGTTATTTACCTTTGCAAACTGGAATCAGTGTTAATGATTTATTTTCATTACTAAATGTAAAATTTCAAGTAGCTACTCAGAATGAGAGTTTTTGTGACATTCTGAAATCAATCCTATATACCTTGTATGTCGACAGTATCCCTTGTTTTGTCCTTTGTTGATGCACATTTGAAATCTTTTAAGTCTGTGCAACTTGTATTTGATATTGCATTTTTCTTTTACTTCTTGTCTCCTTCCCAAGAAGGAAACTTCTCTTTATCTAGTCTCTTTGTTAGTGAATTGGTATCATGTAAAGCAGTCTCATGTCTTGTGCCAATGATTCTGCGGGTAGTGTTGAATATCTGTGCTCATCAATAAGTTAATAAGAATTTTCTTAATTTGCCAAATTGTCAGGAAGAATTTATATTTTAATCTTCTTTAGAAAACATCTCCCTACCAAAGAGCAATGTGACATAGTTTACAGAATGTTCTGGGTTCAGATCCTGCTTTGGTGCTTATTAGCCAGATGACCCTAGCCAATTCAGTTTAACTTTCTGAGCCTCAGTTTCATCATCTATAAAATGGAGATAATACCTCATGGATTTGCTGTAAAAATCAACTGAGATGATGAACTCTGAAAGCTTTAAGGGGCTAGTTCAGGGCTGGTGAACCTGCAGCCTTGAGGCCACATGGCCTTCTAGGTCCTTGGGTATAGCCTTTTGACTGAGTCCAAGTATTACAGAACAAATCCTTTTATTAAGAGGATTTGTTCTGGGAAGTTTGTATGTAGTCAACAGGTCACATTTGAGGACCCAGAGGGCCATGTGTGGCCTCGAGGCCACAGGTTCCCCACTCCTGACACTAGTTGAATGTCAGTGACTACAAAAAAGTCATTTTATAATAAACATTATAAATATAATACATGGTAGCCCATAATAGCATTTAATGAATATGTGGATATTTATAATTACATATATTGACCTCAGATTTCATCTGTGTAGTCTTTCTCCAATGTAGATTGGCAAATCATCTGTAACAAGAGTATTAGAGAGTTAGCTAGTATATTAAGAGATTGAATGACTTGTCCATGATCACACAGCTAATAGTATCAGACACAGGATGTGTACCCAGGTCTAGCTCCAAGGTCAGCTTTGTCTACCTTATGCTTGTTTATTAAATATATCTCTTAAAAATCTCAACTTGTGATTTTAATATTTCAGGGAACTCCTGGTGTGGAATTCCCTCTGTTGATAAAGAACGACAACCCATCTGTAAACTACTCTATGATTAAGGAACCCTGTTGGACTGAAGGGACTGAGTCATAACTCTGGTTCCTTGTTCCTGAGGGATCCTCTTCTCAACTCTGGAGAGGTTAAGACTTGACCAGAGGCACAAATCCAGTATAGTGACTTGATCCCTAGGTAGTACGGTGGTACAGTGGGTAGAATGCTGGCCTTGGGAGTCAAGAAGAACTGATTTAGCATCTTATAGCTATATAATAACTTCCCTCAGTCTCAGTTTTCTCATCTGTAAAATGGGAACAATAACACCTATTTAATAGAGGTTTTGTGAGAATCCAATATAGTGCCTTGCAAACCTTGAAGAGCTATATAAATAAATAAATGCTAATTATTATTATTATTGAACCTAATTCTAATAGACAGTTGTCTAACAGACAGACAAGGCAGATTCTCTATTAATTATGAAAAATAGCCTCATTTAAAAGATGTGAATGCATATCCATATCTAAAATCTTTCACGGTGTATATATACAGTTATATCTATTATCTGTGATGACATTTTTCACTTTATCTACATCTATATATCTCTCTATACTTATATATAGTTGTAATATATGCATAGATGTGTAATATATGTGCATATATTCTATTTATATGTATTAGTCTAAGAACTGACAGAAGAGAACAGAGTTTGGGGAGAACCCATTTATTTTGAGATTTGTGTTAACTAGGGAGAATCATATTGTGTTCCTTTCTCAGTGCCTTATAGAAGAAACAAAAGGGCAGAGAAGGTTTTCTTTCCAATCTCATTAGCGATTTGCTATTTGCCATCCTACACACACACACACACACACACACACACACACACACACACACACACACACACACACCCTTGTTTGAGCTACTCTTCTTTATATAAATGAGTTTGATTCTAATTGCTGCTTCTAGAGCATGTGCAAGGCGTTCTAAGTTGGGCATTACCTTAACTTATCTCCGCTGTCTTTTTTTCTTAAACTGCTCTTTTCTCTTTGGGAAATCCTTCCAAATAGATAGTCACACAGTCATAGATTTAAAGGCAGAAGGGATTTTAGAAGTCACTTGGCCCAATCCCTTCATTTTATTGATGACTGAGGCCCCAAGAAATGAAATGACTGGTCCAGGGCCACACAGCCAGTAAGCATCTGAGGCAGGATTCAAATCCAGGTCTTCCTGACTCCAGATACAGACCTATACCTAACCCTTACAGGATCATCCGCTGCATCCCAGGCCATCACCAGTTATCTTGATTTTTTGCCTGCCACTGGACTTCAGTGATTCTGGTAGAGAGAGGGAGGCTAACGACTTTGTACAACTCTGCCTCACTTAAATCCAACTCACAAGCATGTCAAGGCATTACTCCTTGATCCCATTGTCCCTCTTCAAAATGAAGGAAAAATACCAGCAGTCTATTTTATTGTACAAGCACCTTTGGAAACAAGCCATCTGATCAACTTAAGGGCACTGAGGACAAATCACTTTCCCCTTCTGGATCTCAATTGTCTTATTTGTAAAATGGACATTCTTATGCTTAAAAACAGAATCCTGGTTTTGGACCAACATTTTCTTGAAAACAATGAAGATTTCCATAGACCTTGAAAATCCCCAAAGCACTTCTTGTATGCATGATCTCATGTAAGCTCCCTAATGACTAGTGAGGAAGGCACTGTAATCATCCTCATCATCCACAAGTCTTCATTAAGTGCCTACTATATGTCAGGCATCCTGTTAAGTGTTGAGGATACAAAGAAAGACAAAAGATAGTCCCTGCTCTCAAGTAGCCCACAGTCTAAGAGGGGAGCTAGCAGGCAAACAACTATCCCTAGATGAAGTTAACATAGGGCAAATGGAAGGGAGGACTTTTTTTTTTACCCAAATAGACTTGAGACTTCGTTAGAATAAGAAACTCCTTAAAGAGAGGCTTGGGGCCCCAGAATGTAAAATGAGTTGCTCAGAGTCACAGAGCCAGAATGCGGCAGAGGTAACTGTGGCCTTCTTCACTCTGAAATAGTCTCTCTATTCAAGTCAACAGGTCATTTATTAAGTGCCTACTGTGTGCTATGTACTGTGGCAAACCCTAGAAATAAAAAGAAAAGCAAAAAAAAAGCCAGTATCTCCTCTTGTAGTGTTCAGATTTTAATGAGCAATGAGGGATTGTATCACCATTTTAAAGATGAGGAAACTGAGGCACAGACAAGTTAAGTGACTTGTCTAGGTTCCCATAGCTAGTAGATGTCAGAGCTGGAATTGCTTCACCCAAAGCAGGAATGAGTAACGGCTCTGTTCAGAGAAACAATGAGATGCTAAAGGCTTCCTAGTGATCAATTTTTCAATTAAAAAGCCCAAACTGGATTAAAGCTCTTGAGCTATTAGGAATCTTAAAGATCACCTTGTCCAATCTCTCCCTTTATAACTGAGGAAACTGAAACCTAGAGGGGAGAAATGACTTGCTTAAACTAATCACGGTATTGACATAGTGATTTGAGTTTGTCATCTGGTTAGACTAGGTGACTCAGTGAATAGAAATCACTGGGCCTGGAACCAGGGAAAAGCTGAGTTCAAATCCGTCCTCAGACACTTACTAGTTGTGTGACCCTGGGCAAGTCCCTTAACCCTGTCTGCCTCAGTTTTCTCATCTGTAAAATGAGCTGGAGAAGGAAATGGCAGACCACTCTAGTATCTTTGCCAAAAAAACCCCAAATGAGGTCATGAAGAGTTGAACATGACTGAAGCAGCTCAAAAACAATAATTAAGTTTGGCAAATTGCTTTTCGTAGATTATCTCACTTGATTCTCACCACAGTCCTTTGAGGGAGGTGCTATTACTGTCTGAATTTTATAGATGAGGAAACTGAGACAGATAATGGTTAAGTGACTTCCCTAGAGTCATATAGCTAGTAACTGTCTGAGGCAGGATAGGAATTCAGGTTTTCCTGCCAAGTCCAGGGCTCTGTCCGTTGTGTCACCTAGTTGTCTTGATCTTACAGGCATTATATAAGTATCAAAGTCAGGATTAGAATCTAAAGTCTCTCCCCTCCCCCCACCCCTCACCTCCTGATCCCAAAGTTCATTTCTAAAGTAAGGAGGGATCCCAGCCTCAGTTATCTTGAACTTTTTATTCTGATGTACGTGTCCATTTCTTTTCTTGGATCTGAATTGTCCAGTCATTTATTAGTGTGACTGATGGGGATTTGACAAAGAGGTCATGAAAACTCTGATACATTGGATTACAATTTCTTTGTGCTATGGGATTCATCAACTGAATGAGATTATGTGATGACAGGTGATGCAGTTCCCTCCTGGGACTCAGAGATTGACAAATTTCTAACAAGGCTTTCACAATCATGGACAAATATTGCAGAAAGGGTGGAGGTTCTGAGATCAGATTTGAATTATCCTGATATGGGTAATAAGAGCTCACATTTAAATTAGAGCACTTTACAAAAATGCTCTTTCCTCACAACTCCACCATGACGAGGAACATCGGATGGGGAAGTCCTGGATGACTTATGGTCTTTGGGACCTGGAACCCAAAATTCACAAAATCACTCGGCGTCTGAATGGGAAGGGATCTTCATGGTCATTTAGTCCAATCTGAACAAGAATCCCCTTTTCTGTATATCCAACGAGCCTCCATCCAATCTTTGCCTGGAGACTTCCAAAGAGATCCAATCTATTACCTGAGATATTGGATACATGTAATTGCTAGGAACTTTTTTGCCTTACATCAGGTCTAAATTATCTTTGTTATGCTTTCACAATTTGGCCCCAATTAGTCTTTTCGGTTTAATTATGCATCATTCCTTTTTCCACTCTGTGGTCCAGCTCTCTGTCTAACTCACACATGACTCTCCATCTCTCTGCCTTTGCATCAGCCATTCCCTGTGCCTGGAATACACCTTCCCATCCCTCCTGCTCCCTCACCTGTGCCTCATTGATTCACTCACTTTCTTCAAGATGACACTCAAGCACCAACTTTTTGTTTTTCGCTGAAGGCTTCCCAAACCTCCAGGCTTTCTCTTTTCTGAATTACATTCTGATCAGGGAGATTACTTATTCATAGAAGAAATATGTGCAGTATAAAGGTATGGTTACTAAATATAAGTATCTTTAAAGTAATCAAATATAAGAGCATCTAGGTGGCACAGTGGATAGAGCACTGGGTCTACAGTCTGGAAGACTCATCTTCCTGAGGTAAAATGTGGCCTCAAACACATACTGTATGACCCTTGGCAAGTCACTTAATGCTGTTTACCTCAGTTTCCTCATCTGTAAAATGAGCTGGAGAAAGAAATGGAACACCAATTCAGTATGCACTTACTAGCTGTGTGACCCTGGGCAAATCATTTAACTCTGTTTGCCTCAGTTTTCTCACCTGTAAAATAAATTGGAAATGGCAAACCACTCTAGTATCTTTCCCAAGAAAATCCCGCATGGGGTTATGAAGAATCCGATACAACAGAAACAAGTGAACAAGTTAATATATATAATGTGTATATATATATATATGTATATATATATAACAATGTATATCTATATATATACATATGTGTATGTATATATATATATGTATATAAAGTTAAATATAAAGTATTACGAGTAGGGATGCCTCATTTATTGTACTTGTCTCCCCAGTGTCTAGAACAGTATGGGGAACATAGGAAATACTTTTATACTACTGATGGACTAAGTGATTGTCTTTGTGTCTCTAGTGCTTTGTCTAGTGCCTGGTATACAGTAAGCGCTTGATAAATGCTTGCTGATTGACAGATGATGAAAGAGGCCGGGTCAGATTATCCTGCTCTGTCTTTCTTGTAGTCTCCCTAGATTTTTCCTTGTCACAGTCACTATAGTCAGAGCCCTGAATAGGCTGACATTTTTTGTGAACAGCCTAGGACTTTAGTTGTTTAGATCTTAACTCTGACTGTGAAAATGTAGGGTACATTAACTCAATTCTAGGGTTAAAAGTTGGAGCCCCAGGAAGCAAGCCAGGACCATTTTTTCCTATTTCAAGCAAATTGGACTTGAATCTGTTTGACAGCTTTGGGATCATGAAATTGCAAGTAAATAAAAGATGTTACTGGCACCCAACACTCTGTCACATGCCCACAGAGCAATAACAACTTGTATTTTTTTAAGCTAGGATTTTTGTAATATACTTTTCCAAAATACAGATGAGTGTCTTGGGGCATTCCCTAAAATGCCCAGAAAACCCGACACATTTTGGTTGGAGAGTGTTCTTGCTCATCATCCTGTTTTCTTCTCTCCCTCCACCCCTCATGAGGATTTTATCAAGATAATTTGCACATGGAGAGAGCATGTGTTTAGGGAGCCATATTGGTAGTCCAGGGCTGTGGTGTCCCTGGTACAGATAAACAAGAAGGACTTAGCCCCAGCGCCCAGGCGCTTCAGAGTCGCAGACATATTTGGTGATTGGCTCTGCATTTATTTGATGCTCACTGGTTTACTGTGTGCCTTGTACTGTGGGATTGTGGGAGAGATGGCTGATACGATGAAATGAGCACGTTGGACTCATATAGTGTTGAATACCTTCCAAATACAAAGAGTAGCCCATATGCATTGGGAGGCAGCAAGGAACTGTAGAAAAAGGGCTGGCTCTGGAGTTAAGAGCTTGCTGTTGGTGTGGTTCAGTCTTTTCAGTCCTGTCTGACTTTTCCTAACCCCATTTAGGGTTTTCTTGGGAGAGATACTGGAATGATTTTGCCATTTCTTTCTCTAATTCATTTTACAGATGAGGAAACTGAGGCAGACAAGGTTAAGTCACTTGCCCAGGGTCACACAGCTAGGAAGTGTCTGAGGTTGGATTTGAATCCAGACCTGGCACTCTTTCCACTGCACCACCTAGCTGCCCAGAGTTGAAGACCTGGCTTCAAATCCTGCCTCTGTATTTAACTGCTTGTGTGACTTTAGGCAACTCATTTAACTTCCTGGAACTTAATTTTCCTCGTGTGTAAATGGAAGGAATTGGATTAGATGACCTCCCTCCCAGGTGTACATCTCTAGTTAGAAGCGACTAGGTGATGTAGGGGACGAAGTGTAGACTTGGAAAAAAAGAAGTCCTGAATTAAAATCCTCCCTCAAATGCTTTCTGGCTGTATAATCCTGGGCAAATCACTTGATCACTGTCTCCCTTAGTTTCCTCCCCTGTAAAATGGGGAAAATAATTAGCACCTGCTTCATGGAATTGTTATAAGGATTAAACGAGATAGCATAGGGAGTGCTTCCTAAACTTTAAATCACTGCATAAGTGCTAGCTATTACTATTGGGTGTGTAGGGGAAGATGCATGCACCTTGGTCCAGGTGTGTCTGAACTTCCTGGGGTGACCATTACCCATGGACCCATGGTTCTTCTCCTGAGAGCAGTTCTTCTCAGTGCAAGGAAAGTGCCAAGGACAATTCTCCAACCAAGGTGTGCTGCATCCCTGGGGATAACTTATACAGATAAATTAATACAAGATATATGCAATATGAATTCATATCACATTTTTGAGAGATTCTAAGGAATAAATGATTATTAGTCAGTTAGGTAATAAGGTAGATAGAGCACCACACCTGGAATCGGGAAGACCTGAGTTCAAATTTGGCCTCAGACACTTACTAGCTGTGTAACCCTGGATAAGTCATTTAACCCTGTACGTCTCAGTTTTGTTATCTGTAAAATGAGCTGGAGAAGGAAATGGTAAACCTCTCCAGTATCTCTGCCAAGAAAACCTTAAATGGGGGTCATGAACAGTCTGACTGACATGACTGAAAAGCAATTGAACAACACAATAAAAAAGTGGAGAGAGATGAGTAAAGGCCTTGTGTAGAAGGTGGCCCTTGAGCCTTAATGGAAGCTAGAAATTCAAAGAAACAGAGGGGAATACATTCCTGGCACGGGGTCTAGGACATGCAAAAGCTGGGAGGGCGGAGATAGATGTAGGCCAGTTACTCCAAGTGAGCTTTTTCTTCTAAGTGTCAAACTTATGACTTCTTATTTTCTTTGCAACTGATGTCCTGTGGACACCAGAGCAATCACTGGGAGAAAATCACAAAGGGAAAATGAATGACTGCAGAAACCACTGGGATACATGGGTCTGGAGACAGGTATTTCATAATGCTCATCTTAGACCATAGTTGCGAGTGAGCGATCTGCTTATCTGACCAGAGTGATTCCTTCGGAAGACACAGAAAACCTTGACAGTCCTAGTGATTGGAAGCTCAGCCCAGATGAATATTTTCACTGACAGAGTTGCAGTTCAGTTTCCTCTATCTGCTAAAATTGACATGTTGGCTAGTTCCATTGTCAGCACCAGTCACATTTCTACAACACTCTACCCTTTGAAAGAGCATTGTGTCTAGAGTCAAAGGATCTGTGTTCGAATGTCATCTTTGAATGTTACTGCCTGTGTAATTTTGGGTGAGTCACATAGCTGACTTTGGCTTTAATTTCCTTATCTGCAAAATGAGATAATTGGATTAGATTGACCCTGGGGTTCATTTCCATCCTTAATCTGGGATCCAGTGAAGTAAGAAATATCCCTGTGAGGTTAGCAGTGAACTTATTTTGAGACCTAGGTTGTGCAGTGGATATTGAGTGCTAGACTCAGAAAGTCTTGAGTTAAATTCAGCCTCAGATACTTTAACTATAAGATTCTGGGCAAGGCATTTAACCACTATCTGCCTCAGTTTCCCCATCTATAATTGGGGATAAGAATAACAACTAATTCCTAGGATTATGGTAAGGATAAAATGAAATATTATTCATAAATACTAAACCTTCAAATGCTACATTGATGCTTTTATTGTTATCAATTATTGCTATCCCCAGTCTGCTGATGGGCCAAAGTATCCTCAGGAAAGCTGCCCAGAAACTGTAACTAGGATGGAGCAAATAAAATTAGTTTGTTGACATCACTTGCGGCCCTTCAACTCATGGGAAATATCTGAGTTTTGATTCTAGAGCGTGTTATTTTTAAATTTTTGAACTGGATCTATTATCTTATTAGTGCAAAGATGTCTTGGTAAAGAACTTTGTTTGTACCGTAGAGTCCTAGAGAGTGGCCCAGGGCACCAAGTTAGATGATTTGCCCAGGTTCAGGCAGTGAGGATAAATCAGAGGTGGGACTATTTTTTTTCCCCCAACAACCTAGCATGTAGCTCACTGAGGCCCTAGTGAATTAAACTTGTTAAAAGCAAGCTAAGTGATCCCTTATTTTCTTGAGGGGAAAGGGCAGCTAGGCGGTATAAGAGATAGAGGGCTGGACCTCTGAATCAGGAAGACCACAGTTCAAATCCTACCTTAGATACTTGTCACTGGGCAAGTCACTCAATCTCTCAGTCTCAGTCTCCTCTGTAAACTGGGATCACAATAGCTCCTACCTCAAAGGGTTGTTGTAAGGATCCAGTGAGACAATGTGTCTGAAGTGCTTTGTTAACCTTAAAACTTTTTATAGAAATGTACATCTAAGTATGTAATAGGTATAGATATGTCATTAGCCATTCTTGCCCCCCACCCCTGGGCTTTTTGAATCCAAAGATCACTTTCCTTGGCAAAGGAAACAGAATAACCTACATAAATCATTGACATTTCTATATATTACTAACAAAGCCCAACGGCAAGGGATAGAAAGAAAAATTCCGTTTAAAATTACTGTAGACATTATGAAATATTTGGGAGTATACCTGCCAAAACAAACCCAGAAACAATATGACCATAATTACAAAACACTGTCCACACAGAAAAAGTCAGATCTAAATAATTGTAAAAACATCAGTTGCTCATGGGTAGGCCAAGCTATTATAATAAAAATGACAATTCTACCTAAATTAATTTACTTATTCAGTGGGATACCAATCAAACTACCAACAATATTTCACAGAACTAGAAAAAATAATATCAAATTTCTTCTGAAAGAACAAAAGGTCCAGAATATCAATGGAATTAATAAAAAGAAATTCTAGGGAAGGCAGCTTTGCCATACCAGATCTTAAAATCTATTATCAAGCAGCAATCATCAAAACCACTTGGTACTGGCTAAGAAATAGAGGGGTAGATCAGTGAAATAGGGTAGGTACACAAGACATAGTAGGCAATGATTATAGCAATCTACTGTTTGATAAACACAAAGACCTCAGCTTCTGGGATAACTCTCCATTTGAGAAAACCTGCTAGGAAAACTGGAAAATAGAATGACAGAAACTGGGCATAGACCAATATCTGACACTGTCTACCAAAATAAAGTCCAAATGGGCACATGATTTAGTTAAAAAGGTTGATGGTATAAACAAATTGGAGGGGTAAGGAATAGTTTATCTGTCAGATTTATGGAGAATGGAGGAATTTATGATCAAACAAGAGATAGAGAATATTATGAAATGAAAGAGATAACTTTGACTACATTGAATTGAAAAGTTTGTGTGCAAACAAAGCCAAAGCAACCAAGAATAGGAGGGAAACAGAAAACTGGGAAAGAATTTTTACAACTAGTGTCTGTTTTAAGACCTCATTTCTAAAATATAGAGAGAATGGAGTCAGATTTACAAGAATACAAGTCATTCCCCAATTGATAAATTCTCAAAGGATATGAACAGTTTTCAGAGGAAGAAATTAAAGCTTTTTACAGTCATATAAAAAATGCTCTAAATCACTATTGATTAGAGAGATGTGGATCAAAACAACTCTGAGGTACCACATCACATCAATCAGATTGGCTAACATGACAAAACAGGAGGATGATAAATGTTGGAGATGTGGGAGAGTTGGAACACTAATTCATTGTTGGTGGAGCTGTGAACTGATCCAACCGTTCTGGAGAGCAATTTGAAATTATGCTATAAAAATATATACATACCCTTTGACCCAGCAATATCGCTTCTAGGGCTGTTATCTCAAAGAGATCATAAAAATGAGACAAGTTCCCACATGTACAAAAATATTTATAGCAGCTCTTTTTGTAGTGGCCAAAAGCTGGAAATTGAGGGGATGCCCATCAATTGGGGAATGGTTGAACAAGTTGTGGTATATGAGTGTGATGGAATACTATTGTGCTATAAGAAATGACAAACAGGAAGACTTCAGAAAAACCTGGAAAGACTTATATGAAGTGATGCTGAGTGAAGTGAGCAGAACACGGAGACCATTGTTCACATAAACAGCCACAGTGAAATGATTGATTATGATGGATTTCTCAGCAAGGCAGGGATCTAAAACAATTTCAAAGAACTCATGATAGAAAATACCATCTATATCCGTAGAAAGAACTATGGGGTTGGAATGCAAAGCAAAGCAGGCTGTTTTCTTTTGTGTTTTATTTCTTTTTCTTCCTTTTGGTTTATTCCAGTTGTTATAATTCTTCTATGCAACATGACTAATGTGAAAATGTGTTTAACAGGAATGTATGTGTAGAGCCCATATCAGATTGCATGTTGATTTGGGGAAAGAAGAGGGAGGATTTAAAGGTCATGGAAGTGAATGTTGAAACTAAAAATAAATAAATTGAAAACTGTAAAAAAAGAAATGACAAAAAGGAAACAGAGTTAAAATAAAGATTGAGCAGCCCTTCCTCTCCACCAATGTTGAGGCTTCATCCTCCCAGTTTTATCCAACAGTGCTGATAAATGTTTGACAACTGGCTCCCAACTTTTAAGATTAATCTATATCATTGTGGTTTTCTCCATCATTTTCTTAATTCTGTAAAATAAACAAAAAGTAAATCAAGCCCTGATTTATAGCATTTGCTTATGCTGAAAATTTAACACTCTTGAGCCTTCATGAACTGGCTCCCACATATCCCTGGGCTCTTCTCCTTCCTTTCATCTTTCTCTTGTGCCAGCGTAACTGGTGCTGCAGTTATTGGTTGTTCATCCTTCTGAAGAGGGCAGGACCAGTGACATCAGCAGGGCCATGTCTTGACTTGGAAGTAAATTGGATTCAAGTGAGGCAGAGCTGGGAAAAGTCACTAGCCTCACTCTTTCCTCCAGAGTCATCCAAGTCCAGTGTAGCTAAATACAAAACAAAACAAAACTCTCCTAACTCCTTTTCTTACTTCTTGTCAACCTTCGATCATATTGAATGGTTGCATTCCTGTCACTTTATTTTAAAATGTTACTGTCCTCTTCTTTTGTATTCATCCTTTGCTCTTGCTTCCACATTCATTTCTTCATTCACTCAACAAGCCTATGTCTAACCCATTAGGTCACTGCAGCAGACTAGGTAGGGAATTATGGATAAGGTGTCTCAAAAATCTTATTTTAGAAATTTGCAATAAGGCTTTTGGGACATTGTGTATATGTATGTGTGTGTGTGCACATAACACACACATGTATATATACATACACACATATATATTTACATATATACATATATATATGTATATGGGACAGTTTGGTTTTGGCATTTTGATTTGTGACAGGATTTTCAGTGATAAGGGTCCATGTATAGATATCATGACCAAGTTTACAAGAATATTCAGATGATCAGTGATTTTGCCATGTGGGGAATTCTTACAGTAGGCATTCTCTCCACCAATTCATACTGCAACTCATAAACAATCTTGAAGATAAGTCCTAGGGAGTTGTCTGAGTCATGAGTAGGCAGAGGGAAGTAGGTATTATTTAGGTTGTTTCTTTTTTGTTATTAATTTAACAAATATGAATGTTTTAATATATCAATGACTGAAGAGAGAGTTGTATATGAAGATGTGAAGTTCTGTTATATGCAGATTATTTTGTTTGAAGCAAATATTAAGTTTGGCTAGAGAGTAACAAAACTGCCTTGCTTGTCTCTATCTGCATCTGAGGTTCTTTCTACTCTCTTTTGTGTATTAAAAAAAATTCATTGAAGTTCTTTGTTTTCTTTTCTTATTTTTTCATTGCTATTACCACTCCCTGATATCCTTTCTCCCTCCAATGTAAACCTTCCTTTATAGGAAAACAAAATAAATCAGCATGTCTGAAAAAATGGCTCTTTTCATACCTCTAGTCTATCCCTTTCTATCAAGAGGTGAGAAGTATACTTCATTGTCAGTCTTATAAAGTCATGCTGGGCCATTGCATCAACTGAAGTTTGGAAATCTTTCAGGTTTTCTTTTCCATTATATTATTGTGGTCATTGTTTAAATTCTCCTACTTCTATTCTACATCAGTTCATGTAGGTCTTCCAGGTTTCTCTGAATCCATCATATTTGTCGTATCTTACAGTGCACTGAAGGGCAGCTAGGTGGTGCCATAGTGCACAGAGTGCTGGACCTGGAGTCAGGAAGACTCACATTCCTGAGTTCAAATGTGACCTCAGATACTTACTAGCTATGTGACCTTGGGCAATTCACTTAACCCTGTTTGCTTCAGTTTCCTCACCTATAAAATGAGTTGGAGAAGGAAATGGCAAACTACCCCAGTGTCTTTGCCAAGAAAACCCCAAATGAGGTCATGAAGAGTTGGATACAACTGAAATAACCAAAGAATGAAACAAAAATAACTGTAATTAAAACCATCCTTGACTGATAGGTACCTATTTTGTTTCCAGTTCTTTGTTACAACAGGAACTGATAGAAATATCGTTGTGAAAATGAGTCCTTTCTCTCTGTTTTTGGCCCCTTTGGGGTGTACCTTATAGTACTTTTTCTGGGTCAAAGGATATACCTGATTTACTAACTTTTCAAATTGCTTTTCAGAATGGTTAGTTTAATCCAGAGTTGAACCAATAACGTGGAACATGCTATGAATGTTCTCATTTTACAGGTGAGGAAACTGATATTTAGAAAGGTAAAGTGATTTGTCCAAGATTAGATAGCAAATAAGTGTCAAAAGTGAGATTTGAACCTACATCTTCCTGACTCAGAACTCAGAACTCTCTCTACCATGGCACTATTGCCTCAGATAACAAAGAGTATGCCAGACAGATGACAAATTCTACAGCAGGGATATTTTTTTGCCTTTTCATTCTGTATAGAAAGGAAAAGGAGTTATAAATTAAGTCAAAATGAGGAGAAAAACCACTGATTTTAATTTGGGAACATCAGCAAACACAGGATTGTTTCTTGGTCATTTTTATCTTCCCCTCAAACCTCACCGTGGTGGTAGCTGACATGCCACTGGACCACTTGTGTAGTATAGAATCATATGGTATACATTAGCTCTTGGATTCCAGTGTAGTGGTAGGCTTTATTCCAACATGGTATTCAACTGTGTTCCAACATGGTGTACTTTCTTCTCTGAACAGCTCTTCAGAATCATTGTTAAGACTGAGTGATATCTTGCTGGCTAGTTCTCTTTAAGGTCATAGTGATAATTATTGGTACAGAATGCAATTAAGTTAACATTTACTAAGACTAGTGATGTTCCTGGCAAAATCTGGGAGGTTGGAAAAGTCTTCATTGCCTTCCATTCTTCATTACTTGTCGCTGTCTCTGTCTCTCTGTTGCTGTCTCCTGCTTCTATCTGTCTGTCTGTCTCTGCCTATCTGTCTGTCTCCCTCCTTCCCTCACTCTTCCTCTCTCTCTCTCTCTCTGTCTGTCTTTCTGTCTCTATTTCTGCCTCTTTATCTCTGTCTTTCTCTGCTGCTCTTCTTGTGGTCTTCAGACTTTAGCTACCTGTGATTTCCCATTACATTGCCTTTCCTTTGTACCTTTGCCTTCCCTCTGCCCTGAATCCTATCCCTTCTTGTAAAGTAGTGATGGATTTGGAATCAGGATAGTCCTTAGTTTAAATCTGGATTCTAACACTAACTGCACACTAAATCTTTCAACATCAAAGTCAATTTCCACATCTAAAAAATGGAGGAAATAATGCCTGTGGCACATGACTATTGTGAGGGGCAAATGAGAGAGTGTAGAGAGTGTATGTAAAACACTTTGTAAATAACAAAATGTGATATATGTCAATTGTTATTGTTATTAATTTGTTTTCATCTAATTCTGCTAGAAATGATCCTGGGACAAGTTGCTATCTTGCTATAATTTTCTTATATTTAATGTTTTATAGATTATTGAACAGGTAGATTAAATGGCTGTTTTTTTGCAATCTAATAAGAGAATGAGGATGTAAGAGCATCTTCTCTAGGCTCATTGAAAGCATCTCCTGGAGCTGATTCTCTAGTGGCCAAGATAATAAGGATGATGTGTACTTCATCCTGTTTACTCATTGCTTTGCTTTTTTTCTGATACGTTTCTATATTTTGAAGGTCTTTCATTTATAGAATCTGAGGATTTTTATATTTGTACTGGCAAAATCTTTTAAAAATGTTGTTCTTAAAATATCATGGATGAGTGTCATGTACCAATGACTATGGGCAACAGTTCTGCCTGAGATAATGGCCAATTTCAATATGATTTAATGAGGAAATTCTTTTTTTTAGTAATATTTTTTCCCAATTGCATATAAAATCAATTTTAGCATTAATTAAAAAAACATTTGAGTTCCAATTGTCTCCTTCTTCCTCACTTTCCCTGAGATGATAAATAATTTGATATAGGTTATAGATGTGTAATCAAGCAAAGCATATTTCCCTATTAGTCATGTTATAAAAGAAAACACCCCCCAAAACTCATGTAAAAAAGTAAAGTGAAAAATAGTATACTTTGATCTGCATTTAGATTCCATCAGGTCTTTCTCTGGAGGCAGACAACATTTTTTATCATGAGTTTTTCGGCATTGTCTTAGATCACCATATTGGTGAGAATAGCGAAATCATTTATATTTGATCATTGTACAATATTGTTGTTACCATGTACAATGTTCTGCTGACTTCACTCTGTATCAGTTCATGAAAGTCTCTCCTGCTCATCATTTCCCACAGCACAATAGTATTCCATCGCAATCTTGTACCACAACTTGTTCAACCATTCCCTAATTGATGGGGATCTGTTTAATTTCCAATTCTTTGCTTAATGGTGAAATTCTTAAGAACATTTGGAATTCTTTATTTGTAGAATGAGTTTGTGATCTGTTAGTTTGTGAAAGTCAGCAGCCCTTTCCTGAATAATTCTAGCGCAAGGCTATGTTGGGCTGGTTATTTGGTAGATGCCAACCTTTTGCAATTGTCTGTATGACATGGTTTCTAACATTTCCTTGTTTGATCTGCACTGATCCCTGAGGATCACTTAAGGTTAATTAAAGATAATTCTTCTGTAATTTCCGGTGGCAACAGCCCAATCTTGAATTGACATTCCGAGCCCCTCTGTTTCTGAAAGCATATCTGGATGACTCAGCCACATTTTTGATGCTTCTTTGTAATTCATCATTGGTTGTGTTGACGTAGATGTTGGTTATAAGAAGCCTTAGGATTTCACTCTTTAATCTTAGCTGTTTCATGTGTACCTTCCAGAGTTAAGTCACTTTCATTCACAGTAGATAAATTGATGAGGATGATGATACATTAATTTATGTTCTTGGTATAAATAGATATGAAGAGATCAAGTAGCACTGTGATTAGAGCACTGGACTTGGAGTTAGAAATATCTGAGTTTATTCCTTCCTCAGTCACTTACAGTTACTTTGCCCAGTTACTGTGCAAACTAACTTCTCTGCCTCATTTCCCTCATCTATAAATGGGAATGGTAATTGAATCTACCTCTGTGAAGGTCAAATGAGTTAACATACTTAATTTGGTTTTTATTGTTCAGTCATGTCCATTTCTTTGTGACTCCATTTGGAATTTTCTTGGCAGAAATACTGGAGTGGTTTGCCATTTACTTCTCTAGCTCATTTTTATAGGTGAAGAAACTGAGGCAAACTGGATTAAGTCACTTGTCCAGGGTCACCCAGCTAGTAAATAATTGTCTGAGGCTGGATTTGAACTCATGATCATGAGTCTTCTTGGTTCCGAGCCCAGCGGTCTATCCACTGTACCGCCTAGCTGGCCCTGCAAATCTCCAAGTCTTGTATAAAGGTTAGCTATCATCATCATTGTAGTCATCATGACTTCCACTTTCATTAAAGATAGATTTAATTTTAACATCAGAAAGCCTGGATTCAAGTTCTGGCTTTACAAGTTATGTGATTTGTCAAGTAACTCAACATCTCTGCACAGTTTCCCCATGTCTAAAATAGGCATCATGAGCCTGCCCTGCCTCCGTCTATGATGCGAAGCTCCTTTGAAAATGCTATATAAATGACAGTTATGATTTCTCTGACTTATTTTTTTAAGTGAATTAATGGTGTATTTTAGGCAGGGTGGGGAGTAGGGTTGTGATATCTGGGGACAAGGGAGGACTTTTCAAAGTGTGTCCACAGGCTCATTTAGTAGAACTGGGAGGCTGCCTTCTAATTGTTGCTCCTCATAAGCTTGGATACAGTGAAGTTCCAATACTGCGCATGGATTTAATCCAGTCTCCCCTCCCTTCGACAGAACTCTATAGTCCATCCACAGCAGTTTAGTTGACCTTGCAGAATACAGAGACCTCCACTTATTGTCTTTCTATTTTGTGAAAGAGTGCAGTGAAGGATAGACTTTTGTTGATCTTTGAGGTTTTTTATCTCTTTCTATTTAGCGTTGAATAAGACCAGACTGATACAGATACCAGGGAAATGAATGACCTCAATGGCAGTTATAATTATAGTGTTTAGGGCTGGTGGAGACCAGCCTCCTCATTGTTTAAACGTTTTAATGATTACCTCTCTTCAAAAAAATCATATCACTCTCCTTTCTTAAACTCCTCAATAGAACCCTCTCTCTTCACAAAAAAAGAAAGCACAGTTGAAGAAAGTAAGTTAATATGTAGCTCTGTCTCATTCTGCATCAATAGCCCACACCACCTCTGAATTTGGGAGGCATCCTTCACTGACAGTCCTCTCAGTTCATGACAGATCATTGCATTGATCAGAGTTCTGGAGACTTTTGATGTTGTCCTTTACCTTATGGTACGATTGGTTTAAATGAGAGTGAGGAACCTGTGGCCTTAAGGCCACATGTGGCCTTCTAAATCCCTAAGTGCCACCTTTTGACCGAATCCAAATTTTACAGAACAAATTGTTTTCCTAGTTCTACTTAATTCACTCTGTATCAGTCCATGTAAGTTTTTTGCCCCTCCCCAAGTATCTCTGCGTTCTTTATATTCATCATTTTTTATACATGGTAACATTCCATTCCATTCACATACCACACCATATACCACATATACCACTTGGTTCTTAATTTCTTTTTGTTTTTTATAATCAATCAATAAATGTTTATTAAGCCCATTTATGTGCCTGACACTGTGCTAAGCTACTACAAAAAGTGCTGATATATATATATGTGTGTATATGTATATATACACATATATACACACATGTATGTGTGTGCATGTGTGTGCATACACACATATATCACACAGACACACACACAAAACCTCTCCCTCTGCCTTTGAACCCTTAAGGATCTGCCTCTAGTCAGTCATTCAATAAGTATTTATTTTAGTAGTGATATTGCTGGGTCCCATAGTTTAATGACTTTTCTATGTTTAGACTGATGCATTGTTGGTAGAGCTGTGAATTGGTCCAAGTGTTCTAGACCAATTCAGTGCCACCAGCCCAACCAGCATTTAAACATTTTCATATGTTGTCATGTTTGCTACTCTGATGGGGGAGAAAGGAAATCTCAACTTTCTTATTTTATAGAGCAGAAAGGAGGTTCAGATAAATTAAAATATATGTACAAGGTCTCATTAGCAGTAAGAAACAGAATCAGGATTTGAACTTTGATCTTTTGATTTCGAATCCAGTGTTCTGCTTTGATGTAGATTCTTGTCATGATTTTAAAGGTTTCTGGTGAGGCCCACCCCCATCTGAGTATAGTGATCCCAGATGAGACAAAACCAACTGACTTTGCTCTGTTTATAAAGACCAAAATGATTTTTTTTATCATTTTCCCTAATCTGTCTGCAAACAGGTACGAGATTGGCAGAAGGATGGAGAAAAAGAACCACAGATAATGATAGAAAATGAACTTATAAAGATGTGAGTCATTCCTGAGCTCAGAGTCTGGCATTCAGGGTTTCATTTGAACAAGAACATATATCTGAGATAAAAAATCAGCACCTCCACATGAAAAGATGCAGACATAATAAGATTGGAAACCTACCAACCGATGAGAAGAGCTGTAGCTCTAGGCAGTGTCACCTCCCCTCTCCCCCTCCATTCTACTTCTTCTCTCCTCCCCCATTTTTCTTCACTATCTCCTTTCCTCATTTCTCTCCTTCCTGTCTCTTCTTTCTCTCTGTCACTTCCCCCTCCCTCCTCATGATTTCTGTTTCATTTTTGTCTCTCTTTTCTCTCTCTATCCCTATCCCCCACCTCTCTATTTCTCTACTTCACTTCCCCCTTCCATCCTTTCTAGCTTTCTCTCTCTGTCTTTCATTTGGCCAGTCTTTTTGTTTTTACATCAGTCTGTCTTCTTTGTGTCTATCTGCTAGTAATCCCAATTCTGAGTGTACCTTTCCATCTAAACACCCTGATCAAACACAAAACAAAAGATGGTTTGAGAGCAAATACCGGAAGATCGGGCCTTCCCTATCTGTTCAATGAGAAATTCTCCATGGCCTCTGAATGAGCAATTTTTTATATCTTTTCAGGCTTAGAAGGGTAAACCTGTTTGTGTAATACAAGAAATCCTAGTGTCTTGTGGCATCTGGGTTCATTCTAATCATGAACACTTGCTATCTAAGTGACCTCAGGCAAGTCAGGTTGTGTTGTGGAGTGAAAAGAACATTTAATTTGTATTCACAGGACCTAAATTCATGTCCTGGTTCTGTCAGTTACTCCCCATGTGACCTTAGACAAATCACTTTCCTTCTATCCTCAATTTCTTCATGTTTAAAATGAGAAGCTTGACCAAGATTCCTTTTGGCTCTAGAGCTATGATTCTATGAAGTGGATTTTTCCTTTCTCTTAGGGCAGATGAGCAGCGAATGGATCAGGATAGGTGGCTGCATCTCAACTTCCTTGGCCAATGGTACTGAGTAAAGATCACAGGAAGCCTATAGTCCTTAGGGACCTTTGACTGGAAGGGGGATTTGAGCTGAAGGCTGAATTGAAGGCAGATGGGAAATGTGAACAAGCGTTGAGGGGATATGGCAGGGTATAGACTTATGGTGTGAACAGTGTGAGGGGAAACTCAGTGAAATAGTGCTTTCCTTCTACTTATAGTTCTAAAGAGTTAACCCAGAGTGATGACAAGTTATATGACTTGTTTAGAGTTGCACACTTGGAATGTACAGACGCAGGAATTGAACCAGGTTTTCTGGACCGTCAGGCCAGCCCTCTTTCCAGGCTGCTTCTCTGGAGGAACTTCTCCTTTTTCTGCTTTAAGTGTGCAGTCTCTTAGGATCATTGATTCAGAGCTGGAATGGACCTTCAGAGAACATCTGATCTACTTCTTTCATTTTTGCAGAGATGGCAACTGATGCCAATGGTTTGTCTAAGATCAATCATGTAACATAAGCAGCACCAGGATTCCGATTCTTTGACTTCAAAGCCCACTGCTCTTCCTATGATTAGGAGCCATGGATAACAATATCAACATATTAGTACTGGGAGTATCTGCAAGGTATCAGTTAAGCATGGAGCAAAGAAAAACAGCTATGTGGTGCCATAGTGAATAGAGTGCCAGGGAAGATTCATCTTCCTGAGTTCAAATCCAGCCTCAGACAGTTACTAGCTGTGACCCTGGGTGAGTCATTTAACCTTGTTGGCCTCCGTTTCCTCATCTATAAAATGAGCTGGAGAAGGAAATGGCAAAACACTCCAGTATCTTTGCCAAAACACTCCAGTATCTTTGCCAAAACAAAACAACCCAAATGGACACATGATGAGTTAGACCGGGCTGAAAAAGCTGAATGACAACAAAATAGACAGACTGTACTATTTACTGTTTCTCTCATATGCTATTCCATCACTCCTCTTCATGCATTTGTACAGGCTATTTATTTTTCCTCTTTCCCCCACTCCCCAATATCTCTTAGAATGCCCTCCTTCTTAGAATCCTAGCTTTCTTCAGATTGTTGTGTTCGTCCTTCACTTTCTTCAAATCTCAGTTCAAAAACCACCTCCTCCAGGAGAACTTTTCTTAACTCCTTAGCTTCTATGGTTTCCCCTCACCTGAAAATGCCCTTTGAAAAAAAATCTACTTATATTAGTAGACATTGCTTCCATCAATAGAATATAAGTTCCTTGAGGGCAGGGACTTAATTCTTTTTTTTTTTTTTTGTTTCCCTAGCACCCAGCATAGTACCTAGCACATGCCAGATAATTGTATATTTGTTGTTTGGAAAGTGATTGAAAAGTTAAAGACAATTTTAAAATAAAACCAGATAGAAGCCAGGTCATTAATAATAAGTCAGGGAAGGAGGAACCCCTTCTGTCCCATTTCTGTAGTCCAGAAAGAGGTATTTTTTTAGGTTTGCCACCCCTACTGCCCTCTGTCTGTTCCATCATTCACACTCTTAGGATATGAGGAGATTTAGCAATGTGTTCTAAGCTTTTATCTAACAAACCAGTAAAAAAAAATTGAGTAAGAAAGGAGTGTCTGGGGGAATGAGGGAGTGGTATGGTAGGGAACACACAATGGCTATGATGTTTAGAGAAATGACGGTAGATCGATTAGTGTTTACTTGAAGGACCATAAACCAAAAAGTGGTTAGATTTTATGAAAGTTAGACAGGTCCAAGCCTGGTCAGGGGAGCCTTAAAAGTTATTGAAGCAATTCCATTCATAGGCCCCTAGGAAGTTGGCTTGGATTCTTCAAGTTCTTGTCTTTGTCTTTAATTCCAAGAGTTTCCTGGCTGCGGGACAGGTCTGATTCTTTAAAACTAAAAATAAAATTAATAATAATCATGTTAGTGGGAGAATACATTTTGCATTTTTCTCTTGGCTTTAAAATGGGACATGTATGCATGTATACGTGTATGACATGTAAGTATACCTGTATTTTAAGGCAGATTAATGGGCTTTGGGAAGGATGTGGTTTCTTTAAGTTAATAATCCTTGGGTTGTTGACAAAATTGGATGGGGTACAAATGAATGGTGTTCTTCTCAATGAGGGCTTTTCTGAAGGCTTAGATTCCCTCAGGCAATCAGCAGAGGAAAAGTTCTCCTATGGATCACTGGGATCTGGCTGGTGTCTATAGTAAGAGAAATGTTTTTCTGTTGATATTGTTGAGACATTTTATCTGTTTCCTACTCTCTGTGGCCTCATTTGGGGTTTTCTTGGCAAAGATACTGGAGGGGTTTGTCATTTCTTTCTCCAACTCATTTTACAGATAAGGAAACTGAGGCAAATAGAGTTAAGTGACTTGCCCAGGATCACACACCTAGTAAGTGTCTGAGGTCAGATTTCAACTCAGGAAGATGAGCCTTCCTGACTCCAGGCATTGGCACTACTCTATCTATTGTGACAAGAAGTGCAGAGGGGACGAATTATTCAAGTATGTGAAACTAGGCTGGATAAGATACTGAGAAGCAAAACCCACTCTGAATGACGTTTGCCTTCTTTTAAGCAAACCTGACATAAAATGATTCAATTTTATGGAAAAGTATGAGAGGAAATGAGGTATAGGGAAAAGGAACACTGGATTTGTCTTCACATCACCTTGTGATTTAGCATAAAAGACTTAAGAGTAGGAGGAGAACTTAGAAGTCATCTACCCCAACCCTCTTTTTCTTTTTTTAATTAAGGATGAAGAAATAGGCCCAGACAAATTAAGGGACTTCCCTGAGATCAAACAGGTATCAAGGACAGAGCCAGGGGTTGCTTATTGGATCTTTTGTCTTCTCATTTGTAAAATATAGATGAACAAGATGGTCTTCTAAGGTCTCTTACAATTCAAAAATCTAGGGTGCCATGAAATTTAATGCTTTATGTTAACCACTGGTAAGTATAGACAAAAAAAAAATGGAAACTGACATTGTCTTAAAGGATCATGTATTCTCTCATATAATATGATACGATACGATATGACATATTATTATATTATACGTTACCCATGTTATAGATTGTCCACCTATTATATAACATATTGCATATACCTATATGCTATATATTACCTATACTGTTGTCCCTTCCACATAGTGGGAGTTTTGGGCACAGTGCCCTGCAATCTAGAACACCCCGCTAAAATTTTTTGGCCTCCATTTGTACCAGAGAACAAATCTGGATTACTGTGACATTAGATGATGAAACATGTTGATATTATATAATACTATACATATATTTTATGCATTTCTGAATTTCTAAACTTTTTTCTGTGTGAACTGTTGACCTTTGTGTGACAAAAAATCCCTCCAAAATTCACAGTTTCTTATGCCAATCTATCAATGGTGAAAGTCATGATGTGGAAGGGATAATTGTATATTACATATTACACAAACATACATATGTACACACACGCATGTAAATACAACATGTGTGAGAAACAAAATTAAGTAATTAAAAGGAGGGAGAGCTGATAACTGGAGGGGATCAGAAGGCCCATGCCTCCTTCTGCATAGTGCATAGTGGTGTGAAGGAAGCTGGGGATTCTGGAAAATAGTCATGAGGAGAGAATGAATTCCAGGACTGGGCTGACCTCTGATGTCTTTACCAGTTCTAATACTGTGATCCCTTTTTTGGATGTGATTATCTATTTCAAGTTTAGTTTCAACTGTGGATTTCTTCCCTCCCCCCTCTCCCACCCAGGATTACTTACTTTACAAAAGAGCTCTTCCTTTTGAAATAAGGTCCCTAGTATTCCTTTATTTGATGAGTTCCCTCCATGCATTCAGAATATGAAATGAATTTCACTGAGCTTTTCAGGAACACATCTGTGCGGCAAAGTCAGTCACCTTGTAATCAGTTTCAAGTAACCTAATACTTTAATTAAAGAACAAGATGGCACTCACTTGGTAGCAGTTATTCTGAACAGGCCTGGGCTGTTATTTAGATGAAAATGGTGTCATTCAAGCAAGTTTTCAAGTGTGATTAGATCAGCAGACAGGCAGCCTCACTGGTTCATGCAGTCCTCACACATCCCTATTTTTTTCCTTTTCCTTTTTTGATTGGAATCATTGTCCAAATTCCTGCTTCCCTCCTAGAGCCACAGAGACAGTCCTGGTAGAGTAGGGAAATAGAGTTTCTCCATCTGATTCATAGAGTTAGAAGAAATTTGGTCCAACTCCCTTGTTTAATAGATTGGGAAACTGAGGCCTGATACAGTAAAGGGATTTGTGCTAAGTCAGAAAAGGGATATGAACCCAGGTTCTAAATCTAGATCCTCAGTAAGGGTTCGGACCATCCTTAGAATTCAGGTCCTGGAACTCTGAGCTTAGGGCTTTTTTACATTGCCTTGTATAACCAGAAAATCTCTTAGGTATGTTTTTTTAATCATTTAAGATTTTTTTTCTAAATTACATGTAAAAACAATTTGAATATTCTTTCCCTCCCCCAAATTTTGAGTTCCAAATTCTCTCTCTCTCTTTCCTCTCTCCTTTGAGAAGGCAAGCAGTTTGACATAGGCTATACCTGTATAGTCATGCAAAACGCATTTCCATATAAGTTATTCTGTGAAAGAAAGCACAGACAACCCTCCCCCCCAAATAAAGAAAGTAAAGAAAAAAGTACCTTTGATCTTCATTCACCGGTTCTTTCTCTGGAGATGGATAGCACCTTTCATCATAACTCCTTCAGAATTGCTTTGGATCATTGCATTGCTAAGAATAGCTAAGTTATTCATAGTACATCATCATACAATCTTGCTGTTATGGTATACAATACTTTCCTAGTTCTTTTTATTTCACTTTGCATCAATTCATGCAAGTCTTTCTAGGTTTTTCTGAGAGCATACCACTCATCATTTCTTAAAGCACAGTACAATTCCATCACCATCATATATAATAACTTGTTCAGCCATTCCCCAATTAATGAATATCCCCCCACTATCCATTTCTTTGCCACCACAAAAAGAGTGGCTATAAATATTTTTGTACGTATAGATCCTTTTCCGTTTTTTAAAAAAATTCTCTTTAGAATACGGACCTTGTAGTGGTATTGCTTGGTTGAAGGGTTTTATAGCCCTTTGGGCAGAGTTCCAAATTGCTCTCAGAATGGCTGAATTGGTATACAACTTCTCCAATAATACATTAGTGTTTTAATTTTTCCACATCCCCTCCAACATTTGTCATTTTCCTTTTCTGTTATACTAGCTAATCTGACAGCTGTGAGGTAGTAGATCAGAATTGTTTTAATTTGTATTTTCTCATCAATAGTGATTTAGAGCATTTAAAAAAATGTGATTATAGATAATTTTGATTACTTTGAAAACTGCATGTTCATATCCTTTGACTATTTATCAGTTGAGAAATGGCTCTAATTTCTATAAATTTAACTCCATTTTCTAAGTGTTTGAGAAATGAAGTCTTTATCAGAGAAACTCACTCTAAAATGTTTTTTTCCACAGTAATGATTACCAACTATGTGTTCCCCTCTATCATATTTTTCTCCTGTTTATCTTCTTCTCTTTCTTTTTACCCTGTCCATGCGCAAAAATGTTTTGTTTCTGAATTTTACCTCCAAACTGCTCTCTTTTCTATCAGCACTTCCCCTTCTCTTCCTCCCTTCCCGTTCTACTTTCTTGTATGGTAAGATAGATTTCTACACCTGAATGTATATATTATTCCCTCTTTAAGCCAATTCCAATGAGAGTAAGGTTCATGTGCTCCCCTCTGTAGCAGAAGGCACCTTGGCATACACAGGAGGGCTTGTTGCACAGGTTCTTAGATCTGCTTTTCTAAAAGGAAAGCAATTTTTGAGGAGTCAACAATCATTTTAATCAAAGATATATACCAACAGACCAGGACCAACAGACATGGTTTTCAACTGTCTGATCATAGGCAAAGCATACATCATTACCAGAGAAAAAAGAACCAACATCTGGGTTTTCAAAGCCAGGGAGCTTCTTAAAATGGCTGCCCAGAGTATCATCTAGCACATGAACCTTCATCCAAAAATTAAACCCCAAAGCCAAACCTCACCTCAGAGTATATATACTCTTTTCAGAGCTAGAAGACACGGTCCCTTATAACCCAGTGCCTCACCAGCAATCAGCAAAAGGTGTGAGCCCCTATACAAAATAAGCCTCCCCCAATCAAGACTCCCTCAATAGCCCTACCTGAGACCTATCAATGGACAGAGAAGATTTTTAGCTCCCATTATACCTTCTCTGCTTTCCCCATTTCCCCTCAACTGTAAAACCTCTTTCAAGCCTCTTTTATGTCAGATAATTTATTCTGTTCTACCTCTCCTTTTTCTCCTTTCCCTGTGCATTCTTCTTTCCCATCCATTAATTTAATTTTTTCAATAATCATACTATCATATTCAACTTACACCTCTGCTTTCCATCTATGTATACTCCTTCTAATTGCCCTAATAATGAACAAAATTTTAAGAGTTATAAATATCATTTTCCCATGTAAGAAGGTAAACAGATTAGCTTTATTGAATCCCTTACGATTTCTCTTTCCTGTTTATCTTTTCATTCTTCTTTTGAACCTTGTATTTGAAAATCAAAATTTCTACTCAGTTTTGGTCTTCTCAGCAGAAATGCACGAAAGTCCTCTGTTTCATTGAATGCCTATTTTTACCCCTGAAGGGTTATGCTCACTTTTTTTACGTAGGTGATTCTTGGTTGAGACTTCAGCTCCTTTGCCTTCCAGAATATCATATTCCAAGCCGTCTGCTCCTTTAATGTAGAAGCTGCTAAGTCTTGGGTTATTTGAATGGTTTCTTTAGGGCTGCATGTAGTATTTTCTCCTCATTCTAGAAGGTCTGGAATTTGTCTATGTTATTGCTAGGAGTTTTCATTTCAGGAGGTAATTGATAGATTCTTTCAATGTCTACTTTACCCTTTGGTTCTAGAATATCAAGACAGTTTTTTTGATGATTTCTTGAAAGATGACATCTAGGTTCTTTTTTTTTTTTTTTTTTTTTTTTTGATCATGACTGTCAGGTAGTCCAACAATTCTTAAATTATCCCTCCTGGATCCAATTTCCAGGTCAGTTGTTTTTTTCAATGAGATATTTCACATTGGCTTCTATATTTTCATTCTTTTGATTTTGTTTGATTGTTTCGTTATGTCTCATAATATCATTAGCTTCCACTTGCCAAATTCTAACTTTTAAGGAATTATTTTCTTCAGTGGGCTTTTCCATTTAGCCAATTCTACTTTTTAAGGAGTTTTTGTCATCAATGAATTTTTGTATATGTTTTTCCATTTGGTCAGTTCTGTTTTTCAAGGCATTCTTCTTTTCATTGGATTTTTGTGTTTCTTTTACCATTTGGTCTATTCTGATTTTTAAGGTGCCATTTTCTTCAGTATGTTTTTTTGGACCCTCCTTTGCCAAGCTGTTGACTTTTATTCATGATTTTTTTTTGCACCACTCTCATATCTCTTCTCAATTTTTTTTCTATCTCTCCTATGTGATGTTTCAAATCCTTTTTGAGCTCTTCCACAGCCCAAGACCAATTCATATTTTTCTTGGAAGCTTTGGATGCAGGAATTTTGACTTTGTTGTCTTCTTCTGAGTGTGTATTTTGATCTTTCTTGTCACCATAGAAACTTTCTATAGTCAGAATTTTTTTCCTGTTCTTTGCTCATTTTCCAGCTTATTTATTGTCTTTTAACTCTATGCTAAAGTTGGGCACTGCTTCCCAAGTAGATGGGGCAGTGTCCCAAGCTTCAGGAGTTTTGTGCAGCTATTTTTCAGAGATAATTTTAGGGAACTGTAAGTTTTTAGCTCTTCCAAGGTGGTATGATCTAGGCAGAGATGTGTTGACTATTCTTCTGTACTGTATACTAGTTTGTGAGAGACCACACTTTTCAAACCTGGAATTGTGACCTTGGGTCCCTGTGACCAGGGTCCTTGTTTTCCCATGGCCATAAGTTCTGCTGTGCTAGTATTCTTCCTTTCACTGGGACTAAGATCCAGGGCTGCAACTCAGATTCAAGTATGCTACTGAGTCCTACCCTTGATACCAGTAAAGGGATCCCTGTAAATATCTCCTTCTGACCCATTGTCTGATCCCCTTATGGTCTATGGGCTGAGAAATCTGGAAACTACCACTGCTTTCATTGTTTCAGTCTCCCAGAATCCTACTCTTGGTTTGCCTGTGTTGGACTATGCTCCTCTCTCACCTTGATGCAACAGATATTTCCTGCCAACTTTCTAAGTTGACTTCTGCTGGAAAATTGTTTCATTCCATCTTTTCGTGGGTTCCACCACTCCAGAATTTGTTTAGAGTCATCATTTAAAGAGATTTGGAGGGGCTTGGGGGAGAGTTCAGGCAAGTACCTGCTTTTACTCTGCCATCTTGGTCCCACCTTGGTCTGTTTGTTCTACTAAACCCTCTTCCTTTTATGCATTACTCATAATGTGACTCTCTTTACCCAGTTCCAACCTGATCTCTGCTTTTCTTGTTCTGTTTTTTTAAAGTCATTCTTATTCAATTCAGTTATTAAGCACATGTTGTATGCAAAGATCCTTTCATAGGGGCTGCAGATAGAAATATGCAAATGAAAAATTTTCTTGTCCCAAATAAGCTTAATTATTTATTGAAAAATAAGTACTTATTATTCACCTACAATGGGCCAGGCAATATCCTAATCACTTCACAAATACCTCCTTTAATCTTCACAAAATCTTGGGGGGAATAGGTCCTATTATTATCTCCTTTTTACAGTTGAGGAAATAGAGCAAAGAGAGGTTAAATGTCTTACCCAGGGTCACAAAGCTAGTGTCTGAGGTCACATTTGAACTCAGGTCCTCCTGACCTTAGGCCTATCATCTGTGCCACCTACTGGCCACCTAGATGAGGCAAGGAGGGATAAATATAATACAAAATTGGGAGTGATAGGGACTGGGAGAGAAGTAGACAAAAGGTTGTAGGAACATTTAAAGGACAGAGGATACTTTCATGGTGTGGACAGGGGAAAAGAGTATCATGGAAAGCTTCACAAAGGAGGTAGTTTCTGATCTGAACCTTGAAGGAATATAAGTTATTGTGAAAGGTGGAAATGATTAGGAAGTGTGTTCCTGGCATGAGGGATAGCTTGTACAAATGCTTGGAGACCAGAGGTGGAATCTGGAGGTTGGAAATACATAGTCATTCATTTTGGTTTCAATTTTGAGTGTGTGAAAAAGATTGATGTGAAACATAGATGGATAAAGGAAGTGCCATGGTGGTAGAAATCTCTAGAAAACAATAAGAAAAATTCCAGATCTTAGGAACTTATTCCTAGCGTGATGGGAAAGCAGAAGGAACTTTGTATTTCTGTTCTGGTTAGAGAACATTGGTTTAGATCATGGCTCCATTATTTCCCACCTATGTGACCTACTTCACTGGGCCTTGGTTCCTTCTTTTAGCAGTTGGGGATGGCTGGAATCAGCCCTCTTAAAAATGGCATGAGCTCCAACATCTAGGCTACTGGCTTGCCAGGTCTGGTTGGGACCCCAGGGACCTTCATCTGTCCTCTAAATTTGTCCTTGGCTACATCAGATATGAGACATGCAAGTTTCTTCCTACACAGAAAGGGAAGGTTAAGCAATAAAGAATCACAGATTGAAGACAATTAGTTGAGAGAGTAATACGGAAGCCTCACTGGGACCTTGGCAAATGGGCTTCTCATTAGCAAATTCACATTTTGTCTTCTACAGCCCAATCAATGCCAAGTGGGCTTTATTCTTCCCGTTGTTCTCTCTCCCCTTTCTTTTTCTCCTTCTTTTCTTTCCCCTCCTCCTCCTCTTCTTCTTTTTCCTCTCTCTCTTTCTCCCTCCCCACTTACCCCCTTTCCTCTTTCTGTCTCCCTCTCCCTCTCTTTCCCATCTCTCTCCCCTCTCCTTTCTTTTTCTCCTCCTCCTTCCTCTTCTTTTTCTTCTTTCTCTCTCCTATCTCTTTCCTCTCTTTCTTTTTCTCTCCCCAGTTCTCCCCCCTCACTTGTTCTTGGAACTAATACTCCATTTACTGCTCACATGTCCTGGGAGAGGGGAAAGAAATTCTGTACCAAAGTGAAAAAGAACACACAAAAAGAGATGACCCTATTCTAAACCCAAGCTTGCCTAGAAACTTGTGCTAATGAACCTGCCTAGTAATGGGAAGTATATTCCCCTATTGGCTTCTTAGACTTTTAGGCCAGCAGGTCACAGGCCTAAGGATCAAAGGTCCTTTAGTATATCCACAGAGCTCTGGACCAGTAATCAATTGAAAGTGTTCACAGGACAGGAAGTAATTTGAGGATATCTATGTGTGCTCTGAAGTAGTAGTTGTGGAGTAGAGCCTCCATCATGAAATCATAAGAGGTGCTATGTGTAAAGTGAAGGGGTTAGACTAGATAATCTCTAAGGTCTCTTCCAGCTCCACATCAGTTATCTTATAATCGTGTCTCCCAGGGCATCTGATGGATAGAGCACTGAACCTGAGTTCAAATCTGACCTCAGACACTTCCTAACTGTGTGACCCTGGGCAAGTCATTCAACCCTGTTTGCCTCAGTTTCCTCATCTATAAAATGAGCAGGAGAAGGAGATAGCAAAACTCCTCCAGGATCTTTGTTAAGAAAACCCCAAATGGGGTCATGAAGAGTCAAAGACAACTGCAACTACTCAATAACAAATCATATCCCCCTCTAAGAGCAGTGTGAAAGAAGAGGTAGTTTCTCCCTCCTCCTCATTGAAATCAAATGTTGCTTCATCTAGGAAGGCTCCTTTTCTATCCACCGAGCTCATTTTTGGCTTTTCTTCCCTCAGACTTCCAAAGCAACTTGACTTGCAACTCTAATTTAATTAGCATGCATTGTGCTTGTCTGTGTACATGTTATAGTCCCCAGTAGACTATAAGCACCAAGAGGACTTGACCTCCTCCTATCTAAAATTTCCTCATCTGTAAAACTGGGCTAATAATACCTTCACCCCCAACCCTCATGTGAGTAACAAGGAAAACCATATATAGACAGCACTGAGTAAACCCTAAAGGGCTGTCTAAATGTGAACCATTACAACAACTTTATGGGATCTGACCATTTGCTGGATGGAAAATCTAGGTCAGAGATGGAGTAAATATCTCATCCCAAATCCAGGAATAACAATAACTAGCATTTATATAGTGCTTAAAGGTTTACAAAGCACTCCAGATTTGTCATTTGATCCTCACAACAATTCTGGGAAGCAGGCACTATTATTACCCCTATTTTTCAGATGAGAAAACAGAGATAAATAGATTAAGTGACTTGACTAGAGTAAGCTAGCTGGATTTGAACTTAGGCCTTACTGACTCCAGGTCCAGGCTCTGTTGTGATATCTAGATGTTTCAAATTAATTCTGTGGTGGAACTGTAGGACTCTTATTTTAGAACAATCCCATATATTTTGTCTCTACTTATCTGTGTATGTATTTCTCTTTATTTTTGTATCCCCAGTGCTGAGCACTGTGCCTGGCACCTGATGGATGATGGTTTTGTTTTTTTTTTAATTTCTTTGCTAGGGAAAACTTCTCTCTTCACAGAGAAACAGAATCACAAATTTTCATCTCTATGTTTGTGATTCTCAAATCTACCTTTCCTGCCCCAATCACTTTACTGATCTCCAATCGCTCACCTCCAATTGCCTTTCAGACATCTCGGACAGGATGTCCTGCGGACATCTTAAACCCACCATGTGCAAAACAAAACTCACTATCTTTCCTCCTTAACTCTCTCACTTTCTTCCAACTCCCACCTTCCCAGTTCACTAAATGTGTTCGTCCTTTGTTACTGAAGAAGACCATGCCATGAGACAAATAATGACATGACTTTCACTTGACTTTGTTTTGAGTGAGAGAGGGTTGTGCAGCTTACCAGCCTCCCTTCTCCTCCAGAGCCATCTGAATCCAGTGACCAGATATTCATCAGGATGACTGGAAATGACCCAGGATGAGGCAACTGGGGTTAAGTGACTTGCCGAAGGTCACACAGCTAGTGAGTGTCAAGTATCTGAGGTGAGATTTGAACTCAGGTCCTCCTGACTCCTGCACTGGTGCTGTATCCACTGAACCACTTAGCTGCCCACCTTCCCAATTACTCTCTGGGGCAACACCATACTCCCCGTCCCTCTAGCATGAAACCCAGGAGACATCCTGGATTCCTCACTGTCTCTCAACCCCCTTATTTGAGCTGTTGCCAAAGCCTGCAATTTTCACATCTGCAATATTTCTCATATATTCCCCCTTCCCTCTAGTGCCTCATCACCTCATGCCTGAACTATTGCAATGGCTGCTGGTGGGTCTGCTGCCACAAGTCTCTCCCCACTCCAATCCATTCTCTATTCACTAAAATGATCTTCCTAAAGTTCGAGTCTGATCATGTCAACCCCTTCTCACCTCAATAAACCCCAATGACACCTCCAATATCAAATACAAAATCCTCTATTTGGCATTCGGTGCCCTTCATAACCTATCCCTTTTGCACTTTTCCAGCCTTCTTTTACTGTGCCCTCCAATATGTGCTCTTTGATCCAGTGACACTGGCCTCTTGACTATCCAACAAACAAGATCCTCCATCTCTTGGCTCTGGACATTTTATCTGGTTGTCCCCCATCCCTGGAATGCTCTTCCTCCTCATCTCTGCCTACTGACTTTCCTAACTTCCTTCAAGTCTTAGCTAAAATCCCATATACAGGAAGTCTTTCCCAACCTCTCTTAATTCTGGTGCTATCCCTTTGTCAGTTATTTCTTATTTATAGTTGTTTGGACTCTGTCTCCCCCATTGGATCATGAGCTTTTTGAGGGCAGGGACCATCTTTTGTCTTATATTCCTAGTAGCTAGCATAGCACTGGCACACAGTAAGAGTTTAATAAATGCTTATTGACTTCATGAGATGGAAGGGACTTTGGAACACATTTATTCCAATCTCCACGTTAATGGGAACCTCCTCCACAAGATCTTGAGAAAATGGTCATTAAGCCTCTCCATAGAGCTCTTCAGTGAAGGTGAATTCACTGTCCTACAGAGAAGTCCACCCTCCCTTTGAATAGCTCTAATCATTGGGAAATAAATCAGTCCTTTATTGGAAAACCAAAAAGTACCAAGTCACCCTTCTCCCTGGCTGCTCTCCCAGTTAAGATGTGTTTTATAAATTATCTTTCCAAATCCCTCCCAGAAAAAAGAAAAAGAAAGAAGGGAGGGGGTTAGTAGGGTCTTAGGTCATGCAAACAGCTTTCCAAGAGATGCAGTTGACCCACACTGATGATTTCCATAGCTTTACCAGAGTTACTCATATGTATAGAGTTGAACAGCATTTTGACTTAGAGATGAATGTTGGATTCCATAGGGCATATGATGGCACACTTCCTAGTTAAGGATGGACACAAAAGCCCTCCCCATCCTTTCCTATTTCAAATTGCTGTGCTAAGTCATCCAACAGGAGAGTCTGGAGATTTCACGGAAAAAGACGTCGCCAGGCCCTAATTACCATCGCCACATTCCTGAAGCCATTAGATCAGTTTCCAGAGGGACCTTATGCTGATTTCAGGAATCACATGGAAAATCTGAGCTGTGGACAAACCTCCAAGGGAGGTGTTGGTATTGGGTGGTGTTGAGTCATTCTGGACACATTAGTGACTATTCATTTTGTTTAAAGACTGTTTGTGTGTTGTCTGGAGATTGTGTACATGACGAGACATAGACTAGAGAACAATCACATCCAATTGTTTTAGGGATTTTTTGTTTCTTTTTTAGACCAATGACCCAGGACCTTTTGGTTTGTTCTCTGTCTCTGGCACTTTATCGGTTACAGCTGAAATTCAGGATGTGCTCCTAGGAAACTGAGAAGGTTCTTTTTATCATCCAAATAGTTGGAAAGTTAGTGCTGAGATAAGTGAGGGTTATGAAGTTATAGGGATTAACTTCAGTAAGCATTTATTTAGCACCCACCATGTACCAAGCACTGAGCTCTCAAAGAGCTTCCATTCAATTGGGGAAAGGCAGGGGAGGCAGGGAGACATATATATAAAGCTAAGTTAGTCTAAAATAAATGCAATGTGATTTCTGAGTTGAGGGAAGTACTTATCCCTGGGGTGGGGGGGATTAGGAAAGGTCTTTTGTAAGAGTTGGTAAAATGATACATTGACTAAGTCAATTCCTTTTGAACAGTAGTCTCCATATTGAGCTCTTTCTGTTTTCAGTAAGATTTAACACCCCCAAAACTCTGACCTCTACAGAATGGCTTCACTCCGAGGAACACAGAGTAAATATTTCACTTGCAAACTTCTGAGTGCTTTGCAAATATGAATGGATGGAGACCTGTGGAATTGCATCGAACTTGGTGAGATGAAAAGTCAAGGAAAGCAAACAGAAGGAAAAGCATAATATGGACGCGAAGGGAGATTTCTGACAGAAAGAGCTTGAAAGCCAAATTGAAAATGTGTATTAAAAAATATTTAAAAAAAAAAGGTCAGTTAGGCATGCAATGGAGAGAGTATCAGGCTTTAAGTTAGGAAGACTCATCTTCCTGAGTTCAAATCTGAACTCAGATGCTTGCTAGCTGTGTGACTCTGGGCAAGTCACTTAAAGTCTGTTTGCCTCAGTTTCCTCATCTGTACAGTGAGCTGGAGAAGGAAATGGTAAATCTCTGCAGTATCTTTGCCAAAAATATCACAAATAGGGTCACAAAACGTCAGATATGACTGAAAAACGAGTCAACAACAACAATTTAAAAATGGTTTTTCAGAGATGGTTTCAGATGTGACTTTTTAGAGGAAGTGATGAGGATGAAGTTTACTTATGTAACATTTCTCTCTCAGGCTGAAGATGTCTATATGGTTTTTCTGTTGAACCAATTTTTATAACTTCTAAAAAAGGCATTAAGTGAGGTTTTGGAGATAAGATGCTTACGGCATTCTGTCATCGTTTACACTGTACAGCTCTCTCTGCTTGGTGATCCCACCCACACTCTGTGGATTAAGGAGCCCACAAGCTTTGGTTGACCTGTCCCATCAAGCCAGGCCATCTTTTAAAACTCAAAGGAATGACCTCTTGTGGTCACAAAGCTTGTATTGTGCTATATCTGTTTTTCATTTTCTGCCTCCAGATCTGAAAGAGTATGGAAGCCAGTCTGGTGAATTCTCTTTATTTTAAGAAAGAAGCATTTATGGAAGCAAAAAAGAGGGAAATAGTTACTGTATAACTGATAAAAAAAAATCTTCTGTATAATGTCTATTTGCTGGATTACTCAGGATCATGACTGAAGTGAATGAAGGTGCAGTGAGGATCAGAAAGAATTAGGACCCTCTAGGTCTTTCAGTGATCTTGGCAATGTTCTTGTTTGAAATTTGGGAAAAAGCCAGCAGGGATTAGACGCTTCTCATTCAGGAGAGGCAGCTGAGCTTTGGTTGATAGGCACCATGTAGTCAATCAGATTTCATATAATGAGATGATTTTTCATAGGGACAAATGTTAAGTCTTATATGGGTTTAAACAATCAATTTTGCAGGTACAAGATGGCATCAGGAATGGCTGGGATGTGGTCTGCTTGAAAAAGACCTGGCAAAGGACTATAAGTTCTATGTGATGTGATACAATAGCCAAAAATCTAATCAATCTTAGGATTCATTAAAGGAAGCAGAGAGTTCAGAAGATGGTAATTCATAGTCATACCAATCTTTACTCTGGTCAGATCATATTCATAGTATTCTGTTCAGTTCTAGGGGGTCATATTTACTTAAATACACACACATATACACATGCATACATATATACACACTCTGAGATATGCATATATACACACATATAAAAGTTATACACATTTTATATACATGTGTATGTATGTGTGAGTGTGTATAGTGAGATGCTTACATGCAAGATTTCATTTGACCATAGCAACCTTGTATGAGGCAGGTACATTATTATCCTGATTTTACAGGTGAAGAAACTGAGGCAGAATGAGGTTAAGACTTTCCTAGGATCACACAGCTAGTAAGTGTCTGAGTCAGAATTTGACCCCAGGTCTTTCAGACTCCAAGTCCAGTATTCTACTTACTATGCTACACTACCTTTTACATGGATAAACAGGGAAGGATATTAATAAATTTTAGCAGGGTGATATGAAGAGGAGAGTAACCAAGACTGGTGAGGGTCCTTAAGTTGATATATAAGAATAGATTGAAGGAATTGGAGATCTTGAGTCTGGAGAAGACTTGGGGGGCATATGATAACAGTTGGCTTCAAGAATTTCATTGTGTGGAAGAAAGTAGGCTGGGACGAAGTGGACAAGGGTAGGAAAAGTGGATAGAATTCCTAGTGAGCTTCATTTACTCTTGATATCACGAAAACATTAACAACAAGCTTTCTAACAATTAAAGCCATCCAAAAGTTAAATGGAGTGCCTCAGAAAATAGTGTATTCTTTCTAATGAGAAGTCTTTGAGCAAAGGCTGGACAACTTATTTGGGGACGGTCTAGAAGATCTGAATTTCAGTCCTACCTCACAACAGCCCTTTGGTGTAGGTGCTATTATTATCCCCATTTTACAGTTGAGGAAACTGAGACAAGCAGAAGTGGAGTGGCTTATTTATAGTCACATAGCTACTAAGTTTCTGAAGTTGGATTTGAACTTAGATCTTCCCAACTTCAGGCCCAATGCTCTATCCACTGAGCTACCAACTACCTTATCTTAACCAAAAGGACATGTAACGACAACAGCAATGCCACCAACTCAGAGCTTCCCATAAGAGATGTTTTGCAGATGGAGGCCAATGGAAATATGAACTAATTGGACAAATATTTCTAATAGCCAAGGTCTTCTGTGGTGCTTGGCCACCTGAAGCTTTGGAAGCCCTTCCAGAGCCATGGTAATTCTGTTCACTATCACCCGCTTGTCAACACATTGGGTCTGTTTCTAGTGCGTGGAACTACTGTCCATGGGCCACTTGTAAGCCTGTCTTTTCCCCAGTGAGCTTATGGCCAAAGCATATTTGGCATTAGACACTACTTCATTACCTCAGGGCCAATGGGGTGATGGAAGAGAGAGGGGAGCAAGAACTTCTGGCAGCCCAGACACTTGTCTGTGCCCCTTCCCACTTACAGATTAGGCTAGTCACATTTCATTTTCCTCTTTGTTGAAATATGACATTTCTAAATAATCCATGGATGAGCAGGCAAGTGGACAGACTAGTGATGTTCTCATTCTCTTAACTCTGGACTGGCCTGTTACTTGTATGGAGGGGCTTCTATACATATTTCATTGGCATTCTGAGTTTCTTCTATGGTCCCTCTGATTTTCCGTGGTACTTTTTTTAAATTTATTTTTCATTTGTCAAGCATTTCATTTTCCTCCCTCCCATCTACTTCCCTCTACAAAAAAAGAAAAAAAAGAAAAAGAAAACTTTTATGACAAAGAAACATAATTTGGCAAAACAAATTCTCACATTGGTCATGTCCTAAAATGCACGTCTCATTCTGCATCATGAATCTCTCAATTCTCTCAAGAAGTAGGTAGCATTCTTCAGAACTGGTTCTCCAATTGTGGTTGAGCATTGGGGTAATCAAAATTCTTAAGTCTTTCAAAACTTTTTTTTTTTTACAGTTTTGACATTATACTATAAATCGTTCTCTTTGTTCTGTTTGCTTCATTATGAATTGGTTCGTATTGGTCTTTTGGGTTTCTCTAAGCCATCTTTTTCATCATCTCAGCATAATAGTATTCCATTATATTTATATCCTTTAATTTGTTCAGATAGTCTTCAAACTCATAGGCAGTCCTATAGTTGGCAGTTTTGCCACTGTAATCATTTTTGTGCATATAAACCTTTTCCTCTTTCTTTGATCTCATTAAGGTATAACCTAGTAGTGCTGTTGCTGGGACAAAGGGTTTAGTAACTTTTTTACTTCCAAGTTCCAAACTATTTTTTTAGAATGACTTTACCAATTCATCCTGGCCTCTACGTGGTGCAGTGGATAGAATGATGCTCTTGGAGTCAGGAAGACTCAACTTCCTGAGTTCAAATCTGCCTTCAGACACTTTCTAGCTGTGTGACCCCGGGCAAATCACTTCATTCTCTTTGTCTCAGTTTTCTCATCTGCACAATGAGCTGGAGAAGGAAATGGCAAACCATTCAGTATCTTTGCCAAGAGAATCCCAAATGGGGCCATGAAGAGTCAGATACAACTGAAATGATTGAACAACAATAAACTTCAGTGTACCAATTCATAGCTTCACCAGCGGTGTATTAATATACTCATTTTCCAGAAGCCCCTCTAACATTTCTCATTCATTTTTGTCAACTTTGCCAATTTGAGGAGTGTGAAGTGGAACCTCAGAGTTGCTTTAATTTGTTTCTCTCTAATTATTAACAATTTAGATAAAATTTTTTCCCTTGTTATTATTGACAACTTAGATTTCTTCTTTAGAAAACTGACTGTTGATATCTTTTAACCATTTATCAACTAGGGATTGGGTCTTATTCTTTTTTTTAAAAATTTGAATTGATTCCTTAAATATACTGGAAATGAGACCTTTATCAGAGAAATGCACTGCAAAGATTTCTCTTCTAATTTTAATTGCTTTGTGTTTGTTTTTACAACACCCTTTCTATTTGTGAAACTCTGGTTTTGAAGCTGTTCAAAAACACGGATGAAACAATTGTCTCTGTTCACCCATTATGGCTTGAAAACTTCCATTGTTCCATTGTTAGGAAAATGTTCTACTTGTGATCTAGCTTAGGTTCTTTGTGCTGTAACATAAGATCATTTCCACTTATCTGGTCCTTAGCCTTTGGTGGGAAACAATTAGTGTTGACTGGCCAGGTTGTTGTTCTTGTTTTTCTGGCTGAAGTGACTCTTTTTTACTTGCTATTTCATGAACTCTTCTGTGACTTCAGCTTCAAACATGACCTCACCATTCATACACGGATATAATTGTAACCAGTAGGAAAAATGATTAGACTGTGCATGGAATAGCAATTCTTTCATTCTAAAGATTGTTCTGAGAGTATTTTAGGGGAGCTCTGGAAGGAGTGTGGACTAAAAAGATGATTAATAACTGTGTAGGTAGCCAGAATATGTTTCTCACTGCAGGCACTCCCAGTTTCTTTAGACTTTGGATGCCAACTAGAATAACTCCACATGCACATCTGTCTTCCATTTCTAGCTTATCGCTTCTTCTGCTGGAGCCCCTGCCCCATACAAAGAGTTGATGATATGTTTGCTATTCTGCTCTCTATCTTTCCCACAGTAGTCTCTGCCTCTCTGTGTGCTTCTTTTCAGATGCAACAGCTGTTCAATGCCAAGTGTAGGAAACTTAAGGAGAATTCTGATCTTGCATTTCATTAGCAATTTTCCCACTGAAGACTTGATGTGTTTACTCGTTGTTACCTCAGGCAAAGGGAGATTTGAAAATACTGTATGTTCAATTTTGAAGCAAGCTGTTTTAATTCCAGATGTCCATGTAGCTTCAAATATTTCATTTGTTTTTATTTTATTTTATTTTATTCTGCTCTTTGCCTGAACATCAAGCAATCTCATCTTGGGGTATTGTTTCTCTTACCTAGACTTGTGATTTTTAACATGCTGAATTGAAATTGTGAATACATGAAGCAGGAACCTCAGGCCCTACGTTTCTCTGAAACTTGTCTCTTAATAATGTTTCACAAAAGAGATTTATCTGAGAAAGAAATATAACCTGAAGTTAAATTCCCTTTTCTACAAAGACTAAGAAAATAGACTCTGAACCAGATCACAGAGCAGGCCAGTGAAAGAAATGTCTTAGTGTTTCCAGTAAAATTTGACTGACTTCTCTGAGGTAACAGGAAGAACTGAAGGATAAAGAAATGGGGGCCATTAGGGCCTGGAATCAGAATGTCACACGTGATGGGTTTTTCTTCAAGGACTTTCAGAATAGCCCAATTCCCCCGGTTGATTTCACAATCAATCGATTAATCAATAAATACTTAAGTGATATTATGTACCAGGCACTGTACCACTTGTTGAGAATTCAAAAAGAGGCAAAAGACAGTCCCTGCCCTCAAGGAGCTTATAATCTAATGGGAGACAATATGCAAATAAATATATACAAAGCAAATTATATACAGGATCAATCAGCTGTATTTCTTACTTATCTCTTAAGTATTTAAGAGAGAGAAGGTACAAGAATTAGGAGGACTGGGGAAGGCTTCCTATGGAAGGTGGGATTTGAAGGAAACTAGGGAGGTCAGTAATCAGAGAGAAGGAAGAGCCTTCCAGGTATGGGGGACAGACAGAGAAAATGCCTGTAGCTGAGAGATGATTGTCTTGTTCGTGGTTTTTCAGGGGCATTACAATGTAGATCTCAACCTCCAAATAATTCCCAGGGAGATTTGAGAGTGGGCAAGTCATTGTCGTATAATGGGTAGGACACCAGGTCTGAAACTGGGAAATCTAGGTTCAAAGCCTGCCTTGGTCACTTGTTGCCTCTGTGGGCTAGAGACTGAATCTGTGATTTCGCTGATATAGGAAACTCCCAGGTAAGGAAATTCCTGCTACTGAATCAGGTCGGCATCTCCTCTGCAACTGACAGACTTAGAGAGCTGCTTCTAACATTGATCAGTTGCCCTATCAAGTGTCAGAGGAAAGACTTGAATTCAGGTCTTCCTGGGTTTGAGGCCAGTCTACTATTCATTACCATGTTACCTCCTACCATGGGGGCAGCTAGGTGGTACAGTGGATTGAGCACCAATGCAGGAGTCAGGAGGACCAGAGTTCAAATCTCACCTCAGACACTTGACACTCACTAGCGGTGTGACCTTGGCAAGTCACTTAACCCCAATTGCCTAATCCTGGGTCATTTCCAGTCATCCTGATGAATATCTGGTTACTGGATTCAGATGGCTCTGGAGGAGAAGTGAGGCTGGTGACCTGCACAGCCCTCCCTGACTCAAAACAAAGTCAAGTGTAAGTCATGTCATCATTTCTCTGATGGCATGTTCTTCTTCAGCAATGAAGGACAAACACACACCTCTTACCACACTACCATGAGGGAATTGGGATTCATGGCCTCTAAAGTCTCATTCTAGTTAAAGATTCTATGTTCTATTTGGATAAATATTAACATGAAGAATAGTTCAACTATGTAGGTACAGATGTAGATGTAAGTGTAGGTATGTGTAGGTGTAGATGTAAGTGTAGGTGTAGACATAGGTTTAGATCTAGATGCAGGTGTAGGTATAGGTGTAAAGAACTATGGGACCTGCAGTCAGAGAACTTGTATTCACTCTGGTCCTCTTATTTGCTAACTCTGTTATCTTGAAATCATTGCTGCTTTTGAGGGCCTCAGTAAAAGATGAGGTTTGGACTAGGCAATATTTAAGGCCCCATCCATCTCAAATCTTATGATCCTGTTACTGCAAAGTGCGTTGATCTTGCCCACAGTGGACAGAGAGCCAGCCCCAAAGACCTGGGTTCCAGATATTCCTACCTCTGGTGCACATGAGCTGTGTGACCAGAGATAACTCACTTAACTTCTCATTGTTCCATGCAACTTTCCATGTCACATTGGCAGAGGATGCATACTTATGAAGTCATAGGTCCGTTACCTCTGCCTTACGACCTGAAACCCTGTTCTTTGATCCTCAGAACAACCTTGGAAAGCAGGGATTATTATTAACAGTATTACTAACTTTAACATTTTACAGCTGGGATAGCTAGGTAGAGCCATAGTACATAGAGCACTGGCCTTGAAATCAGGAAGACTCATCTTTGTGAGTTCAAATCCAGCCTTAGACACTCACTAGCTATCTGTCCCTGGGCAAGCCATTTAGCCATGTTAACCTCAGTTTCCTCATCATAAAATGAGCTGGAGAAGGAAATGGCAAATCATTCCAGTATCTCTGCCAGGAAAACCCCACGTGGAGTCAGGAAGAGATGAGAATGACTGAAAACAACTCAACAACATTAGTGACATTTTACAATATAGGAGACTGAGGCAGGGAAATGACCTGCCTAGGGTCACAAAGCTAGTGTAGAGTCAAGAATGCTAACTTTGAGGATCAGGGGGTTCTATGTCCCAGTCCTGTTACTTATTAATCTCGTTATTAGAAGCATGTTATAGCATCTTAAGCTTTAAAGTCTCTGACAGTAGAATAATAACACTAGCTTTGCCTACTGTACAGGTTTGGTTTTGTTTTTAATTTTTCATTAGCTTTTGGTGAGATAGTGCAAACTGAATGTCATAGTCATTAATGGATTTGAGTCAACTCACCAAGCATTTATTAAGCACTGGGGATACAGAAGAAAGGGAAAAGAAAGTACCTGCCCTGAAGGAGCACAGACAACTAGGTACGTACAAGAGTCAGATAAGGAAACTGAGGCCCAGAAAAATTCTACCTAAGGTCAAATGGATAGCAGAGAGAAGAACTAAGGATGGGAAGAGGAAGTAGCAGCAGGCAAGACTTCCTGGAAGAGTTGGCATTTGAGTCAATCTTCAAAGGTTGGGTGGAATTTCAAAAGACTGAAAAAAAGATAGGAAAGTAAATGGCATTTCAGGCTGATGGAATGACATGAGCAAAGGCAGAAAGGTGATAAATCACAGGGTGTAGAAGGGGAATGGCAAGCCATTTCCAGGTGAGGAAATTCCCTCTAACAATTCAGGGGGATGCCTCTGCAACTTAAGAGTCTTTAAGAGTTGACTAGAGAATTCAGAAACCAAGAGACTTTCCCATGACCATGCAACCAGTATGTGTCAGAAGTGGGGTCTGAGAGGCCAGTTCTCTATCCGCTAGACCACACTGCCCTTCTCACGGGGAAAATATTGATAAAAAAAAAGATGGGTTTTATAATTGGGTGAATAGTTGGGTCCATCCCAGAATTTTACTACTTTTTTGTTTGCTGAAGTAGAAAACTCCCTGTGGAACAGAAATAGTCATGGTAGAAAGATGATAGTTAAATTTCAAGGAGAGAGTATGTCCAAAACTCACCATTTTCTGCCCATCCAACTAGATGCTCTAAGAAATTGCTTTGGGCACCACTGGGAGAGGCAAGGTCACAATCCAAATTACAAAAACAAGGCAGCAAGAAATAATCAAGAGGCAACTCTCTTTCTAAATGACCACTGTGGTGTCTCCTCACAATGATCAGATAAAAGAAAATAAAAGAGGAAAAATCTGGTCTGACCATCTCAGCCTTGTACTTCAGGCCTTAGAGGGCTTCTCTCCTATCAAGAAGAATGACTCCTGTGTTTTCTACCTACGAATAATTACTTCTGTTCAGTAAGACCACCATTTTTCTCAATTTTCTTCTATGCCAATGTCTCTGCCTCCCCAAGCTGTGCTTGCATCACCTGCAGATGAGCTAAGTCTTCATATATTTCACTGGGATTTCTGGGAGGCTTGGGGTAAATTTATAATACTCAGATCTCTATAATGAGGAAGCCTTCACATGCCAGCCCATCCCTTGTGCAAGCTGTATCTTCCTGGTTAGTTTGAGCATCATTCTAGACTGGTTTCCACAAGTCAATACTTATATCAGTAGACAGTGTTGTAGAGGGGGAGAAAACTAACTCTGGAGTTGAGAACTTGGGCTCGAATCCTACCTCTGACTGTCAGCTTGGTGGCACAGTGGATAGATCACTGGGCCTGGAGTTAGGAAAACCTGAGTTCAAATACAAACCCTGATGCTTACTAGCCGTATGACTCTGGGCAAATCACTTAACCTCCATCTCTCTCAGTTTCCTCGACTGGAAATTAGGGATAAAAATTGTGCCTGTTTATTGTGAATATTAAATAAGTTAATATTTGCAAAGTGCTCAGCAAATGCTTTGCACATTGAAAAACACTATTGCCACATAGTCATCGATGGATTTGGGGTTATTTATCAAGGCAAATCAACAAGCATTTATCAAGTGCCTACTCACTGGGGATATAAGGAAAGGCAAAAGACAGTCCCTGCCCTAGAGGAGCTTATGGTCTAATGGGGGAGGCAACATGGACAAATAAGAGTTGGATAAGGAAACTGAGGTGCAGAGAAGAAATGTGTCTTTCCCAAGGTCAAATGAATGGCAGATAGAAGAGCCGAGGTGAAAGTAGTTACTGATGCTTCAGGGATGGGGAGGTGGAGGAACCTGGCACTTAAAGAGTGTTTCCTTCTTTCCTTCCTTCCTTCCTTCCTTCCTTCCTTCCTTCCTTCCTTCCTTCCTTCCTTCCTTCCTTCCTTCCTTCCTTTCTTCCTTCCTTCCTTTCTTCCTTCCTTTCTTCCTTCAACCTTTCCTTCTTTCCTTCCTTTCTCCCTCCTTTCTTTCCTTCCTTCCTCTAACTTTGTGTGACCCTGGGTAAGTCACAATCTCCCTGGGTCTCTTCCATAATATGCAAAACAAGGACGGATTTAGCCTAAATGACTTCTAAGGTCCCCTCTAGCCCTATATCTGTGGTCTTGTGATCACTTCTGCTTGGTGCCAGATGCCTAGAGTTAGAATCAATACCCATGGTGCTCCCAGAGCAGACTCAGGATTGGGCTGTCATGTCAGCTAAATCTAAAAAACAAATTATCCCCCTTGAAAAATCAATTGCCTTTTCATCATTCTTTGACTTCTGGCTTTTCCTAATAGTGAGACATTAAAAATCAATGTGTGAAAATGAGAAGCAGCTTCCTTGCTGAGAGGGACGTCTTAATCCTGCAGGAGAGAAACATGGGGCTACACATGGGAAGGCAGTTGCAGCCAGCTGGAGCAGCCTTACTTGTGAGCTCCTGGGGCTGGCAGGGATGCCTTGGGGCTGAAGGACAGAGCAGGCTGGTCCTGGCTTCTGTGAACAGCCACCTCTCTGCATTTCAGAGAATTTAGAGCTGGAAGGGGTATTAGGATATTGTTTGTTGGCATTGGGAGATGATGCCAGTCCTTGTGTTAATAAGCATTTATTCAACTAAGCACTGGGCATGCAAAAAAAAAAAGCCTTGACCTCAGAGGATGTCAGCTCTAGGTGGGGTCTTAGAACCTAAAATGTCAGAGTTGGGAGGGCCCTCAGAACACAGAATGTCAGAGTTGGGAGGGCTCTTAAAACACAGGATGTTAAGACTGGGAGGGCCCTTAGAATACAGGATGTCAGGACTGGGAGGGCCCTTAGAACATAGAATGTCAGTCTTGAAAAGATCCTTACAACACAGAATGTCAGCTGGGAGGGCCCTTAGAACAGATAATGAACATCAAAGCTGGGAGGGCTCTGGAAAAGTAAGTCCATTAACTTCTGTCTGTCTCAATTTCATGAACTTCAAAATAGCAATAATCATAGCACTTATCTCCCAGGGTTGTTGTGAAGATAAGATAATATTTATAAAGTACTTTGTAAATCTTAAGGTACAATATAAATGCTAGATATGACAATAATAAAACTCATCCTCATCATAGTAATTATCCCTGATGAGGAGGTTACCCTTCTTGGAGCTAAGGCCAACCCCAATGTACTCTTTATCTCATCTTTTCTACCCGATTGCCCTCACTATCATTTGCAGTCTCTCTGAGTTTCAGTCTCTATTTATTTTTCCATTACCTTCTTACTAACTGTGTAATCCTGGATAAGTCACTTAACCTCTTTTGTGCCTCAGTTTCCTGATCTGCAACATAAGGATAACAATAGCATGTACCTCATAGAATTGTTTGGAGGATGAGCAGATAACACATGTAAAGTGTTTTGCAAACTTTAAGGCACTATATAAGTGCTTCTCCTCCTCCTCCTCATCTTCTTCCTTCTTCTCATACCCAAGTCCCCAATATCCTCAGAAAAAGTCTCATTAGCTCCTATCATTTCCATTAATTATGATTCTATATCTTTCTTCCTTTTTAAAAAAGCCAAAGTCCTTGACAAAGGCATCTATGGTTAGTACTGCATGATGTCTTCTCACTTTCCTATCTGGCTTTTGACCTCATCACTCAATTAAAACTACTCTTTCCAAAATTACCAGCCCTCTATTAGCCACTATATCTGATGGCCTCTTCTCTATCTTCATCCTCCTTAACTTCTGTGGTTCATTTGGCCCTTTGAACTGCTCTGCTTCTAATCTCAGAAAATTAAACATTGTAGGTGACTGAAAAAGCAAGAGAATAGACCACGGGAGGTGCACGTACCTGGGCTTCCGCGTGTTACCATTGGTAGAAGCTCCTCTCTGGGATTTTAGGACACTGCTCTTTCTCTGAGGTTTTCTTCTTAATATCCACCCACTTCTAGATCTCTTTTACTGGTTCACCATTCGTATCAGGCTTACTAACTATAGATATACCCCAAGGCTCTGCCCTGCACCTTCATCTCTCTCCTGATGACTCCATCAGCTCCCATGGATTTAATGATCAGCTCAGCATATGTTTCCCAGATCAATATATAGTTAGCCCTAATTTCTCTCCTGAGCTCCAGATTTGCATCAGCAATTGCCTGTTGGATTATTCAAACTGATTGTCCCAGAGGCATCTCAGACTCAGCATGTCCAGAGCAGAATTCATTAGCTTTGTTCACAAACTCACACTACTTCCAAATTCCTTTATTATAGTTGGTAGAGAGAACCACTATTCTAATCATCCAGGTTCCTAGACCCATATGTGATTTCTAAATTTCATTTCCCCCAGATATTGAGTCAGATGCCAAATCTCATTTCTATCTCCGCCATATCCTTCCTGTAGAGATGCATCTTTTCACTTATAGAACACTCCCTCTGCCTTCCTGTCCAAGTTCAGATACTCATCACTTCTCACCTAGATTACTGCCGTAGCTACCTTTTTATCCTTCCTGCCTCAATTGTCTTCCCACTCAAATCCATGCTCCATACTGCCGCCAAAGTGATTTTTTTTTAAAGTTCGGATCTGATCTTGGTCAATGAGAGGGAAAAGGAGGAAGGAGTGTGTGACAAGCTCTCTAGAGCCAAGGGTGGGGAACTGGCAACCTTGAGGCCACATGTGGCTGTCTAGGCCCTTTGATTAAATCCAAACTTCACAGTGTTCTTCATAAAAGGATATTTTTCCCTATAAAACTTGGACACCTAGACTCTAGGGCCATTCTTCCCTTAGTCTCTTGCCTCTTACTGCATTGTAGTTACAGCCATGAGGATTTAGATCTCAAACCCTCCCAAATCTAGAAACAATAGTCATAATGGAATCTCCTTCCCTGATATACGCAGGTCCAAAGTCTATCTAATTTTTTCAACCAATCGCAATACATTTCCTCATCCTGTTTCATACAATGTCTTGAAGCATTTCACTATTCACACCTAGTTTATACCTTTGATCGACTGATTCTGTGGAGTTGCCTAGAAGTGGTTCACACCAAGTTTACATGTTTGATGATTGCTGCAGTAACTCAACCAAAAAGAGTTTTCACCTGATAAAGGTGAGATTGAATGAACCCAGGTTCCATGATTCCAAAGTCAGTTATATTTCCTCTCTGCACAAACTAGACTTCTCTCCTTTGGTTGTAATATAAGTCTGTCCAGAAGTCTATGCCACAAGATGACAGGGGCCATCTTCACTCATCCTAATCTATATCTGACCAGTGGACCCAAATGGCTCTGAGGGAGAAAGTGAGGCTGGTGACCTTGCACAGTCCTGCCTCACTTAAATCCAGTTCATTTGCAAGTCTCTTCCTGATGTCATAGTCTTCTTCAAGATGGAAAGACCAATGACAGCAACATGTATCAGGCTCTGTGCTAAGCTTTGAGAATATAGATGCAAGCAGAAAGAAAGATAGACCCTGCCTTCAAGGAGATTATATTGTAATAGGGGAAAACTATACTTAAAAGTAGCTAAAAAGTACAAGGGGGGTATACAGAGGAGGGACATAGTAGAGGAAGTTCTGAGTACCATCTGGAGAGGAAGGAAGACATGGGACTCAGCTTAAATGGTTGAGCCACGTAATGGAGAGGAGACATCTAATCAGAGGGAGAAGCTGAAGCATTAGGGGATACTTCCAGTGTGTGAATTCTAGGGCTAGAGTGATCCTCTAACATGAAAAAGTCTCTGGAATATGGTAGAGAAATTCTATTTGACTCACTTTCTTAACCTCAATATTCTTTCCATGATATCGAAAGGTTGTAACTCATACAGATCTACAATTTTCCAGTCAAGGGGACAATGGGGAAATTCATAACTGGGGGTGGGGTGAGGTGGCACATGTGAAATGTGCCAGTACACAAGAGTGATATAGAATGCAGGATATCATCAGAGAAATATCTGACCTGAAATAAATGGGCTGCTCCCTTAACTAGAGGTAAGAATAATTGATGGTGAGATAACTTTTGTGTTCTAATACTATTCCCGCATTGTCAAGAGAACAGAGGAAGACCCATAGAATGTTAAGTGAATGACCTATGGTGAGTTTATAGGAGGGCCTGGGTGAGAATTACATAGGATAAGCAGATAATTGAGTTGCATCGTTGGAGAAACACCCATATTAATGAGACCACAGATGCATTTGAGTATATGGAGCAATAGAGTATGTAACACATTGATTACTGAATCTGAGGACTCAGGAAGGTGTTGAGGCAAAAGGGTAGGTTGCTTCCTCCTGCTTGGATAAAAACTTTTCCAGGGTGTCCCAGCTCCCATTTCTCACAGAGCTTGTTGTCTGCGTGGGCATGGCTCACCTTCATCTTTCCAGGCATTTGGGATTTAGATGGGTTGTTCTCACCTCCCACATTTTTGTGTAAAATACTGGTACAGCGGGTGACTCACCTTTATTTCCTATGGCAATGTTACACCCCCCTGTGATAAAAATACTGTGACTACACATAAGTACATGTGATGCAGTTTGAAGCTTTGGTTCAGCGTCAAAAGCATTGATGGATTTGGCCATTGTTGTTAAAGAGCAAATCTAAATAAAGCTGCAACAAAGAAGGGCTTACCCAGGTCCTCTCTAGGATAATAATAGCAGTTCACCTTTGTATAACATTTCATAGTTTTCAAAGAGGAAAATGAAGCTCAAAGAATTTTAGGTAAATTACCAAAAACAAACCAGTAAGTGTCAGAACCAGGGTTTGAACTCTGAATCTCTGGGATCCAGGTCCCATGCAATTTTAGCACTCTCTCCTTTTTTTTTTTCCCTTTCATTTCATATAGAACTTTTGTGGCAGCAAATACAAGATGTCTTAGTATTCAGTTAGAATTGGGTTCAAGTCTCATTTCTGACACATGTGTGATCCTGGGTTAGTCACTTTACTTCTGTCCTACGCAACTTTCTAAGACTGTAAATTGAAGATCAGATGCGTATTTACACTGATAGAGAATTTCCAATGAAATACAGTTTAATTTCTCTCTTCCCTCCTCCAACCCCCAACCCTACCCCCAGGCCCTCCCCATGCCCTAGCTTTTAAGATTTTCAAAGTACATTCAGGCCTAAGGCACAATCTATTCCATTCATATGCAGTCAAAATTTATTAAACAAGGACTGTAGGGGCAGCTAGGTGGTTTAGTCGACAGAGCACCAGCCCTGGAGTCAGGAGGACCTGAGTTCAAAAGTGACCTCAGACACTTCCTAGCTGTGTGACCTTGGGCAAGTCACTTAATCCAGATTGCCTCCCCAAAACAAACAACCCCCCCACCACAACTCCTGTATGTTTTAGGGACTAGGGATACAAAGACAACCCCCCCCCCAAGTAGTCTCTGCTGTCAAGGAGCTTGTGTATTATAGCAATGTAACATAGAAATACACATGCACACAAATGCACATATATGTGTAATCCTACACATCCTATATACATACATATATATCAGAGAGATCAGTGGTACAACACATAGAGCACTGCACCTAGAGTCAGGAAGACCTGCGTTCAAACCTGGCCTCAGATACTTACTAGCTGTGCGACCCTGAGCAAGTCATTTCACCCTGTTTGCCTCAGTTTCCTCATATGTAAAATGAGATGGAGAAGGAAATGGCAAACCACTCCTGTATTTCTGCCAAGAAAACTCCAAATGGGGTCATGATGAGTTGGATACTACTAAAAAACTACTCAACAACATACATATATATGCAGATATGTGTGTGTGTGTATATGTGTATACTCACACAAACATATGTGTGTGTATATAAAATTTGAGGAGAGAGATTAAACGCCAGCTTCCATGGAGGAGGCATTATTAACCCATTTTATAGATAAGGAAACTGAAGACCATGAAGGTTCCCTGACGTGACAAGTCAAGCAGTAAGTTGATGCCACAACTTGGACCAGGACCTATGCCTTCTGACTTGCAAGTAAATGTTCTTTTCATGACAGATTTAGTACAAAATGATCTTTAAAAACCTTTGGAATATCTTAACGATGCCCAGAATCCAGAGCCCTTTCCACGCCATGGTGCTGCTTCTGGATATTAGCTCTGCTGAAGGGAGGAGATAAAGGGAGTCTCCCTCATTTTCTGGGTGGGATCTATCACCCTGGAGACCCCATTCAGTTGTTTTGGTCTTCCCCACCCATCTGACCACACACATACACCTTGGGTTTGTGGTTAGAGCTGTCTTTTTTTTTCATTCTCACATTAATCATCAAAGTGTGAAATCAATTGGCTGGATTAATTTCCCAGAAACTGTCTTACTTCTTTCTTTGTCTCTAAGTCAGAAAATATTTAAACCCAACAAGTAGGAATGGGAGTTGCTCTGACTTTGAAAGGTACTGAGGAAGGATATTTTACATGAATACGTAAACATTTGTCAAGTGTGCATTCTGTATTTGTCAGGCATTGTGCTAGGTTCTGGGAATGCAAACACGATGCCTGCCCCTGAGGAGTTTAGCTTCCACCCCAGGAGATAGCACATTGACTTGTATAAAATAAATTATTAGCTTTTGTCTCAGCATGGAGAATACTTTGCACTTTTCCTAGGACAGAGTGAGCACCAATAAAGCCCCAATGAGAGAGACAGAGACAGAGAGAGAGAGACAGAAAGAGAGAGAGAGTGAGACAGAAAGAGAGAGAGAGAGACAGAGAGAGAGAGACAGAAAGAGAGAGAGAGGAGCAGAGAGAGGCATTAGTAATAGGAGAGTAAGGAAAAGTCTCCTGTATAAGGTAGGTGTCTCTTCAGTTGAGTTTTGAAAGAAAGTAAGGATTCTGCTAGATGGGTGTAAGGGCATTCCAGGTATGAGGAACAGCCTGTACAAAGGCACCAAGAATTAGATGAAATATTGTATTTTAAGAATAATATAACAACCAATGATTAAGCATCTATTAGCTCTCAATCCCTGATCTGGGAACTAGGAGAGGTCAAAGCTCAGATAACACACCAATCCTGCCCTCAAGAAGCTTATAGTCTGTTACGGAGATACTTTACACGATGACAATTGATAACCTAGATCAAATTGCTTAGTGTTTTAGGGAGGGAGAAGGAGAAGGAGGGAGGGAAAAAATCATCTGGATGGTAAGGGGCGTGGTACATCTTCCCACCCCCATCGGAAAAGTCTATGTAAAATGTTTTGGCCCACCCTTTGTATCAGAGAAAAAGTCCGATTTTTTTCCTTTTTTTTTATGGGACGTTGATGGTACCTTCTTTTAAAATTTTGGTTGATATTATACAATACTATGCAAATATTTTATGCATTTCTGAGTTTCTAAACTTTCCCTGTTTCATTTACTGGCCTTCATGTGTTGGCTATGGCTTCTGCAAAACTTCCCCCAAGTTCCCATTTTATTTTTTATGGCAGCCTGCTATATATTGAAACCATGATGGAGAAAGTAAAAAATTTTCAAAAAGTGAATGTTAAAACTTGTCTTTATATGTAATTAGAAAAAATATTATTTAAAAAGGAAGCTTATAGTATACTATAACCCCAAAGCAGGGTTTTTGTGGTTCGATGCCCCTTTATAGATGAGACAGTCTGGATTGGACAGAGGTTTTAGGTGGAAAGGGGAAACATGAGATGGTTTTGAACAGAAATAGCCCATTGCTGGAACCATAGGCTAGGTCAATAATTTCTACCTGTGAGCCCTGAACTCCATCTTCTAATGCTTTCATCTTCATCGACCTCTACTGAGAAGTCATAGAATCATGAATTTAGATCTGGAAATGACCTTGACCCTTTGATAAGGACATCTAGTCCTTACTCCTCATTTTCAAGATTAACCAAAGAGGACTGGTTCATCCAGAGTCATGCAGGGAGTTAGTACTTGCCAAAACCAAAGGGCTCTGATTCCAGACCCACCCCTCTTTCTACTGTGTTGTGCCTTCTCAACCTATAGAAGGAGACTAGGGAATAATACTCATTGGATGACTTCCCAGCTTCCAAAAGATTAGAAGAGAGCATCAAGGATGATTTTACTCTGGTAGATTCCTGTCAATAGGAAACATATTATAGTGGATAACAGACTGGCCTTGGAGCCAAGAAGATTTGCATTCACGTCTTTCCTCTGAGACATATGGGCTATGTGACTGTGGTCAGGTCCCTTACCTTTTCAGTGGTCTGAGCTCCTCCTCAGGTATATAAGTTGCTGAAAAGGTGCTGACTTGATTTGGTAGAGGTAGTGTCCTCACTAGGAAATCTCTATATCACTAAAGTAATGGGTCTAGTTCCTATTCAAGCTCACATCATGACTTTACAATTAAACTTAAGAACACTAGTCCTAGAGTCAGGAGGACCCGAATTCAAATCTCACCCCAGATATTTATTAGCTGGACAGGTTACTTAACCTCCATTGCCTAAAAAATACCACCCCACCACCAATTAAACCTAGGAAAAAAAACTCAACTATTGATAAATTCCTTTTGATTGATTGATTGATATGGTGTTTGGATCTGTATGAGTCATTGAGTCAACAATAGCAACTGAAGTATCATATGATTAAGGTCATAGATTGAGAGTGGGAAAGGTTCCTGGAGATAGTGATAGCAATAACAGATGAGGATGACAACACGAACAGATAGCATTTATACAGCACCATACAGTTTACAAAGCACTTTGTACATATTAACTCATTTGAGTCCCATGAAAACCTTAGGAGTCAGGTACTACAATTTTTCCTATACCCATTTTACAGGAGAGGAAACTAAGGTTCAGAAACATTAAGTGACCTGAACCATGGTTTCATAACTGGTAAGTTTCTGGGGTAGGATTTGAACTTAAGAATTTCTGACATCACCTTCAGCTCTCTATAGAATGATGTTTTGGCCTTGAAGTCAAGAAGACTTGGGTTCAAATATCACCTCTGTCATTCACTTGTATAACCATGAGCAAGTCAGTTGAACCTTTGCTCATCTGTAAGATGGAGACAATATTCTTCTTGTGTTAATCTCATGTAACCATTAGTAAGTCAGTTGAACCTTTGCTCATCTGTAAAATGGAGACAATAATTCTTCCTGGGTTGATCTCATGGGGTCGGTGTGAAGTTAAATGAGTTAATGTTTATGAACTTCTTTCCCAGCTCTTGAGCATTATATAAATGGCAGCTCCTCTCCTTGTCCACTGATCTATGCTGCTTCCCAGTACCAAGTCATAGGGTCATAAATTTAACCTGGGAGACACCTCAGAGGCGTCTTTCATTTTACAGTTGAGGAAACTGAGACCAATAGAAATTCAATGATATTACTTAGGCTCACACAAGTAGGATCATATGGCCATTGATTTGGAGACAGAAGGGACTTTGAAAGCTAGTCCCACCCATTCATCTTCTAAATAAGGAAACCGAGGTTCATAGAAAGTGACTTGCTTAAGGTCCAACAATTAGTAAGGAACAAATCTTGGACTAGAACCCAAATTCTCAAGTGCCTTTTCCATTGTCTCTCCCAACCTTTGAGATCACTTAGACCTCTGCAATTTAGGACAACATGTTCAAGGTGTAAGCAAAGGTTCCCAGCTACAGATAAGTCTTTTTTCCTTTATGAATCTTAAAATGTAATATAGGTTTTTATTTGTATTTATTTTCCCCTTCCCCATTAATGATTCTTCTCTAGTGGTCAGGCCTGTGGGGCTAAGGAACCAAGGAATGGAGTGGCCTTTCTCTTTGAGCAGAAGGTCTTATTAGGTCAGGCTATTAAGATTAGACTGAGGCAATAAAGGATTCCCAGACAAATTTGGGAAGACATGCTAGAAACAGTGTCCCAAGGTGACTTTGCAAATGAGATCTGGCACCCTGTGTACATCTGCTGAGAAAGAGAAAAGAAACATTTTACATAAATGAAATAAAATGTGACCTTTAATTTTTTTTCCATTGACTATTTTGAGTGGGGGAGGTTGGCTTATGTGCAGGGATGTGTTTATTGGACTCCAAGAACTGCTCTTTCTAAAACTTGATGTTCATCAAAATACATTTTTCAAAGTACTTCTGATCCTATATTTTTAACCCATGTCTAGTTGAAGGGAAACGGGTTTTAATTCTTTCTAGTTCATTCACATACTAAATAACAGAAGCCTGAATTTTTTTTAATTGATAAAATATTTAGTTTCCCATCTACTTCTACCCACCCACTGGAATACAAAAAAAGAAAAACCTTTGAAATAAATAAGCACAGTCATATCAATACAGTCCTATACTAGTTATGTTAAAAAAATGTCTCCTTCTGAACTCGCAATCTGTAAGAAGGTGGGTAGCATGCTTTATGACTGGGCCTTTGGAATCGTGGTTGGTAATTTTGTCATTCAGAACTCTCAAGTCTTTCAAAGTTGTTTGCCTTTAGAATATCATAGTTACAGTATAAAGTGTCCTGGTTCTACTCAATTCATTGTGCACCAGTTTGTACAAGTCTTCCTAGGTTTCTCTAGAACCATCTCTTTTGTAGTTTCTTATGATACAATAGTATTCTATTACATTTATACAGCAGCATTTGTTCAGTAAATCCCCAGTTGATGGATGCTCCCTTAGTTTCCACAAAAGGAGTTGGTATAAATATTTCTGCATATATTAGTAATTTTAGTGTTTCTTTGATCTCTCTGGGCTATAGGCTTAGTTGTGGTATTTCTGAATCAAAGAATGCACAGCTTATTGCTTTTGGACAATAGCTACAAATTACTTTCCAGAGGGCTATATCAGCTTATAGATCCACCACCAGTACATTAATGAGCTTGTTTTCTAATAGATTCTCTAATATTTGTCATTCTTTTTTTTCAACTTTGCCAACCTGATGGGTGTGAGGTGGAAGGTCAGAGTTGCTATAATTTGCATTTCTCTAATTAATAGTAATTTAAAATTTTTTAAAAATATGGCTGGTGATTTTTGGGTTTCTTCCTCTGAAAATTATCTGTTCATTCCCTTTGACCATATATCAATTGTGGAATCACTCTCATTTTTATAAATTAGAATCACTTTTTTTAAAAATTTAAATTAATTAATTAATTTATTTTTAGTTTTCAATATTCATTTCCACAAGTTTGAATTCCAAATTTTCTCTCCATCTTTCCCCTCTGCACACCCAAAGTATATTCTAATTATCCCTCCCCCCAATCTGCCCTCCCTTCTATCACACCCCTCCCTTCCCTTATCCCTATCTCCTCTATTTTCTTATAGGGCAAGATAGATTTCTATACCCCATTGCCTGTATGTCTTATTTCTCAGTTGCATGTAAAAACAATTTTTAATAACATTCATTTTTTAAAACTTTGAGTTCCAACTTCTCTCCCTTCCTCCCTCTCCACCTATCTCCACTGCGAACGCAAGCAATTCAACATAGGTTATATACATGAAGTTATGTAAAAAGACTTTCATAAAAGTCATGTTGTGAAAGACTAACTATATTTCCCTCCATTTTATCCTGCTGCCCGTTTATTCTATTCTCTCTTTTGACCCTATCCCTCCTCAAAAGTGTTTACTTTTAATTACACCCTCTTTCCATTTGCTCTCCCTTCTCTCATACCCACCACACTCTGCTTGTCCCCCTCTCCCCTACTTTCCTGTGGTGTGAGATAGATTTTCATACCAGATTGAGTGTGCATATTATTCCCTCCTTAAGCCAAATGTGATGAGAATAAGCTTCACTTTTTCCCTCTCACCTCCTCCTTTTCCCCCTCCACTGAAAAAGCTTTTTCTTGCCTCTTTATGTAAGAGATAATTTGCCTCATTCTATTCCTCCCTTTCTCCTCCCAATATATTCCTCTCTCACCTCTTAATTTTATTTTTTTAGATATCATCCCTTCCTATTCAACTCACTCTGTGCCCTCTTTCTATATGTATATAATCCTTCCACCTACCCTAATACTGAGAAAATTCTCAAGAGTTACAAATATGATCTTTCCCTGTAGGAATGTAAACAGTTCAGCTTTAGTAAGTCCCTTATGATTTCTCTTTCCTATTTACCTTTACATGCTTCTTCTGATTTTTGTATTTGAAAGTCAAATTTTCCATTCACTCTGGTCTTTCCATCAAGAATGCTTGAAAGTTCTCTACTTCATTGAATGACCCAGTTTTTTCCCCTGAAGTATTGTACTCAGTTTTGTTGGGTAGGATTCTTGGTTTTAATCATAGCTCCTTTGACCTCTGGAATATCATATTCCAAACCCTTCGATCCCTTAATGTAGAAGCTGCTAGATCTTGTGTTATCCTGATAGTATTTCCACAATACTCAAATTGTTTCTTTCTGGCTGTTTGCAATATTTTCTCCTTGACCTGGGAGCTCTGGAATTTAGCTACAATATTCCTAGGAATTTTCCTTTTGGGATCTCTTTCAGGAGGCAATAGGTAGATTCTTTCAATATTTATTTTACCTTCCCTAGAATATCAGGGCAGTTTTCCTTGATAATTTCTTGAAAGGTGATGTCTAGGCTCTAGTTTTGATCATGGCTTTCAAGTAGTCCCATAATTTTTCAGTTATCCCTCCTGGATTTATTTTCCAGGTCAGTTGTTTTTCCAATGATATATTTCAGATTGTCTGCTATTTTTTCATTCCTTTGGTTTTGTTTTATAATTTCTTGATTTTTTGTAAAGTCATTAGTTTCCGTCTACTCCATTCTAATTTTTAAAGAATTATTTTCTTCAGTGAGCTTTTGGACCTCCTTTTCAATCTGGCCAATTCTGCTTTTTAGGGCATTTTTCTCCTCATTGGTTTTTTGGATCTCTTTTGCCATTTGGGTTAGTCTATTTTTTAAAGTGTAATTTTCTTCAGCATTTTTTTAGGTCTCCTTTAGCAAACAGTTGACTCATTTTTCATGATTTTCTTGCATCACTCTCATTTCTCTTCCCAATTTTTGCTTTACTTCTCTTACTTGATTTTCAAAATTCTTTTTGAGCTCTTCCATGGCCTGAGACCGATTCATATTTTTCTTGGATGCTTTGGATGAAGGATGCTTTGACTTTATTGTCTTCCATTTGCATGTTTTGGTCTTCCTTGTCACCAAAGTAAGATTCTATAGTCTGATTATTTTTCTGTGTTTTGCTCATTTCCCCAGCCATTTACTTGACTTTTGAATTCTTTGTCAAGATGGTTCTCTGCTTTCAGTAGGGGTAGGGGGCTGTATTGTCAGCAGCTCTATCTGTGGACCTAGAGCTTCAGGAAGAGTGGCTGCTGCTGTCTGTGCTGCTGGTGCAGATTCCTCCACCCTGTCCCCACTCTGCTGCCCTGAGGCTGAGGCTGGACCACTCCACTCTTTCGTACAGGTCCCACAGGTTTTTTCCACTCACTTTCCAATTTTTACTCAGCATTTTGGGGTTGTGAAGTTTGAAAACTGCCACAGGTGTGAGAGATTCAATCTCCTCAAGGCCTGTTTAGGTTCCCTTTCTGCCACCATGCATTGGACTGTGCTATGCTCTCAGCAGCAATAGACACTTTCTGCGACCTTCTAGACTGTCTTGGACTAGAGATTTGCTTCATTCTGTCATTCTGTGGGTTCTACATCTCTAGAATTTGCTTAGAATCATTTTTTACAGGAATTTGACTAGGCTTGGGAGGAGCGTTCTAGAAAGTCTGTGCTGTTATTCTGCCATCTTGGCTCTAACCCACTAGAATCATTTCATTAAATATTTTGTAAATGAGACTTTTATCAGAGAAATTTGCTGGAATGATTTTTTCCCCCAGTTTCCTCATTCCACTTTAATCTTAGTTTCATTGATTTTATCTGGGTAAAAACTATTAAATTTTAAGTAATAAAAATGATAAATTTTATCTTCTGTGATCCTCTTTATTCTTTATTTGGTCATGAACTCTTCCCATATCAATCTATTTGGAAATCAATTTCTTCTTTGCATATGTAATTGTTTGTGATGTCACCCTTTATGTCAAAGTCAAGTATGTATTTAGAACTAATCTTAGTGTACGAGATGAGGTGATGATACATACTTATTTCTGCTAGAGTACTGCTCAGTTTTTCCAGTAGTTCTTGTTCAATAGTGAATTCTTATACCATTAAGTGAGGTCTTTCAGTTTGCAAAAGACTACATTATTCGGTTCATTTGCATTTGTATGTTATGTATCTAATGTGTTCCAGTAATCAACTTTATCTCTTAAACAGTACCAAATTTTGATGATTGCTACTTTATAGTAAAAGTTAAAACCTGGTACTGCTAGCCCCACTTCTATACTATTCTGTATATAGTGGGGACACTATTCCATTGAGATTTTTGACCTTTACTTCTTCCAGATAAGTTTTATTTTTTTCTAACTCTATAAAATAGTGCTTTGGCAGGTTGTTTGACTTGTCATGAAATAAGTAAATTGATTTAAGTAGTTTTGTCATTTTTATTATATTGGTTCAGTTTAAGCATGAACAATTAATATTTCTCCAATTTTCTAGGTTTGTCATTATTTTTATAAAAAATACTTGAATTCATGGAGGTTTTATGTATATCTTCCAAGTATTTTATACATATGTAGTTATCTTACATGAATTTTTCTTTCTGTTTTTTCCTGCTGGGTTATCTTGTTAATATACAGAAATGTTGCTGATTCCCATAGAATTATTTTATATCTTATAACTTGCTGAAGTCATTGTTTCAATTAATTTTAGTTGACTTTTTAGAGTTCTCTAAGTAAACCATCATATCATCTGCAAAAGTGTTAGTTTTATTTCCTCTTTGCCCATGCTTATCCCTTCAATTTCTTTTTATTGCCTTTCAGCTAGCATTTTTATTCAAAATATTATATTCAAATAATATTGCTGACAATAGACACCCTCTCATTCCCCCTGATCTTATTGGAAAACCTTCTAGTTTATCGTCATTGCATATAATACTGGCTCTTGGTTTTAGGTGGGTAATACTCAACATTTTAAAGGAAGTTCTCTTTAAAAATACCTTGCATGGTTGTCTCAAGGCTTTTTTCACCTTAGAAAATAGATGCTATATTTACCTGAATTTTGGACTAACTCCAACTCAAATTCTACCAGAAATAGAATCTATGTAGAATGAGAGGATCTTAAATGCAGTGAAACATTCATATGATCTGGACACATCTGGAGTTCCATGTGCAGTTTTTAGAAGGAACTAAAATGGGTGCAGAAGAATGTGACCAGGATGATGAAATAATTTCATCGTCTGGAGACATTATAGCTATATTCACTTTAGTTCAATTTGAATGAACATGAATGAAGAATACTTTTTATAGTTCATTAACTAAACGTCCAAAGAATGCAGAAGAGGAAGTAGATTTGTTCTACTTGACCTTGTAATACAAAACAAGATTCAGTGGATAAAAGTTGCAGCATAAGGGGCAGGTTTTGGCTTCATACAAAGAACAATTTCTTAATGGTTGCAGTTGTTGCCCATGTATCATTTCTGTGTTCTAGGCTATCACATGATACAAAGGACCTTGATTCACTTTAGGGTATTTCTCTGTTTCCTCTGGCTCACTGCCTTTGGCCAGATAATCTCATATCATGTATGGTAATTGCCACCAAGCTTTCTTGTAAGCTCATGGTTCATAATGATAAAAAATTAACAGGTTTATTTATAGGTCAAAGAAAATAAACATTAAAGATTGCATAGGAAATGACAATTCCGTCCTAAAAACAACCCTCCCAAAGGCCTAAATGGCTTTTTTGTTGTTGTTGAGTAATTCTTCAGTCCTAATGCCGTTTGGGGTTTCCTTGACAAAAATAATGGCATGGTTTGCCATTTCTTTCTCTAGTTCATTTTACAAATGAGGAAACTGAAGCAAACAGGATTAAGTGACTTGCCCAGGGTCACACTGCTAGTAAGTGTCTGAAGTCACATTTAAACTCAGGTCCTAACTCCAGGGCTGCCCAGCTGTTCCCTAGGAGACTTCATTAGCTCAACATGTCAGTTGTGTGTTAGGGATCTCTTCTGAACTGCTTAACTAGTTAGAGGTGCTGACTCTGGACAGCAGATTCATTTCCCAGGTGCTAAGAAAGATATTATTTTAAACTCTTAAGCTATTCTGAAATGACTCAGCAACAACAGTAAGGAAAACAAGAGAAACTCAAATCACCAGGGACCACTTCTTACATCATTCTGAATAGAGTTATGAGTCCAGAGAAGTAAAGCTAGAGATGGTATATAGAAAAGAAATTAGAATATTTTTTATTTCTCCATAGAGGTAAGAACTAGAATCTATGGATTAAAATTGCAAAGAGAAAGAATTAGATTCTGTGTAATGTAAAAATTTTCTCATATCCTTAACAAGTGGAATGACCTTCCTTGGAAGGTAGTGAGTTCTTTATGACTGACGGTGTCCAAGTGAAGGCTAAGTAATCATTTGCCAAGGATATTATGTAGGAATTGATGACATGTCTTGTCCTTTCCAACTCTGAGATTCTGCACTCTTCCTTCCCTATCTTAATGAAACAATTGACTTCTCATTTTGTCAAAAGACTTATGTAAACATCAAAACAAATGTAGTATACCCAGGGGGACATTTAAAATGATTGTTTTTTATCAAGAAGGCAATATGACAGATGAACCCTTTTCCTTCCAGAAATTGACTGAAGGTTTATAGGTATAATTTCCTGTGTGCATCAATTTATATGCATATCTGTCTGTACAGTATTTAGTGAGGGTATCAATTCAGGCATGTTGTGCAAAGGTGTAGAAAGCAGGAAAAAGGACTATGAAAAACTTGACCTTCATTAATTCTGTAGGGTACCATTAGTGTCTTTTATCTTTCCTGTAGAGAGGAATAGGTTTGATAGATGGACTTAAATGGCAACCCAAAATTGAGGTGGGAAAGGTCTGATGCTGGTGGCTGAAGTTATATATTGTAGATTTGACAGAATTTGCTGGTTGGAAAACTGAGTAGTGAAAAGTCAATGAGAGGTTTGAGGCTTTTATTGATTAGTGGATTATTCTGGTGCCCTTTAACATGGAAGTAGACCTAGGTCTGAATGTCTTCAATGAGTTGGGACTGGTCTTGGGCACGTTGGGCCCTTACTACAGTGTCCCAGAAGAAGTCTATGGCTGCTTTGGATTTAGCAGCTGTGGATGGATTGCCATGAGCAAAATCAGGCTTCTAAATGAAGTCTGATCTTATCTATAAATCAAGGATCATTTATCAAGTGCCTCCTATGTGCCAGGCAACAGAGAGAATATATATTTGTCTTGTCCTCCAATTCCATGTGTAATATGTCTATCTCTTATTTTGGCCATAATTTGACTTTCTAAAAAAAATGGCAACGACCTCATGCTTTGCAAATTTGCTGATGTTTTGTTGAGAGGAATGGCCAACACTTTGGAAGATAGATCTGGGGCCTAAATGTCTTGATGGGTCACAACAATGGACAAAATCTAACAATGTGAAATTTAATAGGCATAATATGCAAAGTCCTATACTTAGGTTCAAAATACTAACTATGTAATGACTAAGATTGACAATCATTTAAAAATTTTATATATATATTTAATTTAATATTTATATATATTTATAAATATATATTTATATATATATTTTATACATATATATGTATATACATATATATGTATATTATATATTATAGTGGACCACAAGCTCAGTATGAATAAACAATATGAGAGAGCATCCCTCAATAGCTAATATGATCTTAGGGTCCATTAATAGAAGCACAAAATCCAGAGTGAGGATTGTGATGATCTTGTATACTGTATCCTCATCAGATCATTGTGTTCTGCTCTGGGTGCTTAGTTTTTAAATTAATTTTTCAATCAACAAAAATATGACTGTTTTCCTTTCTATCTTCCCAACTCTTCATCACCTTAATAAAGAAAAATAACCCCTGTGGCAAACATGGAGAGTCCAGCAAAACAAATTCTAGTATTAGTTGTGAGCATCCCCCCCCCAAAAAAATCTGTTTCCATCAGCACTCTGAGTCTGACACTTCTTAGTCTTGAAGGTGAGTAGTCTGTTTCATCATGAGTCTTCTGTAATCATGGTTGATTATTGAACTGATCACATTTCCCAAGTCTTTCCTTCTTTTAAAAATTTGTTTATTTATTTTTAATTCGTGGAATAAAACAAGTATTTCCATAGCATAGTGTAATAAAAAAGATTATTATGAAGATGTTTGTCTTTATAACATATTGTCATTACTTAAGTTGTTCTCCATGTTCTGTTCATTTCCATCTGTATCAGTTCATACAAATCTTTCCTAGTTTCTCTGAAACTGTCACTTTCATCACTTCTTATAACACAATTTTATTCCATCATATTCAAGTTAGTTCTTATGTTCTCTTGCTTGTGCCAAGACAAGGCATAGCAATGTTTTATAACACACACATATGCATATATGTATATATACACACATATACATACACACATTTGCATAATATATATACATACATACATACATATACACACACTCAAACGTAGCAGGGTTTTTTTGTTACTGATCTTTATGAAAATGGTCAAAAAGAGATACTCCTAGTCTTCTAAGGGAGACTTCTAGTGCCTCTCCCCTAAACTCTAATTCCACATAACCAGCTAGTTATTGGATATCTCTGACTCCCCATAGCCATTTCGAGCTCAACATGTCCAAAATGTAGCACATTATTTTCCCTCCTCCCATTCATCTATTCTCCAAACTTCACAAGTCTTTATAAACTTTTTGTGTAGGCACAACTATTCTTTTAGTCTGCTGAATTCTAAACTTTTGAGTCATCCTCAAATTTTCTCTGCCCTTTACTACTGTGTTCAATTAATTGGCAAATCTTAGTATTATGTCGATGATATCTCTTGCTTCCAATTCCGTCTCCATTCACATAGCAACTCATTCAGGTCTTCATTATGTCTTCCTCGTAATATATTGTAGAAGCCTCCTTTTTGGATTCTATTTTCCCTAACTCCCATCCTATTCCCCTAATCCATTTTCCATACTCCTATTTAAAAACCTTCAAGTAGCTCCCTATTTCTCAAACTCTGATGAAACATCATGAATAATCTGGTCACAAAAAAACTGATGAAGGAAGAGATTTAGCTTGACATTTTAATCCCATCATAGTTTGGTTCAAGCTCACCTTTCCAGGTTCATTGCATATGATTTCCTTTTACCTGCTCAGCTTCTGGAACAGCCTAACTGGACATTCCATTTCCTGTCTCCATGCCTAGAATCTTCTCCTTTACTACTACCTCATTGAATTCCTAGCTTCCTTTAAGTTTCAGGTCCAGCATGTGATAGTTTGGCTTTTGTTCTAAACAATGGCATGGCTATCAACAGAAAATGAAGGAATTTTCCCTTTGGTGGTTGATCCAGGGAGCAGGCATGGTCTTCATGTGGGTAGAATTAGGGGAAGAAAAGTCTATTTAAGGAGCACATAGGGGTTGGAACTGGATGTTCAATAGACATCTTAAACTCAGCACGTCCCAAACTGAACTAATGTTCCCTGTTATTGTAGAACCACTCAGCCCCTCATATCAAATTTATTTCCACGACCTATTGATTTTACCTTTTTAACAATTCTACATTGTGTTCTTCTGTGCTCTGACCAGCATCATCACTTCATGCCTTGATTATCACACTAGCTTCCTGGTGGGTCACTCCCTCCTGCAATCCATCCTCCATTTAGCCACTGAAATAATTTTCCTAAAGCACTGCACCAATCATGTCAAACCACCTCCCACCTTCATTCAATAAACTCCAGTGGCCCCCTGTTGTCTCCAGGATCAAATATAAATCCTATTCATCTTTCAAAACCCTTCATAACCTAGACCCTTTCTACCTTTCCAGTCTTCTTATATTTCACTTCCCAACATGTACTCTTCAATCCAGTGCCAGTAGCTTCCTGTTTCACGAACAAAATACTTTATCTCTCAAGTCTAAGCATTTTTTTCTGGCTTTCCCCCATGTGTGGAATTCTGTATCTCAACTCTGTTCCCTGACTTCCTTAGCTTCCTTTATGTTTTAACTAAAATCCCACCTTCTATGGGAAGCTTCCAACCCCTATTAATTCTAATACCTTCCTTTTATCAGTTATTCCTATCTATCCTATATGTATCTTGCTTTGTCTGTATTTGTCTGCATGTTGTCTCCCCCACGAGAGTGTAAGCTCCTTGAGAGCAGGAATTGTCTTCTGCTCCTTCTTCTGCTTCCCCAAACTTAGCGCTGTACCTGGCACATTTTTGTTCATTCGTTCAGTCATGTCCAAATCTTCATGGCTCCATGAACCATAGCACACCAAGCCCTTTTATCCTGTACTATCTTCTGAAATCTGTCCATGCTCATGTTTGTTGTTTCCATGACACTATCCATCTTATCTTCTGCTGGTTCCTTCTTATGCTTTCAATCTCTCCCAGCATCAGGGTCTTTTTCAATGAGTCCTGTCTTCTCATTGGCCAAAGTGTGTAAGCTTCAGCTTCAGTTTTTTGACCTTCTGAAGAGTAATCTGAAATAATTTCTTCAAATATTGACAGATTTGATCTCCTTGCTGTAGAAGGGACTCAAAAGTTTTCTTTTTTTTTCTTTTTTTTCTTTCAAAATTCTTTATTTTTCTGATTTGATGTTACAGTATAAATTGTTCTCCTGATTTTGCTCATCTCACTGTGCCTCAGTCTACAAATACCTTCTCATTTCTTTTTTTTCTTAATTTAACTTTTAACATTTATTTTCACAAAATTTTGGGTTACAAATTTTCTCCCCTTTTATCCCCTCCCCCCCCAAACCCAAGCATTCTAATTGCCCCTGTGACCAATCTGCTCTCTCTTCTATCCTCCCTCTCTGCCCTTGTCTCCATCTTCTCTTTTGTCCTGTAGGGCCAGATAGCTTTCTTGACCCCTTAACCTGTATTTCTTATTTCCTAGTGGGAAGAACATTACAGTTGATCCTAACACTTTGAGTTCCAACTTCTTTAGCTCCCTCCCTCTCCACCCCTTCCCTTTGGAAGACAAGCAATTCAATATAGGCCAAATCTGTGTAGTTTTGCAAATGATTTCCATACTAGTTGTGTTGTATAGGACTAACTATATTTCCCTCCATCCTATCCTGTCCCCCATTACTTCTATTCTCTTATGATCCTTTCCCTCCCCATTAGTGTCGACCTCGGATTGCATTCTCCTCCCCATGCCCTCCCCTCTATCCTCCCCTCCACCCTGCTTGTGCCCTTGTCCCCCACTCTCCTGTATTGTGAGATAGGTTTTCCTATCAAAATGAGTGTGCATTATATTCTTTCCTTTAGTGGAATGTGATGAGAGTAGACTTCATGTTTTTCTCTCGCCTCCCCTCTTTATCCCTCCACTAATAAGTCTTTTGCTTGCCTCTTTTATGAGAGATAATTTGCCCCATTCAATTTCTCCCTTTCTCCTCCCAATATATTTCTCTGCTTGATTTCATTTTTCTTTTTAAGATATGATCCCATCCTCTTCAATTCACTCTGTGCACTCTGTCTCTATGTATGTGTGCTTGTGTGCATGTGTATGTGTGTGCTCCCACCCAGTTCCCAGATACTGAAATGTTTCAAGAGATACAAATATTGTCTTTCCATGTAGGAATGTAAACAGTTCAACTTTAGTAAGTCACTTATGACTTCTCTTTGCTGTTCACCTTTTCATGGTTCTCTTCATTCTTGTGTTTGAAAGTCAAATTTTCTTTTCAGCTCTGGTCTTTTCATCAAGAAAATTTGAAAATCCTCTATTTCATTGAAAGACCATCTTTTCCCCTCAAGTATTATACTCAGTTTTGCTGGGTAGGTGATTCTTGGTTTTAGTCCTAGTTCCTTTGACTTCTGGAATATCCTATTCCATGCCCTTCGATCCCTTAATGTAGAGGCTGCTAGATCTTGTGTTATCCTGATTGTATTTCCACAATACTTGAATTGTTTCTTTCTAGATGCTTGCAATATTTTCTCCTTGACCTGGGAACTCTGGAATTTGGCCACAATGTTCCTAGGAGTTTCTCTTTTTGCATCTCTTTCATGCGGTGTTCTGTGGATTCCTTGAATATTTATTTTGCCCTCTGGTTCTAGAATCTCAGGGCAGTTTTCCTTGATAATTTCATGGAAGATGATGTCTAGGCTCTTCTTTTGATCATGGTTTTCAGGTAGTCCCAGAATTTTTACATTGTCTCTCCTGAGTCTATTTTCCAGGTCATTTGTTTTTCCAATAAGATATTTCACATTATCTTCCATTTTTCCAATCTTCTCGCTATGTTCTGTGATATCTGTCTTTCTCACAAAGTCCTTAGCGTCCATCTGTGCCATTCTAGTTTTGAAAGAACTATTTTCTTCAGTGCGCTTTTGAATCTCCTTTTCCATTTGGCTGATTCTGCTTTTGAAAGCATTCTTCTCCTCATTGGCTTTTTGAACCTCTTTTGCCAATTGAGTTAGGCTAGTTTTCAAGGTGTTAATTTCTTCAACATTTTTTTGCTTCTCCTTTAACAGGGAGCTGATCTGCTTTTCACGCTTCTCTTTCATCCCTCTCATTTCTCTTCCCAGTTTTTCCTCCACCTCTCTAACTTGATTTTCAAAATTCTTTTTGAGCTCTTCCATGGCCTGAGCCCATTGGGTGGGCTGGGACACAGAATCCTTGATTTCTGTGTCTTTGCCTTATGGTAAGCATTGTTCTTCCTCATCAGAAAGGAAGGGAGGAAATGTCTGTTCTCCAAGAAAGTAGCCTTCAATAGTTTTATTTCTTTTCCCTTTTCTGGGCATTCTCCCCAGCCAGTGACTTGACCTCTGAATATTCTCCTCACACCCACCTCACCTCCTGGTCCTCCCAGCCAGCGTTTGGGGACTGAGATTCAAATGCTGCTTCCCGCCTTAGGGCTTTTGGCGGGGGCAGGGCTGCTATTCAGTGTGAGAATTAAGTTCAGGTGGTCAGGTCAGGGCAGGGCCACCTCTCAGGCTCAGTTCCCTCAGGGGGTTTATGTACAGACCTTCCACAATGGATCCAGGTTCCCGCCCGCTTGGGGAGCCCCTGTCTGCAGCCGCCTCTCAGCTTCTATCTCCCAGGGGTGCCCGAGCCATGGGGGCACCCCACTCCCCTCTTGACCCGCCAAAGAGACTCTCTCACCGACCCCCGTCACCTGTGGGTGGAGGGGCTTGTGCCGCCCCTGGAGATCCCGTCCCTGAAGCCTGCTCAGATCTGTACCTCTCGGAGCCGCGGCCGCCGCAGGTCTGAGCTGGGCTCTGTATCTGCAGCGCGAGGGACCTTTTGCAAGAGGTTTGCAGGTCCCTCTGTGGGTGGAGGGGCCCGCGTGGCCGCTGGAGATCCCGTCCCCGTAGCCTTCTCGGATCTTTTCCTCACAGTGTTGCGGCCACTGCAGGGCTGCCCTCTGCTCCCAGTCCCGGCACCCAGTCCGCAGCGTGAAGGACCCCCCGCGAGAGGTTTGCAGGTCTCTCGGGAACAGAAATCTCCCTCGCTCCAATATTCCGTGGCCTCTGGGTGCAGAATTCACCGTGAGTTGGTCCCCTCTAGCCGTTCTATGGGTTGTGGGTTCGGAGCTATGTGTATGTGCGTCTTTCTACTCCGCCATCTTGGCTCCGCCTCAAAAGTTTTCTTTAGGACCACAGCATAAGTGTTGATTCTGCAGCATTCAGCTTTACTTGTTGGACAGCTTTCACAGTCATACATCACTACTGGAAAAACCATAGCTTTGACTATGCAGACTTTGGTTGGTGAGGTGATGTTTTTGCTTTTTAGTACGCTGTCCAGATTTGCCATAGCTTTCCTTCCAAGGAGCAAGCATCTTTTAATTTCATGGCTACAGTCACCATCTACAGTGATCTTTGAGCCCAGGAATATAAAATCTGACCCTACTTCCATTTCTTCTCCCACTGTTTGCCAGGAAGTGGTGGGTCCAGTTGCAAAGATCATAGATTTTTTTAATATTAAGCTTCAAGTCAACCTTTAAATTTTCCTTCTTCACCTTCATCTGACACATAATAGGTATTTAATAAATGTTTACTGACAGATTGTAAGCTCCTTTCGATGGCTGGAATTTTGTAGGTGCTTCATAGATGCTTCTTACATTCGATGGTCGAGCCTTCCTAATGCTGAGCTTTGTATTCTATATTTTTGTGGTTGTATTTTGTATTCTCTCAGGTGTATGCACAGCACACCTGACCAGTTTATTTATTTTTCAGATTACTTTAGGAAACATTCTATTTTCTTTTCTTTCAGAGTCGGGAGCTATACAGTGATGCAACAAATAAAAGCAACCGTATTTTCCTTTACTGTGCATTTTTGGACTTCAGGTATGTTGTCAGTAATTTGAGATTAATAATTGCTTGCATTTATATAGCACTTATTATGTGTCAGCTGCTTTACCAATATTATCTCAGTTGGTCCTCACAGCCATTCTGGGAGGTAGATATTATTATCCTCATTTTATAGGTGAGGAAACTGAGGCAGCAGAGGTAAATGATTTGCCTCAAGTCAACTAGGAACAACTTCCAAAACAACTAGGAAGTGTCTGAAGCTGCAACTGAACTCAGGTCTTCCGTCCTTATTCCAGGCCAGATCTCTATATACTGTGCCACTGGCTGCCTCTAATATCTTGTATCTGTCCTTCATTCTCAAGGAGGACCATGACCAAGATGATAACACGACTTGCAGTTGACTCTGAGTGAGGGAGGGCTGTGCATAGTCACCAACCTCAATTTCTTCTCCTGATCCATCTCTGTCCAGTGGCCTGATATGCATTAGCAGGGTTGGAGATGACCCAGGAGGCAATGTGAGATCCTGGCCCTTTCAGGCTAAGGTCTGATAGCATTCTCCCTTTGAGTGAGATACACCCACTCAATGAATAGGCTTCTTTAAGTAGTTGCCCAAGAGATGGCCCCTTTATTAAAAAAAAAAAATCAAACTGGAAGGGGAAGACGCTCAGGGTTCCTGGGTGAAAGAGAAGAAATGACTATTTAGTATTTAAATCTACTCTGTGCTAGGTGGCTGGAGACTTGCTGTCCAGTCTATGAGCTCTGGAATGAATTGGGTTTGAAGCTTGATCTTTGAGCAAGAAATGTAGCCAGTAAACCCAGAGGAGAAAAAGCAGCTTTTGGGCATGGAGTGTACCTTCTCCTGGGTGGAACACTGGAGGAGATGGAGGAGGAGGAGGAGGAGGAGGAGGAGGAGGAAGGGAAAATGATGATGATGATGATGATGATGATGGGTATGTGTGAAGTATAAGAAAGATGAAGAGAGAGAAATCTCTTAGGTAACGAGATAAAATTGAGGGTGATCTGGATTATTTTCAATTTATCCTGTCTAAATCTTGTTTTCACATAGTAGTTTGCACATGGTCTCCCAGTCATCCCCTTTAGATTATAAACTCCTGGAGGGCAGGGGCTATTTTTTGCTCTTTATATCCCCAGCACTTATCACAGTGCCGGGCACAAAGAAGGTGCTTAATAAATGCTTATTGACCAACTGTACCAAGCATCCTGGAATAGAAGCTTCTACCGAAGGTACTCATTAAACTTTCACTCAGGTTATTTGCTCAACAATGATTGAATCAGTCGGCATTTTTAAGTATTTATTTCTAGACACTGTTCGAAGAGCTTGGGGAAAAATAAAAATACAAACAAGCTAAGACCACCCCCCCCCCTTCCCCCAAGAACAATCCGTCCTCTCAAAGACCTTACGTTGTAATGGGGAGGAGGGAAAAGGAACACAACATAAGATATCTATAGGTGTATATGTGGTGTCCCCTAAGTCTTAATTTAGTTTTAAACTTGAACAAGATCAGACATATAAATGCTACAAATTTACAGCAAATAAAAAATAAAAAATAAAATAAAATAAAAAATAAAAAATTAAAAGCTTAATTTTCCCATTTATATAGTTTTGTCAATTTTGAATAATAAATTTTAAATTTTATTTTAATGTTTTTGGATGATTGATACTTCCTCAGGTTGGTTGTTCGGAGTTCTTCATGCGTGTCCCCTTGGATACCTGATCTGTCTTCACTAGATTTTTTTTTCTTGGTGAGGGTCACATCAAAGCTGTCATGTCTGAATCAAAAGCCTCATTTTGGGGATGATCTTAAGGCTAGGATTACATATGCAACCTTTTCAGTCACTGAGCAGCAGCTGATGAAAAGTTATAGGAAGTTCAAAAATTGACTGGAATAATGAAGTATAGCAAGAGATGGTTATTATCTTCAATTTTAATAAGAAATATTCAGTATTTAAAAATTTTAAGTAAACAACCTTTCAAATGTTGTTTTTGGTAAGTTTGTAGTAGTTATACTTCAGAAGTTGTTAAAGCTTAAAACTGCACTAAAAAATTTGGGATAAAACACATTCAGAGTAGATAGATGGTAATCTTGGGGTTAGCTAGGGGGCACAGTGTATAGAACACCAGGTCTGGAGTCAAGAACATCTGAATTCAAATTCGACCTTAGATGTAGACTAGCTGTGTGACCCTGAGCAAGTCACTTAACTCTATTTGCCTCAGTTTCCTCACCTGTAAAAAGAGCTGGAAAAGGAAATGGCAAACTTCTCTAGTATCCCTGCCAAGAAAACTCCAAATGGGGTCCCAAAGAGTTGGACATGTCCAACAAGAGTTGGACAACTACCACCACCACCACAACAACAAATCTTAGAGGGGAAGATATGACGCCAGCAGCCACAGGCACAGGGAAAGGACTCCAACAGAAGGTGTCATACTTGAGATGAATCTAGAAAGAAGCCAGGGATTCTGAGAGGCAGAGATGAGGAGGTGGATCCTTTGTCACAAACAGCTATCAGTCAAAAAGTCAATAATTTTCTTATTGAGTCCCATCCTCAGTGAGTCCTTGAAGTTCTTAAATTACTTCAATGACCTCTGAAGTCCCCTCTATCTCAGAGATTCTGAGAATCTTGAGAAATAGGACAAGAGAAATTGCTTCAAGAGGCTACTGGGAAAAGACCTTTTTTTTAAAGATAGAAAAGACCAGGGCATGTCAAGTGTTTATTGCCTCCTTTGTCTCCTTCGTCTTCTCATCAAGTCCTTCTTCATAATGTCTTTCATGTCAATTCCTTCCTTTCCATTCCCAGAAAATCCTCTAGTTCCTCCCTCATCACCTGTTGTGGTCATTCATCACTTCATGGCTCATTGTATTAGCATCCTCGCTGGCCTCATGGCTGGAGCTAACCTCCCTCCCCTGATGCTCCTTCTACCCTCTTCCTGCACAATCTCTGTACATTGTGCTTTATAAAACACAATTTTATTGTGTTTCTCTCCTATTGAAGAGCCCACTATAGTTCCCCAATGCCCATAGCATCAAGTCTGATAACTTTAAAGTTTCCGCAAGAGTATTACCCCAAATCTAGCTTATCTAATATTGTCTTCCCTATGCCTCCATTAAATTGGGAGTTCCTCTAGGGCTGGGCTTGTTTTTTTCCTTTTCTTTGTATCCCCAAAACTTATCACAGTTCTTGGCACATAGTAGGCACTTAATAAATGCTTATTGACTGACTTCTCCTGGGCTGGGGGAACCTGGGGCATCAAGGCTACATGTGGCCTTCTAGGTCCTTGAGTGTGGCTTTCTGACTGAGTTCGAGTTTTACAGAACAAATGCTTTTATTAAAGAGATTTGTTCCCTCATGTTTGGATTCAGTCAAAGGGCTGCACTTGAAGACCTAGAGGGCTTCATTTGGTCTTGAGACCTCAGGGTTCCCATTCCTGTGGAAGTCTTTCCTCTTTCCTTTCCACAACACAGACCAGGCAAATTCCAAGATGTCAAACTACCAGTCAGAGATTTGTGGGACTCACATCGTTAAACTGACAAATTATCATTTATTAAGCTCTTTCTATATGCCACAATATTATGTTATCCTATAATATAATAATATTATTACTGGCTGCTATAACTTGTTTAGTCAATTAGTCGTGTCTGATTCCTCATAATTCCATTTGGGGTTTTCTTGGCAGAAGTACTGGAGTGGTTTGCCATTTCCTTCTCCAGCTCATTTTACAGTTGAGGAAACTGAGACAGACAGGGCTAAGTGACTTGCCCAGCGTCACACAGCTAGTAAGTGTCTGAGGCCAGATTTGAACTCAGGTCTTTCTGACTCGAGGACCAGTATTATTTCCATTGTCTTAACCAGCTGCCCTTAACTATTGTAATAGCTAATAACAATAATAATTAATAATGATTGCTAGCACTTGTATATTACTTTAAAGTTTGTAAAGTACTTTGTAAATATTAGCTCCTTTGATCCTCACAACAACATTGTGAGGTAGCTACTGTTAATATTTACATTCTACAGGTGAGGAAATTAAGTCAGGTAGAGGAGGTTAAGAGACTTGCCCAGGGTCACATAGCTACTAAGTGTCTGAGATAGGATTTGAATTCAGGACTTCTAGAGTTTGTCCAGTACTGTATGAGATATGCCTACTGTAATCCTTCCTGGTCTTTATCCCACAGAATGCCTATGAAAAGTTTCCTGAACCTTGGAAGCAAATTCTATCCTCTTGTCTCGCCATTTTCCACTGGAGTGGGGCCTTAATGGCTGTAACCTCCCTGAGGGCAAAAACTGTTCATTTTTGTCTTTGTGTCTCCAGTGCTTAGTGGACAGTGAGGTGACAGTGGACAGAGTGCAAGGTCTGGAGTCAGGAGCTCAAATTCTACCTCAGACATCACTAGCTGTGTAACTCTGGGCAAGTCACTGAACTCTGTTTGACTCAATTTCTTCATCTGTAAAATGAGCTGGAGAAGAAAATGGCAAATCACTCCAGTATCTTTGCCAAGAAAACCCCAAATGGGGTCACGAGCAGTCCAAAGTGAATGAAATAACTAAACAGCATCTCTAGCACTTAGAATACCATTGTGTGTATACTAGGTGCTTAACAATTGTTATTAATAATGCAAATTATGCACATAATAATTGCTTACTATACTTGCATGATAATTGCTTAAATTGTACACTAATAATTGTGCACATAAGAATTGTTTAAATGAATTCAGGAGGTGATGTGGTATAGTGGAAATAGCACTCGATGTGGAATTATAGGACCTTCTTTCAAAACCTCCCTCTACCTCATACAGCTTACCACTTGTATGTCTTTGAGCAAATGACTTTTCTTTAGGACTCAGTTTCTTTCTCTGTAAAATGAGGGGCTTGAGCTACATTATCTCTAAGATCCCTTTCAGTTGTAAGTCTATATTTCCAGGTCTAATTTTCTTCACTGACCAAGAATCAAAGTGATCCTGTGTTCTTCACAACACCAGCCTCTGAAACATATGCTGCCCATCTGTAGGATGAACATAATGACCCCAAGTCCCTTTAGTGGCAATCACATAATGCAATTCAAGTCGCTGGTAACTGGGGGTGGGGTCCTTTGATTATTTGCATATTTTAATAATCAGAGAGTATATATCTTCCTGAAACTAGTGAAATGTAGGCCAATGTAGTCTATGTGGACAATCCCCAACAAAGACAATTTTTGCAGAAGATTTCTCTAACATGGGTTTCCATTCAAGGGGACCTTGGTCTGGTTCATTTGCTCCACAAGGATTTATTAAGGATCCACTGTGTGCTACACACACTGCGTAAACAGGGACAAAAACAAGGCTGTCCCTGACTTTGATGGGGTTGCCTTTAATGAAACTGGAAAAAAAATAGTAAATACAAAATAGAAGATATCTCAGAAACCTTAGTGCAGTTTTAAACAATAAGAGCTTAGAACTGCTCTAAAGCTTTTGGGACACCCTCTATATAGAAAATAAAGAGTAATTGCTGGTGGGGAATAGAAGGGCACTAAGAGCTGAAGGGAAGTCCTCTTGTAGAAGGTGCCACTTGAATCATGTTAGTAATTCTATTTTGACTTGGAATTAGGGATCCTAATCTTTTGGGGTTAAAAAAACATAATTCGTATCTGTGGGATTGGATGGCATTATGCACCACTTTTGAAAATCATTTGAAAATAGTAAATTTCCTAATCATCCAGTACATAAACAGAAAGAAATTAATTTGTCATATTTTCTATCTCATAAAGGTATCATAAAATTTGTTGGAACTGGAATTGGTTTTAGATATTATGTGGTTTGTCTAACCCCCTTATTTTAAAGAGGAGGAAACTGATGAGCAGGGGAGTTAAATGATTAGCCCAAGTTCACAGAACTGGTTAGTGACAAAACTTGAATTTGAACCCAGACCTTTTGATTTCAAAGCCTCAGCATTTTCCTCTATGACATCCATTTTTTCTGTGCTCTAAACCTGTCATTTCATTGGCATGAGGAACTCTCAGGAAAGAAATTCTTTCTATTAATGAAGATGAGTTGCTTCCCCCTTCCAAAAAAAAATAAATGAAAATAAATGAAAATGGGTACTTGTCCTCCAATTTATAAAGTTTTGGAGAATTATCTGATGTTACTGAGAGGTTAAGAGGTTTGCCTAGGTTCACATAGCCTAGAATCTAGGTCCAGCCCTGCCTGGAGAAAGGTTCAAATGTGAAGGGCTTTGAATGCCAAGGAAGGTTTTCATATTTGACCTCAGACCAATACTAGCTGGGTGACATGGTGCAAGTCACTTAACCCTATTTGCCTCAGTTTTTTCTTTTATCAAATGATCTGGAGAAGGAAACGGCAAACCACTCTACTATTTCTGCCAAGAAAACCCCAAAAGTGTCATGAAGAGTCAGACATGACTGAACAACAACGAAAACTCACGATAGGGAACCATTGGAATTTGTCTCATTTAAATTTAATAATCTTAAAATTTCAGTTGTTATATATAAAGTGAATTATTAAAATAATACATCAAAGATATTATTGATCTAGGAATTGCTAAAAATATTGATAGTTTGTTTATTGATTCACAAAATGACTATACTCAATAGACACAAGTAGTTTATTTTACAATGATCTTCAACATGAGTCAATTGTAGCTTGCTTTCCACATTGAATTGGGTGCTCTAGAGTGGAACCATCTTGGTATGAGACAGTCCTCTTCAAATAGCTCTTCTGGTACTATTGGAGTCATCTTCAGACTGATTTGTTCTCTTCTGGCTCTGCCATAATATGCTGAACCGGTCCTGATTTTCCTGCCAAAATCAGACCATTCATCATGAAAACCTGTGCTTTGAAACTGCTGTAACTGCATTTCAAAGTCATTAGGCTAACCCATCATTGAACAGCCTCTAAATTATTCCTTTCCAACTTCATCACTCATATCTCAGCAGCCTATTGAGACTCCCCTAGGACTGCAATGGCACCCATCACCTGCTTCCACTCTTGCTATGCTGTCTCAGGGACATTCTTATCTTAAGACTGGCTAGAATGTCCCCCATTCATTGTTCACTAATGAAAGTGGTGTGGGATCATATCCTTATCCGTTAGTCATCAGAATTACCAGTTTCTAGCTGGTTAAATTTATAGCTGACATTACAATTCAAATGGAATATTCAGCAAGAAACAACCGAAGCCAATTAATTTATTGAAGTTAGTCAAAATGATTTCTCCAAGGTGTGCCCTCCCTCTTTCCCCATGTCTTGGGATTATAGAGATCCTTCTTAGCTAAGTTGCTTATTTAAAAAAACAACACAATTTATTTTCGAAAGCGTTAGTTTCCCTTCTCCCTCCCTCACATTACAGCCACATCCTCTTAATTATACCTTCCCCTAATGAAACTTCTTTGGAATCCAGAAAGAAAATAACATTTAAGCAGAACCTATTGACACATAGACTAGGTTCAACTCTGTATGCAACACTTTATGTCTGCCGGCCCCATCTCTAAACTGGGAGAAGGAAGGTGGTTTCTTTGATCAGGAATCTGATAACCAGATTGTTCATGACAATTCATTGGCATTTGACAGTCTTTTAGTGTTGTTATTTCTTCAGTAATTGTTACTCTGTGTGTGTGTGTGTGTGTGTGTATGTGTGTGAGTGAGCACACACACACTCTTGGTTTGGCTTTTATGGCTCTGCCTCACTTCTCACACTCCCCACATTTACTCAATTGAATTTTCAATAAGCATTTATTAAGTGCCCTCTAGTTGAAAGACTGTGTCATGCTGGACTAACCATTTATCCTCCCAATGCCCAAGGCAGCTCTTTAAGACTATAAATGGCTGAGCTGGTGCAGATCTGTATTGGTAGAGGAAGTATCCTAATTGGGTGTTCTCTATACCAGTGAAATTCCCATCCATGTGTTAGATGGTACTGGTGCTTGGAAATAAAAAGAGAAAAAGTAGACAGTCCCTGCCCTTGAAGGAGGGTATTTTCTATTGGGGAATGTAGCATCTATAGAGATAAAGAAATTCATAATGTATGCACAGTAATTTCAGGGGTGATAATGAGGACAGCCCTAACAATCCAAGTCCATCCTTCCTTCCTTCCTTCCTTCCTTCCTTCCTTCCTTCCTTCCTTCCTTCCTTCCTTCCTTCCTTCCTTCCTTCCTTCCTTCCTTCCTTCCTTTCTTCCTCACAACTCTGGTTTCATTGGTATAGGGAACTCAAGGGGAGGAAGCTTCCTTTACCAGTGTAGATTGTCACTTATTCTATAACTTAACAGTCCTAGATTGCTGCTTGAAACACAGAGTAGTTAAATGACTTGTCTAGGGTCACATAGTCAGCATGTGTCAGGGTCTCATAGGACTTGAACGCATTTCTTCTTTCTTCTGGGATTAGCTCTTTATCCTTGATTACTCTGACACTTTTATTTGTTATGGTGCAATGACATTGCATCACATTTATGTCCTACTTTTTCCCCAAGCATTTCCAAATCAAGGGGCACCCTCTTAGTTTCTATTATTTTCTTTTCGTTACCACAAAGAGTGATGCTATGAATATTTTATCATCAAAAGGATCCTTTTCCTCATGGTTGGCCCCAAGGGGGATATCACTGTATCATTACATAATCTCTCTAAAATAATCCAACTTCTTGGTGTCATTCTTTAGTTAATTACAAATCTTCTAAGAAATACCAAACAAGTTATGTTTCTGCTTTGCTTTGATCTTTAGCTCTGGAGAAGGCATCTGGTCAAACCAAGGCTGTGTCCTCACTGAAGGGAACCTCAACTACTCCATCTGTCACTGTAATCACCTCACCAACTTTGCTATTCTGATGCAAGTGGTACCTCTGGAGGTAAGAACCTATATGGTGAGCGGGACCTTCAAAGCCCTGCTTGGCATCTCTCTTGACCCAGGGAAGGTTTGTTGCTTAGACAGGAGGCAGCAATCAGCAATGGAGAAGAGATGACAATAGGCAGGAGGCTTGGTCATTTGCATACCTAACCTTCATGGGTACATGAAATGGGAAGGATGGTTGGTCAAAGATCACATTTTTTGCCATGGTCAGACTTAAAGATGATGATTCTGGCCAGTAGACTAATGATGTGAAGTTCCACAGTGGGGCAACCTTGAGGTTTGTTCCAAGGCATACTTGAGTATGAGTAAGGGATAGGTGGCTAACAATAATAAGAATGAGAATAACAGCTAGCATTTGTTTACAAAGCAGTTCTATAAATATTATCCTCCCAACAGCCTCACAACAATCTTCATTGATACACAGCAGACATGCTTTGGCACCTAGGCACTATGCTCAGTGCTGCTGGGATAAAGACAAAAATGAAAAGGACCCCATCTGCAAGGATTTACGTTCTACCAGGGCTGTGGTCGAGGGAGTTGGGGCATGTGGCATGTATACAGAGAAGTCAATAAAAGGTCATCTTAGGTTTGACTGGAAATTAGAGGGATAGTAATAATAATAATTAAAATTCATGTGGCTCTTTGAAGTTTGAAAAACATTGTATATATGTATCTATACATATATATATGTTTATATACATGTGTGTGTAAAAGCACACATAAAACTGATTGTGTGACATGGGAGACACTGGCACAGGACTGCTCAGTGTGGTGTTCCCACATCAGAGAAAATGTTGGGCTCTATGAGCAAAGCAGAATTGAACCAGCTCAAAGGAAATTCAGGATGCACAAATTTAGAATAACCACCCCAAATGTTCACATGGACTATCTCTGCCTGATCTGTGGTAGAGCATTCCAAGCTTTTATTGGTCTGATCAGCCACAGTTGGATACACTGTAACTTGACTTTAGCACGGTGATGCCATTTTGGTCCTCTTTGAGAATGGACAACAACCAACCAACTAATCAACCAACCAATATGTATGTATGTGTGTGTGTGTGTGTGTGTGAGTGTGTGTGTAAAAATCTTGTGATGTAAGTGCTATTATTATCCCCATTTTACAGATAAAGAAATTAAAGCAGACAGAAGTTAAGTGACTTGCCCAGGATCATACAACTATTAACTGTCAGAGGCAGAATTCAAATTTAGGTCTTCCTAATTCCAAGTTCAGCACTCTACTATGCTAAGTTGTTATTGTTTAATTGTGTCAGATTCTCTGTGATGGCATTTGGGATTTTCTTGGCAAAGATATTGGAGTAGTTTGTCATTTCCTTCTCCGACTCATTTTACAGATGAGGAAACAGAGGCATACAGGTTTAAGTGACCTGCCCAGGGTCACACAAGTAGTAAGTGTCTGAGGTTGGATTTGAAGTTAGGAAGATGAATCTTCCTGACCCCAGGTCCAGCATTCTATCCACCACTCAGTTACTAAGTTACAATGAAATAAATCTAAAAAGGTAGATGAGAGGCAGGTTTAGCCTTTAAATGGCATATTTGCTCTCACAAGTAGTCAAGAGCCACTAAAGATTCTTGAAGAGGGGAGTGACATGGTCAGCCCTTTGCTTAAGGAAGATGACTTTTGCCTCTGTGTGAAGAATGGATTGGAGTGGAGAGAGACTGGCAGCCCAGAATCCAATTTGAAGCTTGTTCCAATAGTGGAGGTAAGAGGTGATGAGTATGGATTTTGGTGGTGATTGTGTGAGAAGAGAGAAAGGAACAGATGCCCAAGATGTTATGAAGGCAGAATCAAAAAGACTTGACAACTGATTGAATATGGCGTTCAGTGAGGCGAGGGGAGAGGGAGGCTTCTTGAACAGATGAGTGAAACTCGGGTTGTATAGAAGAATGAATGAAGTTAAGGAACTTGCTGGTGGGCATATAGCTAATGTGTCAGAAGCTATCCCTGACTCAAAGTCTAGCATTCTAACCACTAGGCTAGGTCACGAGGTGTAGTGGATAGAGCTGTGTCCCTAGAGTCCCTAGAATCTGAGTTCAAATACAGCCTTAAACACTTACTCTATGTGCACTTCTATTTGCCTCAGTTTCCTCATCTGTAAAATGGGGATAACAATAAGCCCACCTCTCAGCGTTGCTGTGAAGATCAAATGAGATATTTGTAAAGTACTTTGTAAATCTTAAAGCATTGTATCAGCACTAAATGTTATTGTTTTTATTTAATATTTATTGTGACCTATCTATATTATTTTAATGTAGGTAATAATAACAATAAATAATATTTATTATTACTTACCTATAAAAATATTTTGCCATGCTACTACTACTAAGAAGCATGGCATAATGGATAGAGAGCCAGCCTTGGAATTAAGAAGATGTGAGTGAACCCTGCCTCAGAGGTATGCAGACAGTGTGACTTTGTGATTCTGACAAGTCTCAGGGTTCCAGTCAATTCTCTGAACCTAGAGGTTATAGACCAGGTATTGGTCTACATTAGAATAGGGATTTGTCTCTATGGAACTTCCCTTAACAATGAAATTGCAGGTCTGGGTGATGCTGCTTCTGCTGCTGCTGGTGATTAGGATGATGATGGTGGTGATGATGGTGGTGATGATGGTAATGATGGTGGTGATGATGGTGATGATGGTGGTGATGATGGTGATGATGGTGATGATGGTGGTGATGATGGTGATGATGGTGATGATGATGGTGATGATGGTGATGATGGTGATGATGGTGATGATGGTGATGATGGTGATGATGGTGGTGATGATGGTGATGATGGTGATGGTGGTGATGATGGTGATGATGGTGGTGATGATGGTGATGATGATGGTGATGATGGTGATGATGGTGATGATGGTGGTGATGGTGGTGATGATGGTGGTGATGATGGTGATGATGGTGGTGATGATGGTGATGATGGTGATGATGATGGTGATGATGGTGATGATGGTGATGATGGTGGTGATGATGGTGATGATGATGATGATGATGGTGATGATGGTGGTGATGATGATGGTGATGATGGTGATGATGGTGATGATGACGGTGATGATGGTGATGATGGTGATGATGGTGATGATGATGGTGATGATGGTGATGATGGTGATGGTGGTGATGATAGTGATGATGGTGATGATGGTGATGATGGTGGTGATGATGGTGATGATGATGGTGATGATGGTGATGAGGGTGGTGATGATGGTGATGATGATGATAAGGATGGTGATACAGGATTTATCTCTGTTTTACAGATGAGGAAACCAAGGCTTAGAAGAGTTACATGACTTCACGTGTTATATAAATGTGAACCATTGATTTCAGAAATTTATTCTTCTTCCTTTCAAGAGATGCCTTGCCAAATATCCTCTTTGAACATGTAAAATAGATTTTAACCCAAAGTGTTCAATTTTTTCAAGTCATTGTAAAATAAATTCATATTCAGCCAACAAATAATGCCAACAGTGAGTAATCATTGCATAGAATGAACGCATGGCAAATAAAACGTAAGGCCGGTATAAAAATAAATGGCACAGAAAGATGACATGTGTAGAAATCACATAAAGGCAGCAGCCATGACAGGCAGTTACAGGGTATGGTGGAAAGGGCTGGACTCAGAGTTGGGAAGACCTGAGTTCAGATGTGTAATCCTAGGCAAGTCACTTCGTCTTTCTCACTCTCAGTTTCCTCATCTGTAAATGGGGATAATAACAGGATTACTCACCTCCCACACTGGTAGTGAGGATCAAATGAGATTACACATTTAAAGGACTTTGTAAACCTTAAGTATCATATAAATTCTCGCATTATTATTGTTAGTTCATCAATAAATAACAATTTTCACTAAACTACCACCATAAAAATACCATCTTATCAAATACATCCCACGCATTAATACATTAGTCTTTGTATTCAAGAGTCTTTCCTGGGCCCTCTCAATGCTAGCACCTTCCCTCAGTCTCAATTTATCCTGTGTATATCATATATGTACCAATTTGTATGTGTGTATGTGTGTGATCTGTGAGCTGCTTGAGGACAGTGCAAGGACTGTTTTTGCCTTTCTTTGAATTCCTAGACTTTAGGGAGTATTCTTATTTGCTTGGCAAATAGTGTTGTTCTCAGTGTTCAGTTGTGTCCAACTTTTCCTGCCCCTGTGGACCACAGCATGTCAATATTGGGGTTTTCTTGGTAAAGATACTGGAGCGGTTTGTCATTTCCTCCTCCAGCTCATTTTACAGATGAGGTAACTGAGGAAAACAGAGGTTAAGTGTCTTCCCCAAGGTTACACAGTTGGTGAGTATCTGAGGCTAGTTTTGAACTCAAGTCTTCCTGACTCCAGGCCTGATGCTTTATATGCTGAGCCACCTTGCTACCTGCTGGCAAATAATACATGCTTAATAAAATCACTTGACTTGTCAGACAATGAGAAAATAGGAGGTACAATGGGTTGATGAGGAGAAGAAATATGCAAGGTGGAGAATGGGGGGCAGAGATAATCTTTGAAAAGTCCTAGAAGAAGCCCTCATCTATAAGAAAGGAGGTAACTTGGAAGTCTGGGGAACTTTTTGAGAAGATAGACAGTTGCAAGGAGCATTGGGAGGATGGGTGGAGAACAGCTGAACAGGGATACATTAGGGTGTCAAGGACAAACTTTACTGATGTTGATTTTTTAAACCAGGATAGTGCCTGAGCTATAATTAACTTTTACAGCCATCTGGCATAAAGGGAGAACATGATAAATGATTGTTGACTGACTAGCTGTCTAGCCACTGTAGAATAAGGAAACCATGGGACATAGTGTTTTATAATTATTAATCCATACTTAAGTAGGGGACCATATTGGCTTATCCCCGCACTGATCCTTTTAACTCTGGCACTCTGAATCTAAGAATGGGGCTAGAATCTTTTAGTGGAGTTACTCCTTGGGTGAGGGATCATATCATATCAATACTTCAAGAAATTAATTCAGAAATGACAAACCAATATTTTTGCCAAGAAAACCCCAAACAGGGGCACAAAGAGTCAGGCACAACTAAAAAATGACTGAATAGCATTCAAATATAAGGTCAAACGCTGAAACTGAAGCGTAAATACTTTGATCACACAATAAGATGGGACTCATTGGAAAAGATCCTGATGTTGGGAAAAATCAAAGGCAAAAGAAGGGGAGTTGGCAGAGGTTGAGATGGCTTGAAAGCGTCATGGAAACAACAAACATGAACTTGGACAGACTTTGAGATCTAGCAGAGGATAGAAGGGCCTGCTGTGGTGTGGTCCATGGGGTCATGAAGATTCATACATTACTGAATGACTTGAACGACAACAGAAATAGAGGGACCATAGCAGCAACTGGATAGGATCATGGGTATAGAACGAAAAGGGACCTCAAAGACCATCTAGTGCCATTTTGTACTGAAGGAGCCTGAGGTCTCAAGATATAAAGTTATTTATTCAAGGTCACACAGGTAGTAAATGTCGTTAAGTAACACTTAAAAGTCAGAATTCAAACTCAGGTCTTCTGGGCTCCAATATTCTTGTTCCATAGCACCCTAGTCCCTCTCTTATTAATGAATGAATTAACTCATTTGGGGGAAGATTGAATCCTAGAATGAGATCTAGAAAGGACCAAAGAGGTCATCTGGTTTAGGATCATAGATCTAAGACTGGAAGGGACTCAGAGGTGATTTCTTTCAATCCTTCCATTTTACAGATGGGAAGACTGAGGTCCAGAGAGGTTTTGGTGATTTGCTTTAAGTTACCACTTTGGAGAAGGAATTTGAACTCAACTCCTTTGAAGCCAGAACCAATGAATCAAATAAAAAGAAATAATAAATAAAAATTTAAAAAATCATATAGAACTACATGTAAAGCAATACTAAAGTGCTCTACAAACACCAGCTCTTATTACTTACACTGGTTCACATTTCTTCCCTTCATTATATAGTTAAGAACTCAAGATCAAAACTTGGTCCTCTGGCTCCAACAGTTCAGAGATTTGCTAAGAATTGTATTAGAAGTAATTAATAAATATTTTTGTGATGAATGAAAAGCATGATGAGAAAGATCAATCCCAAACTAGATTTGACAACTAGGTGACTCACTGGACAGAGCTTTGGACCTGGAGTCATGAAGATCTCAGTTCAAATCCAGCCTCAGACACTTACTAATTATGTGGTCCTGACCAAGTCATTTAAACTCTATCTGCCTCAGTTTCCTCAGCTGTAAAATAGGGCTTATAGTAGCACCTGCTTCCTAGGATTCTTGAGAGGATCAAATGTGATAACAGCACAGTGCCTGGCACATAGTAGGTGCTTAATAAACACTTATTTCCTTTACTTTGTTCCCTTTCCTAATCCAATAGGTTAATTGATAATAAGGTCTGTCTTCTACTGGTATGGAGGCAGGTAGGTGACTCAGTGTATAGAATGCTGGGCCTGGAGTTCAAATCTGTTCTCAGACCCTGACTAGCCATGTGATCCTGGGCAAATCACGTAACATCTGTTTTCCTTAATTCTCTGGAGAAGGAAATGGCAAGCCACTCCAAAATCCTTGTCAAGAAAGTGCTATGGAAAATATTGGTGTGCTATAGTCCACGGTGTCACTAACAGTTGGATACAACTCAACAATAACAAGAACTATTGGTGTGTGCTGGTGGTGGGGAGGGGGGCTGTCTGAGGCTTTATGTATGTAATCATCCCCTATTGATCATGTATATTGTCTTAATTCTTCACGTTTGAAGGCTAGACTCCCCTTGGTCTCGACAGCATAGCCTCTGGGCACACCAAGGCTCTGACCGCCATGTTACCAGATGATGCGGTCCTTTTGCTAAGGGGTGGTTCTCAATAATCCATGGCTGAAGTCAACCATGCTGAGGCCTAGCCTTAGATGAGTCAAATGCAGGACTGCTGGAGGGGTATTAAGCAATCTTGGCAGGCCATTTGCAAACTCACATTTTCTGCCAAAGCCCTTCCAGTGTTTACCCTCCCATGGAGGGTTCTGTGACAGTTGATACAGAGTGCTGGAAAGCTAGTAAATGTATTGCTTGGGGCTCTGTTTATTTACTATGGTCTAATCACTTACCCTTGGGGCCCAGGCAAGGGATTTGATTTGTGTACTGTGTACCCAGAGCTACCCCTCCTGGCTCAGGACTCCTCCAATGGAACTGTTCCAGGGTACCTGAACCCAGAGGCAATAATTTCTTGGATGAGGACCACTCCCCAGGAGGTTGGTGAGAAGACCTTAGGGGAAGAAATGAGCTCAAAGGCCGACTTCCAAGGACATTCCCTGGTGCCAAGATCTGACTTGGGTTACAGTTTTGCCTTCATTATATTTTCCCTACTCCCATTATTAAGATGTTGGAACTGAGTAGTCAACCAGAATCTCAGACAAAAGTGTGCCAGTTACAGACAGGACCTAGATACAATCTAGAATTCAGGGGTGGGGAACTTGTGGCCTTAAGTTCTGTAAAATTTGGATTCAATCAAAAGACTATGCTTAAGGATTTAGAAGGCCACATGTGTCCTTAAGGCTGCAGGTTCCCCACACCTGATTTAGACCTTGAATTTCCGACCCCTGTTTTGCTGAAGTTATCTTGAGTATTTTTAATGTGTTGGGTGTTCATTTCAGTCCTTGAAGTTTAGCAGAATGCCAAACTCCTTGGATTCAAATCCTTCCTCTGACAGTACCTGTTTGATTTTGGGCCAGTTATTTTTAACTCTTGGACACTTAATTTCCCCATCTGTACAATGAAGTGATGGACAGGTTGGCCTCTGAAGTTCCTTCTGTCTCTGGGTCTATGATTCAATGAGCCTTCTTGGGCAATGAGCAGAAATAATGGCTCAAGAGAGGATCAAGCAAGATGGGAATGTTCCATATATTCTCTATTGAAAATCAGTTCTCCAAGTCAGATGTGGGGCATTTGGAAGCTGGCAATACACATTTACAAAAGGGCTACTGGGCATGAGGGTCTATGCTTAGAGCTGAGGCTCTAGAGTTCCTGCCTTTAAGGGCCTTGGCATCTACTATGACATATACAGAAATAAGTATGGTATGAAATAAAGATCATGGGAAAATCAGAACAGGGAAGGGGGCACTGAGATGAGAGAGTGCACATGTCCAGACCTAGGGGATGGCCTGCAGGAGGATTTCAGACAAGTGAAGATGAGATCTGAGAACAGAAAGAGGTTCGATTGGGATGGAGCAGAGATTGTGGGAAGTAGAGTCATGTGAATCTAGGATGGAATGGTAGGTTTGTTTATAGCCTGATCATGGAGGATTTTAACATTTGTAACTTATAGCAGAGGTCATAGGGATCCACTGAAAGCTTTCAAGGAGGGGACTGCCATAGTCAGAGCTTGAGAAAGACTTGAGAAAATTCTTTTGGCAGCTATGTGGAAGATGGAATGGAGAGGAGAGAGAAGCAGGAAAATCAGCTAGAAGGCAGTTATTAAAGTCTGAGCTGTCACAGAGAAAGGCTGGAAATTTGTATGTCTGTGACAAGTACCAGGGACTTTGCCTAAGGCAAGAAGCATGAGGGGACAACCTAAGTTGGAAGGGATCAGGCATGAAGATATGACAGACCCATTGGGACAGGGGCTGCTTTGGAGAAGGCTGTTGCATGGTGGCCAGGGCTATGGTAGACTGGAAAGGGCTTGAGTTCAACTAGCCAGTTATCTGGTTACCCTTCTATCTTTGCTTCTTGCTAAATAGATGCTAAATGCTGTTACCTGGTAACTTACCATTTTAACTTTATCTTGAGAAGTAGGGGCTAAGGATACTTTGCTGAAGGAGTGTAGTTTTATCAGTGCCCCTCTGAATTTGCTGCCTTAGAGCAAATATCTAGTGCCCTGGCCTAGTTAAGGTACTGGGGATGTCGGGGTCATCACCGCTCATCTGTCAATGCTATTAATTATCAATAACCTTGAAGGAAACCCTTGTCTGACTTTTTGTTTGTTTGGTGGAAGAATAAAACCTATATAAAATTATATTTTTAGAGAAAATTGCCTTGTTGTTGTTTAATTATTTTAGTCATCTCCAACTCTTTGTTTGGGTTTTTTTGTTATTTTATTTTATTTTTTTTGGTTAATGTTGGCAAAGACACTGGAGTGGTTTGCCATTTCCCTCTGTAGCTCATTTTACAGATAAGGAAACTAAGGCAAACATAATTAAGCGACTTGCTTAGGGTCACACAGCTAGTAAGTGGATTTGAACTCAGTCAGATAAATCTTTCTGGCTACTGGCCCAGCACTCTATCCACCTAGCTACTGTTCTAGAGGAAGAACTGTATTGGCCCTGATACTTACTATTCAAGTGATCTTGGGAAACAACAACTTCCCTGGGTCTCCATTTCCTCATAGTATTCCTATAGGATTATTTAGCTTAATTAATCAAAAAGATAACACACTTAAAGTTGGAAGGGACCTCAGAGGCCTTCTAATCCAGTCCCCTCATTTTACAGATGAGGAAGTAAGACTCAGAGAGACTGACCTACTTAAAGTCACACAGGTAGTAAGGGGCAGAGTCAGGATTTAAATCCAAGTCTGATGACTCCAAAATTCAATTCTTGGCCACCTTTTCCTAACCCCATGTATTGGATTCTTTAGGAAACTGAGGCTCTGGAAGGACAATTGACTTCTTTCCCTTGTTGGCTCCCCTATTCACATGTGCCACACAGATTTTCCCCATGCCTGCTGTTTTTAGACAGTGTTCTTTTATTTTTCAACAATAAAACTTATTTTTGGAATTTTTATATTTTTGTCCTGGAGATCAATTTTGGAACACCAATTTACCATCAAGACATTGTTTGTTTTTCTTCTTGTGATTTGAAGAATTCAGCTTGCCATGTCTAAACTTTATGAGTGAGATACAGTCATGTTACAGTCCTGACTTGGCAATAGCTGCTGGAGTTTGGAGGGGAACGTCCAAATGCTACAAAGAAAAGCTCTTTGCTCATCTATGACATTATTCTCCACATGTTATATTTTCTTTCACTGGGAGGGTGGATGTGGAAAGGGGAACCATTCAGGAATAAAGTGTATTGGCTCAATTCCATCCAATCCAATGAGCATTCTTGAAGTGCCTACTGAATGCAAGTCACTGTGTCAAGTACTGGGGTACAAAGATAAAAAGACAACGTTCCCTGTCCTCAGGAAATTTACATTTTGCTTTTTTTGATGGCCTAGTTTATCTCTCCTCCACAAAAAATTTGCTTACTCCATCAATCAGTCGACTATTTATTGAACTTCTACCATAGGTTTGGAACTCCGCTGAGGATACAAAAATAAATACAAAATAAGTTATAAGATAATAAATTACAAAGATAACTTCTGTACTTAAGGAGTTTATTATAGTCTAATGGTGCTGTGATTTCATTGACGTAGGGAATTCCCACGTGAGGAAAATCCCTCTACCAATGCAGGTTGGAACCTTCTCTACAAATTATATTTTTAGGGAGAGTTACGTTAGGAACTCGAAGTCTGGATGAATTGTTTGTTCACTTGTTTCAGTCATGTCTGACTCTCCATGACCCCATTTGGGGTTTTCTTAGCAAAGACAATGGACTGGTTTGCCATTTCTTTCTTCAACTCATTTTACAGATGAGGAAACTGAGGCATACAGGGTTAAGTGACTTGCCCAGGGTTACATAGCTAGTAAGTGTCCGAGGCTGGATTTGAACTCAGGAAGATGAGCATTTCTGATTCTGAGCATGGTGCTCTGTCTACTGGGTCACCAAGCTGCCCTTCTAGAAGGGTATTAAAATTTTAGGTTCCATACTTAATATCCATGTGATCTTGGGAAACAACTTTCCTGGGTCTCCATTTCCTCATTCATAAACTAGCAGGAAGGAAGAGTGAAGAGGGTTAGACTAGAACTCCTCCAAGTTCCCTCTAAATCATGCCCCAGTCATCCTTTTACTAAGATAAAGTCTGGAATTAGGCAGCCTCATCTTCCTAGTTCAAATCCAGCCTCAGCCTCAGGGATGGGGAAGACTATTATCTTCCATTTTACAGATGGCAAAACTGAGGCTCAGAGAAAGGAAATGACTTCCTGAATCAAATTACCTGTGGCTCAGAAACAGTCATTTGAGTTAGTTTCCTGTGCCTTTTTTTTGAGGCAACTTTAATGCTCAAACAGAAAACTGGGTGATATAGAAGTGAATGACGGGGACCTAGATTGGCAATGGCAGGTCTGAAATCCAAATGTCTCATTCTAAAATACAAATTAATTGCCTAACAGAACCACTTAATAAATGTTGAATTGATAAAGTTGCTTATATTACTTCCCCCAAATCTCCAGTAACTTGGGATATTAACTTCTACCTGCTTGTCCCCTTGCTTCCAAGGTGCTCCACTGCCTGCCTCCATCCTCCTTGACCAGCCTTACCTCTTGTTTTCTTTCATACATTCTCCAGACAAGCTAGAACAGCCACTACCTCCTGTAAGTCAATCAACCAAAGGCCATTTGTTGAGGGACAGGCATTGGGCTAAGTGCTGGGGATATAGAGGAAGGTAAAAGACAGTCCCTATTTTTCACATTAATTACATTTCTATTAGGGGAGACAATATGCAAACAATGATATACAAGCAAGCTATAGATAGCAGAGATTGGAGATTATCCACAGAGGGGAAGGCTCTAATTTCAAGAGAAAACCTTCTTGTAGAAGGTGGAACTTTGGCTAAGACTTGAAGGAAGCCAGGGATGTAGAGGTGAGGTGGAAGAGATTTCCAGGTATGGTGGACAATCAATGGAAACATCTGGAATTGAGAGAGGGAGTGTCTAGGAACTGCAAGGAGGTCAGTGTTGTTGAATGTATGGAGAGTATAAGTTATAATAAGAAAGGAAAGGAGGAGGATACCAGGTTATAAGGGGCTTTAAAAAACAAACATATGATTTTTATATTTGATCTTTGAGATGATGGGAAGCCACTGGAGTTAATTAAATAAGGACATGATCAGACTTGTTCTTGAGGAGGATCACTTTGACAGCTGAGTGGAGGACAAACTGGGAGTGGGGTGAGATCTGAAGTTGGGAGACTTCCCAGCAGATTATTGCCATAGTCCAAGTGTGAGGAAATAGGTGTCCCACTCAAGTGGGACAGAGTCAGAGGAGAGAAGATTATTCCCTTCTTTCAGCACACTGTCCACAGTACCCAAACAGACTTCCCACAGTTCTGCATGTTGAAATTCTGTCCATCCTTCAAGTTCCAACTTGGGAACTACTTTCTCCATGAAGCCCCTCCCTGCCAATCAATTTTATACCACTCTACCTAGACCTCTCCTATGTATTTATCATATGAGAACATATTTTAATCATTTGTATACTTGGCCTGTTAGATTTCAAACTCCTTGAAGGTAAAAATCTGTCTTGCTTCATCTTTATAACACTAGCACCCAACACAATGTATTAATTGCACTTTTTTTTTTTTTTTTGCTAGGGATGGGAGGGATGGTGAAGGGGTCCAGACCTGTGACCTAATCAGCATGGGGAACGCTTAGGGTAAAAATTTCTGTTGTTGCAGATCGTTCATTCATCTGGAACTCAGAGAATTGAGAGGCTCAGAGGGGCTTAAGAAATATTTGTTGAATTAAATTGTGATTATATTTTTTTTAGAATACTTTTGGCACAGTAGGAAGAAACCAACAAAACACTGGATTTGGAATCAAGGTGACTGAGATCAAATACCCTCTTGGATGCTTTTGTGCTCTTGGGGAGGACTCATCTTCCCAGTTTCTTCATCCATTAAAATTGATGTGTGGGGGAGGCAGAGAAGGACAATATGGTCCATAAGGTCTCTCCCAGTTCTAAATCTATAATCTAGTCATTTGTCCTGGATTTCAAACACCAGCATTTCATCACATGTCTAGTTCCATGGAAGTTGATATGGAGAGACCAGCTGAGTGTGGTGGGGAATTAGGGAGCCAGTGTGGTTAAAGAGGGAGGGAATTTTGCAATATGTGAAGGGTGCTATCAGCTAGGCTCTGCCACTGCAGGCTTCCTCTACGGACCCCGCTACATCTTTTGTTGTTTCTAATGAAGGCTAGTCTGAGCCTCCCGGGGAGTTGACACAGTGAAGTCTGGCAAGTCCATTCAAAAACAAGCAGACTCATCCGTGAATTGAGAAGACTGAGTTCTGTTTTGGCAGATAAGGCTCTGTGTCCATTTCCTATCATACTCTTTCAGCTATTGGCTTAGCATCCCAATGAGATGGTACCTTTGAACGGCGGACAAGCAGACACCTACATTCTGTATGTCACTTACAAGGCGGTTTGCTTTGGCTTCGGCTTTGTCTTGAGCTGCTAAGCCGGCTCATGCAGACAGATGCTGCTGCCGCTGATACATCTCCAGCCGCCAGAGCGAATCCGCTTTACCTTTTCAATTGTTTGAACAGGAAAACACGTTCCCCGTGTAGGAGAGAGGCAGTTTTTCTATTTACAGGGGGTCGTTTGCAGACCGTAGGGCATTAGATCCTCTTCAGAAATAACCTATCTCATAAAGGCACTTCGGAAGGGGTCCGCCGGAAAATGAATAGGATCGGAGTGCAGTCTTGTCACTAACTAAGACGATGGGGGAACGATGAGTCTTTTCACCCCGGGCTCTGCGTGCCTGGCACCAGGCGGATGGAGCTTTTCTCCGCGGGGTGTGGGGATGCTGTAGGGGGTCGCTTTGGGAAGGTCATTATGAAGGGGAGCGCTAGATTTCCCTCCTGCTGGCTCCCTGTGCTGTTCTATGGAAACAAAATGATGCCTGGAGATTTAAGGTGGTCAGAAGGAAGGGCCCACGTACAGAGAGAGCTGTCAGCTGCTGAGAGGCATTCTGAAAAGATGAGGACACAAAAACGCATCTTTGGGGACTACCGCAGGGAAAGAGTTTTTTTGAGTTTCTTTCCGCTTTTTCCCCGCTTCTGTCGTTTCTTCCATCTTTTTATCCTGCCTTCCTTCTGTTTCCTTCCTTCCTTCCTTCCTTCCTTCCTTCCTTCCTTCCTTCCTTCCTTCCTTCCTTCCTGCCTGCCTGCCTGCCTGCCTGCCTGCCTGCCTGCCTGCCTGCCTGCCTGCCTTTCTCCCTCCTTTCCCTCTTTTCCTCCCTGCCTTCCTTCCCTCTCTTTTCTTCCTTTCCTTCTTTCCTTTCTTCCCTCTTTACTTTCTTCTTTCCCTCCTTCCTCCCTTCCTCCCCTCTCTTTCTTTCCCTGCCTCTCCTTCTTCCACCTCCCCTCTCCTTTCTTCCTTCAAAATTAATGCAAAAATATTTATAAAAGACTTTGAGAGATTTGGATGGAAAAGACAGGAGAGGACACCAATATTTCTGCATGCCATCTTCCAAGCACACAGAGAAGAGATGGGACATTGTTCAGAACATCATAACTTTGGAGCTAAAAGGGTCCTGAGAGGCATTAAGTCTAACTCCCTCATTTTATATATGAGGGAACTGAGTTCCAAATTAAAGTGACTTCTCCATCTCATCACCCAGTTAGGAAGAATCAGATGTGGGATCAGAACCCAGGTCTTCCTGACTCTCAGACCCATACTGTATCATGCTCTCTCTTATTCAAGGATCTCTAGGTCCTAGCAAAAAAGCCTCCATGTTTTGCCTTTGAGTTCAGGGACAAGCTGGAGAATATGGGCAGTGAAATGTCCAGTCGTAATGGTGTTGATTTTATTAAAAATGGGTTTTAACTTAAAATTATTTTAAGGTTCTCTTTATTGGATTATAGATATATAGCTATATAGATATATATCCATATCTATAGATCCATAATCTATATAGATACAGATATATAATCTATATAGATATAATCTACATAGATATGTAATGTCTATATGGATATAGATATATAGGGCAAGAATGGACCTAAGACTTCTTCTACTCTAATTTCTCCTTTTACACATGAAGAAACTTGAGGCACTGAGGTTAAATGACCAAAGGCACATTGGGTATTAAGTGACCAACAGAGCTGCAGTCTGAATCTAGGTCCTTTGACTCTAAATTCAGGATTCTTTCCTGTGTTCTAGGTTGTGTAGACTATATTGTCTCTAGACTGAACAAGGTGATTATCATCAATTCCACATCCTAGAATGGAGTTAGACACAAATTAGATACTTTGCAAATATTTGCTTATTTAAATTTAATGGATTTTGGCTAAGGGGGTATTTAAATTAAGGTGCTAAAAGCAGGAAAGAAATGAAGCCATCTGAATATTTTGTGTTTTATTGAAGAAATTTGGGGTACTCCTGTCCTTTACGGAAAGGTTAGGGGTACTGCATTATCCAGTCAGGGGTAATCACCAAATAATCTTCATATGCACAATTGATAATGGGAACTAATTTCCTTTACAGAATAGTCATTCCATAAGGCAATACTCTTTTGTGGTTATTGGAACCTTATCTTCTCTATTTCTGTTTCTGTCTCTCACCCTATTTCCCTTTCATTTTCTTTTATAATTCATGACCTATGGTTAGAAGAGGACATGTCAGTTTCAAGTATTTGAAAGACTGTTATGTGGAGGAGGGATTACCTTGTCCTTTTTTGCACCAGAGGGCAGAATGAGGAGAACTGGGTGGCAGCTGCAAAGAAACACCTGGAGGCTTTATTGATAAACTTCTAAATGGTTAGAACTTTTCCACAGGGAATCAGCTGCTTTGGGAGGTCATGGTCTCCTCCCCCTTGGAGATCTTTAAACCAAGGCCAAAGGATGACTTGTCAGGTATGTTATAGAAAGGATTCTAGGTTGGCCTAGGAATCCCCTGGGGTCCCTTCCAAATTTTGTGTTGCTGTAATTCTGTGAGTCGAGAAGAGCATTGGTGTCAGGAAAAACCTGGACTTACCTCCTGGGTCTCATAATTACTAGTTGTATGCCTCAGTTTCCTCATCTGTAAAATAAGGATAGTAGTATTTATAGCATGCCGATAGTTATCCTTGTTCCCCTTGGTATATGGGGACTTGGTCCAAGCCATGCCTCTGGCTTGTATTGAGAAAATCACTTCATTTCTCAGCTGCCCAGGTAGTCACCAAGACCGTAAGCTGAAGACAAGATGCTGAACCTCCATTGGTTGAGTGAGCTTTCTAATCTAGGAGTTCCTGATACCAGTGGTTTTCGAACTTTTTGGTCTCAGGACTCCTTTACATTCTTAAAAATTATTGAGAATCTCAAACAGTTTTTATCTATGTGGGTTATATCTATTGACAGCTACCATATTAGAAATTAAACTTGATAAAATTTAAAATTATAGAAAATGAATTATATAATGATATATAATATATACATATATTGTTTATATAACTATATAAAATATGTATTTATTAATTCATTTAAATTAGTATTAATAAAGGCAGGGAGGAAGGGAATACAAATTTATATAGTGCCTACTATGTGCCAGGCTCTGTATTTAGCACTTTTTTTTTAAACAAATATCATCCCCTTTGATCCTTACAACAACCTTGGAAGATAGGTGTGGCTATTATTTGCATTTTACAGATAAGGTAATGGAAGCAAATAGAGGTTGCCTAGGGGTGCACATAGAATAAGTGTCTGAGGCTGTATTTCCACTCTGGTCTTCTTGGCTCTAGGCTCATAGCTCTTACAACACCCTTGGGAGATAGGTACTGTTATCATTCCTATTTTACAGTGAGGAAACTGAGGCATAAAGAGGTTAAGTGACTTGTCACACAGCTAGTAAATGTGTCTGAGGCCAGATCTGAACTCATCTTTCTGACTGTGGGTCTAGTGTTCTATCCACTGCACCACCAGTTACCTCAGTGGTATATAACTTATTTATGTTAACATGAAATGTGATTATAACATTTTACTGAAAATAACTATATTTTATAAAACAAAACAAAAAATTAGTGAGGAGTGGCTTTTTAAACATAGATTTATAAGAGATTTTGCAAATCTCTTTAATGTCTGCTTTAATAGAAGAAAGCTGAATTCTCATATTTGCTCTATATTCAATCTGTTCCTGTGTTTATTTGTTGTTAGGTGGCACAGTGGATAGAGCACCAGATCTGGAGTCAGGGGGACTCATCTTCTTGAGTTCAAATCTGGCCTCAGATCTTTACTAGCTGTGTAACCCTGGGCAGTCACTTAACCCTGTCTGCCTCAGTTTCTTCTTCCATAAAATGAACTGGTGAAGGAAATTGCAAACCATTCCATTACTTTTGCCAAGAAAACCCCAAATGGGGTGACGGGGAGTTGGATGTGACTGAAAATGACTGAACAACAAGTATGAAAAAAACTTGGCTTCACATAGATATGTAGTTGGAGAAGGGAGGAGTTAACAACCTAGCATTCTTATGAAAATAGTTTTGACCTCCTAGCTTCCCTGCAGGGTCTTGGGGACCCCCAAGAAAGACAGAAGACCCCCCTCCTCAGTCTGAGGACTACATATCAAGAACTACTGCCCTCTACCAATGAAATTATAGGTTTGCATCAAAACAAACAAAGAAATAAATACTTTTAACACCTGCCTCCTCTAGAATTATTAGGAATATCCATGGCAAACTAGGTAAAGTGTTATTGAAATGTGAACTATTATTCCAAAGCAATTGGAGTATTTTAATTCTTTCTTCATCTGTATCAAGGATTTATTTACTAGGCTTTCTATCCGCATTTATCCTCAGCCTGAACTAAATACTGCTGTTAAAAACAAAGCTCCCTAAAACCACATGGGATCAGGGACTTTATCCTCTCCCACTTTCTAACTGTCTGAATGGCTCACACCAGAGGCCCAGAAAATAATATGGACTCCTCAGTAAAATGTGGGTGAAATAAGAAAAGCTTCTTTTTGAACTGACCTTGTAGAAGAACAGACTTAGAAATATAAGGGATATCCAACTGTCAAAACATTTAGAACTAGACAGGACTTTAGAGAGATAGGTGATCTTGTCTAGTTCTTTCATTTTGCAGGGGAAGAAACTACAATCCAGAGAAAGTGGCTAGGCAAAGTTACAGGGGCAGCAAGTGGGCTGGCAGGGGCTGGATCCCAGGCCTCCTGATGCTAATGTTCTTTTTTGTGATATCACATTGCTTCTCCTAAAGGTGCGACAGAATCCTAGCATATCAGAGGGAAAGAGGATCCTGGGACAGAGTTAGAAAATAATCTAAGAACCTAGAATGTCATTGCTAGGAGGACCTTAGAACATGGAAGGTCAGGGTTTGGAGATGCCTTAGAATAGGGGATATCAGGGCTGGGAGGGGCTTCAGAACAGGAAATATTAGAGCTGGGTGGGTCCTTAGAATATAGGTCAGAGATGGAAGTTCCCCCTCACTATAATCCTCTGAGCAGAGGCTAGAAGACTCTTTGATAGGGATGTTGCAATGGGGAATTTCTGTTCCGGGATGAATTGGACTAGATGCCCTCTGAGATCTCATCTAAATCTGAAATCATCTGATTCTGTCACTACGATCCCCATAGATTGTTAGAGCCAGAAGGTACCACAGAATGATGGACTTTCAGAGCTGAAAGTGTCCAGAGAATGAATTACAGGCAGGCAGAACTGGGAAGGACCTACCATCAGGCAATAGAATGCCAGAGCTGAGAAGAGCTTTTTGATCACAGACAGGCCAAGCTGTAAGAATCAACAGAACCATAGAATTTACAGAGTCACCAAATGTATCATTGGAAGGAAGCTCACAGAATATCTAGCCCAATGAATTATAATCTATTCTGTCATACAGCTGACCAGTTGTGACTTTGTAAGACTAACCAGAGGTAGAAGAGACCTTAGCAGTTGTTTAGTCCAGCCCCCTCATTTTCCACATAAGGTGCCTGAGAGCAAGAGAGTGGAAGAGTTGTTGTGCAAGGTTACCCAGTGAGCTAGTACCAAAGTTATACCTAGAACCCAAGTATCCTATTCCTTAGACTAGAGCTCTGTGTTATGTCCTCAAGTAAGGAAGGAAAGAACTTGGGACTATTTTCCCTTCTTTCACAGGAAATATGGTTGACAAATCCATTCTGTGTCTTTGTGGACTAGGCATGAGAGGCAGTATGGTCTAGGATGGAATGAAGGGATGTAAGAAGTGAAGGAGAAGGGAAGAAAAGAGAGAAAAAAGGAAGAAGGGAAAGAAGGAGGGAAGGAAGGAAAGAGGGAAGAAAGGAGGAAAGGAAATAAGGAAAAAAGAAGGGAAAGAAGAAGGGAAGTGAGGAAAGAAAAGGAAGAGGGAGGAAAGAAGGGAAGGAGGAGGGAAAGACAGAAGAAAGAAAGGAGGGAAAGAAACAAATATTTATTAAGTCTGGCACTTACTATGCACCAGACGGTATGCTAAGTCATTTCTAGTAGAAAGAATGTGGATTTGGAACTGGATTCAAATGTTTCATTTGCCGCTTTGCACCTGTGTGACCTTAGGTGAGTCACTTAGCCTCTTGGGGCCTCAGGGTCTCATCTGTAAAATGAGGGGCTTGGACCAGAGGACCTTTGAGGTTCATTCCAGGTTGACATCTTCAGTGAACTTGATTGTCAATAGCAACCCTCATTAGGATAATGATTGTGGTTTTCTGGTATGGAATGGCCCCATGACAGAATCAAGCAAAAGGGCTGAAGGTGATTCTAATTTTTCACTCATGTTTCTTGTTTATTCATAGTTGTTTGCATGCTATCTCACCCATCAATCTGACCTTGAGAGCAAAGATTAGTTTTTGCCTCAGTGTTTCGCACAGTCTCTGCCACATAGTAGACCCTTAGTCATTACTTATTGACTTCACTCAGCCTTGCTGGGAAGAAGCAGAAGGCAGGATTGATTATGGAATGAACCCTTTGTCATTTTCCAGAAGAGATGAAAGAGTTGATGGGGGTGTCTGAACACTCTTGTAAAGAGTCATGTTTCAACATGTCTAACAATGATTCTGGGGAAGAGAGACTGTTAGAACGTGATGTTCCGGGGACAAGCCCCAGACAAGATCTGCTCATCAGTCGCCTTCTCTGGGATGGGTAAAATGAGGGGCCCATGTGTGTGCTTCAGCTAGATGTGGGAGGTTAGCAGTCATAGCAGTTTTATTTCAGGAAAGTCATAACGTGGTTGGAAAATCTGACGGCCATGTGGCCCTCAGATGGGAAGTTGGCACGGGCTTGGACATTGAGTGATTTATTGGCAGCAAGAGGCAAAACTGAAATTAGTTGTGTTTTTATCACTTGCCTACTCCCTCCCTGTTGGACTTGGCCTATCATGCTATTTTCTCACTGAAATGAAGAACATTTGGGCCTCAGGCTCCACCCCAGCAACGGTCATGGGAAGGAAAGGTTACCTGATAAAAAGCTTTTACAAATGGAAACGTATCTGAAAAAGATGCCTCCTACCAATATGAAAATTTGTTCAGTTGGGTACCAATCTGTTTCCTTGGTCCAGAGAAAATAAAGACATACGCAACATAAGCTGGGTGAGTGAACAGGAGAATTACAGGAACTCCATCCATCAGTCAATTAATCAATGAGGGATTATTTAACCCTTTTAATACTCCAAATATAATATTAGATACTGAGAATAGGACTAGGGATAGGGATATGGACTAGACCTGTGATTTCATTGATACAGGCAATTCCTGCATGAGGAATTCAAGCAAGAGTGTCGGAATCAACTTAAACTGTTCATGAGAGCCAATTGTTAAATTTTCACTATGAACATCGATACTTCGGAAATCAGCAAATGTTACAAGTCAGGCTTTTGTTGGTGATGGGGAAGAAAATGATGGGGAAAATGTTATTAATGTTAAACTTAAAAGGTCTGGGTTTTTTTTGGGGGGGGCAGGAAGAAAGCTAGTTTTTAAACATTTACAAGAATACCCCTGTCAGCAACTCATAGGCTTAGTTGCATGCAACACTGAGAGGTTAAGTGACTTGCCTAGGTTCACACAGCCAGAGACAGGATTGGAAACTTGGTCTTTCTAACTCAGAAGCCAGCTTTCTATCCATCTGGCCAGATGCTAGGAATACAAAATAAAAATGAAACAGTCTTGTCTTCAAGGGGATTACATTTTATTGGGAGCAGACGACATATACCCATATGAGTCTAAATGAAATATATGCAAGATACAAGGCAATTTTGTTGGGGAATCCTGGCAACTGGAAAGGTTGAGAAACCCTTTATGTAGAAAGTGGTAGAAAGAAACAAGGGACTAGCCTTGGGTGAGACAGTGTAGTGCAGTGGAAAGGGACCTGGACTGGGTTTGAATTCCTACTGTGCTATTTACTTGCTGTGTGACCCTAGACAAATCACTTAACCTCCCTGGTCTTCACTTGTCTCATTTGTAAAATGATAGGGTTGAATCAGATAGCCCCTGAGGTCCCTTTCCCTCTATATCTAAATCTCTGAGGTTATGTTCTAGTATTCCTTTAGATAACTATAAAAACCATAAGGGTAGAGACCCATGTTGCACATAAACATTATATTACATTTGGAACAGTGCTGTATATGCCATAGGTACTTAATGATTACCTGTGGAATAAATGAACAAGTGACCTAGCTGTGAACATCAGGAAAGCCACAGTGCTTGGCCAATCAGTTCAAAGGATAGTCATTCAGTAGAATAGGTTCTTTTTAAAGTAGGAGGATCCCATTAGAAGGGCTAAGACTTAGTTTTTTTACTTTCTTTTTATCTCCAGGACTTATTTTGACTTATTGTATAGTATATACTTTGGTGCTAATATCCCATCTACTACCTATGATGATGAGTCAGGTTACCTGCACATGTCATTTACATGCCTTTAGGGCTCTGAGGTCTAAATTCTTCCTAATGCAATTGCTCTTGAGCCCCCATCAATGTATACTCACCAAAAGGATCAGTTGATATCAATTACTCTCTGAGACTTAATTGGCTTTTAGAAGATAGAACAGTTAGCACAAAACAGTTCCTAAAAATGTGTCTATGATATACTCTCCCATGAGTGCATAAAGAATCTAGGGGAAAGTGGACTCAGGTTTAGAGAGCACATGTAGCAAAGGGATATTCACAGCTCCTGGAAGTTCCTTTGGTAGTATCCTTAATGTATTTCCTTTAGGTATGGTATAACTTTTCTTCAGACTCCTTAGAAAGCCTTGGATCTACCTTTGCTCATGAATTCCAGTCATTCTCATCCTTCTGCAGACACTACTGCATGCTACTGTCCCAAGGACAAAGCTAGAATGTCTATAGGAAGGTAAAGTCTTCTTTTAGCTAAGAGAGATGAAACAGAACAAGGTCTGAGATCAAGGTGCTGTCCTTCCCTCTCCTGAGTGACTCTTTAATATTCAGAATTGTTGGCTCCTAGCTTGCCACTTACTCATATCTTCTTGGATTTGGAACCAATTTATGGTTTTAAACACTCCCCTTCCCCACCACAGGATGTGACCAGGTTTCATTAGCCTATCTAAACATACTTCCTGTTCAGTATCACTCAGTTAATCCAACAGCTTTCAAGGATTTTCTACTTTAAGTTGGACTAATTGGTAAGTATCTTCACCTGATGAAGGTTTCAAGCTGTACCATCTTATCACTTACTTTCAAAGGGATGGGGTAATTGATCTAGTGACTCAATCATTTCCAAATCAGAGAACCCATGTTTCTGTGATAATCTGTGCTTATCTTCTACTTATCTGAAGGCAGAATGTCAGCTATATTACTTAGTAAAATCACCTGTCCTTGGGAGACTTCTTGAAGGTCTTGGCACTGTTTGAAAAGATGCCTCTTTGCTTCTTGGTCTGTCAATGAATGGATCATTTGTAAGGGAAAGAAGCATTTATATAGCACCAACTTAACAACAGGCACTATGCTAAGTACTTGAAAAAGAGATTATTTAACCATCAGGACACCCTGCAAGGTAGGTTTTGTTATTATTTCTGTTTTACAGTTGAGAAAACTGAGGCAAGCAGAAGTAAAGTGACATGCCCAGTGTCTGAAGCTGGATTTGAACTCAGGTCTTCTTGACTCCAAGTCCATTATTCTGTCTACCAAGGCACCTAATAAATCACAAGATCATAGATTTATAAATGGAAGGGATCTTTAAAGTCATCTACTCCACACCCCTCATTTTACAGTGAGGAAACTGAGGCAAGGGGAAGGGAAGTGATTTATCTAAAGTAACATGGATAGTAAGTGACAGAGTAAGGATTTGAACATTAAGACCACTGACTCCAAATCCACCTTTCTCTCCTCTGGACCACAGTGAAGACACCAAGGCTAGAGAGGACCAGAATGAGACAGGAGATTGAGAGGCATTTTGTTGGACCAGGATGTTGAGTCTTTAAAGGGGAACTCACACAGTTGCTTTGCTTTCAAGTACTTTTACTTTCTCCAGCCCTGGAGGGATGTCTGGGAACCAGGAGCTGGGGGACACATGGTCAAATGAATGATTTTATTCTTTGGGACAATTCAGAGAATACACAGCCCACCAAGGCACTTGCACCATCTGCTACCGAGTGGCTGCTTGGAAAACAGAAGAGAAGCACCTGGGAATGCTGGGACTCATTCATATTTTGCTGTATGAAAAAACATTACATTCATCTGTGGAAAGTTGAATAAATAAACGGGCCTTTTTCTAGACAGGAAATGGAAACAAAGTTTTAGACTTTGAACTGTAGACTGTGAATGTCTAGGTAGTACTGAGGGGCAGTGGATTTGGAGATAGATGGCCTGAGATCAGAACCTGACTTTTCTGCTGATTGTCTTTGTGACCTCTGACAAATGTCTTAATCTTTCTGGGTCTTGGCTCCTTTGGCTGATGTTCACTTGTGTCTGACTCTTCGTGACCCCTTTTGGGGTTTTCTTGGCAAAGATAACTGGAGTAGTTTGCTGTTTCTTTCTCTAGCTCATTTTACAGATGAGGAAATTGAGAAGCACAGGTTAAATGACTTGCCCAGGGTCACACATTTAATACCTATCTGAGGCTGGATTTGAACTCAGGTCTTCCAACACCAGGCGCAATGCTCTATCCATTGCACCACCTAGCTGCATACAGGGAGTATTTTCTTTCTTTTTTTAAAATTAAATTATTTTATTTGTTTTCAGTGTTTGACAATCACTTCCATATGTCTTAGATTTTTTTTCCTTTCTCTCCCTCTCATTCCCCCCTCCCTCCCCACTCCCTCCCTGAGATGGCATACAATCTTCTATAGTTCTACACGTATATTCCTATTAAATACATGTTGCATAGAAGAATTAAAATGAATGGGAGAAACCATAAAACAAAACAAAACGTAATACAAAAGAAAATGGTCTGCTTCTATCTGCGATCCAATTCCATAGTTCTTTCTCTGGATGTGGAAGGCATTTTGCCTCAAGAATCCATTGGAAAATTTTTAAGTCCTTGCATTGCAATGAAGTACTAAGTCTACCAGAAAAATTCCTTGCACACTGTGGTTGTTGCTGTGTACAAAGTTCTCCTGGTTCTGCTCCTTTCACTCAGCATCAGTTCATATAAGTCCTTTCAGGCCTCTCTGAAGTCTTCCTGTTCATCATTTCTCATAGCACAACAGTATCCCATTACATTCATATACTGCAACTTGTTCAGTCATTCCCCAATTGATGGGCATCCCCCAGGGAGTATTTTCTTAATGGAGACTTCAGTTATTGAATGATAATAGAGAATAGTAGAGAATAAGCAAAAAGAGAAAATAAAAAGCCCTAACACCCTAAGTGAATGAAAAGTTAATATTATTTATAAATTAGCAAGGATACACCAAGTGCCACATTTTAGGAAGGACTGCTGTTTGATTGTGAGTTCCTTGAAGGGAGGAGCTGTTTGTTTCTTATTTATTTCCCCATCTTTATATTCTCAGTGCATAGTCCAGTGTCTGGCATATAGTAGCTGCTTAATAAAAGGCTTATTGGTTTATTTACATGGATTTACTGGAGAACATCTAGAGGAAGGTAGCTAGAGTGGTGAATAGTGGCCTCAAGTTCATATTGTATGAAGGTCATTTAAAAGAACTGGGACTGTTTAGCCTGAAGAAGAGAAAGCTCAAGGGATATAGGATAGTTGTCTTAAGATATTTGAGTGGCAGTTGCCTATAAGAGTATTTGATTTGCTTTGCTTGGTCGTAGGGGTCAGAAGTAGGAGAAATAAATCAAAGTCATGGAGAGATGGATTTCTATTCAATGGAGAGAAAAATTCTGTAACAATGAGAGCGGCCCCAAAGAGGAATGGACTGCCTCACAAGGTAGTGAACTCTTCATTGCTGGAAGGTTTCTGATAGAGATTTGATAATGGGTCGTTGGGTATAATGTATAGGGGATATCTGTTTCAGTAGTAGGGGGACCACTGAGGTCCCTTTGAATTCTGAGAATCCATGATCCTATACTCCAAGCCCAATGTTCTGGAATGGTGACTGCCCAGCCAGAGGACAGTTTTCCTTCTCCCCAGTTGGCCTGTGACTCATTATTCTAAATCCTATCCAAACACTTATTATGGGTCCACTTAGTCACTAGTAAATTGTTTAAAATTGTCCTGCAGCAGCTCCTAAATTTGTACAGAACTTATCAGAAAGATGTTTTTTTAGTGTTTATGGGAGATTTCGTGAGTGAGGACTGAAGCTTGCAAAGTCACTGGACTTTGTGAGGTATTAGAAGGACGTGGAAGGTGGTTATGATGACCCCTCCCATGTGTGTCTGTCTTCCCTGCGCTGCTATAAGTATTTCCACTGGCCCCTGAAAAACCTAGGCACTGAGTTCAAGGCTAACTTTGGTGGAGTTAGTGTGGCACAGGGAAAAAGAGCATTGGATTTGGAGCGAAAGACCTTGGATTCAGATCCTGTACCAGTCATTGACAAACTGTGTGACCTGAGCAGGTTTCTTGATATCCTCAGTTCCCTCATCAGTAAAATGAGAGGGATTTAACTGGGTGGCCTCTGAACTCCCTTCTGGCTATGAATCGATGAATTCTGGTGTTTATATGTATGTATATACCTATGTATATATACATATATATGTATATACACACAATGCACATACATATATACATATACTTACTTAGACATGTATACGTGTATATATGTATATATACATACACATACAGATAGATATACAAATAAGCGCTTAGAATAAATAAATCTGGAGGCAATAGCTGGTGTGAGTAGGAAAATCTTTAAGGGAGTAATAAGTCACCAATTCTTCCCACCAATATTTATTAAGCAGAGTTATTTTAGTATAAGGGAAAAATCTAGAGCAGAGGACTTGTTACCTGTGTGACCATGGGCAAACCATGTATGTTTCTCATCTATAAAATGAAAATCAGAGTGAAAACTTCCCTTTAAGCAGGCTGCCCAAGCCAATCATCTTTCCATTTCCTTCTGGCTCTGCTCTGGAGTTCTCCATCATGTACCCTCATTACTTACTTCTTTCCACTCCTTTTTTAGGTTCTGCTCCATTCTACTGTAAGCTCCCTGAGGGTATTTATTTTTATATTTATGTCCCCTGCACTCAGAACAATTCCTGGCACACAGTAAGTGCTTAATAAATGTTTGGATAAAGCATCAGTGCAGGAGTCAGGAGGACCTGAGTTCAAATCTCATCTCAGATACTTGACACTCACTAACTGTGTGACCTTGGGCAAGTCACTTAACCCCAATTGCCTCATCCCGGGTCATCTCCAGTCATCCTGAAGAATATTTGGTCACTGGATTCAGATGGCTCTGGAGGAGAAGTGAGGCTGGCGACCTGCACAGCCCTCCCTCACTCAATACAAAGTCAAATGCAAGTCATGTCATTATTTCTCTGATGGCATGGTCTTCTTTGGCAGCGAAGGACAAACACACACATTGATTAACTGAACCAGATAACCTCTAAAGACTTTTCCAACTCTAGATTTCTGGTTTATGCTTCTGGGCTTTTCTAGGTCTTTTAACATTTTGTAGGTTCTAGGGTAGAACCCTGATTATTCATCTAGAAAGTCCCAGGCTCTTATTGTAACATTACTTGCCTCCTGCCTCATCTGCTCATATGTTGCCTGGTTACTGTCTTCTGCATGATTCCTTGCACATAAGTCATCATTAGTAATATGATTGAGTCTGCTTCTGCCTTCCCAGAATCTCTCCATGGCCCTTGGGGTCACAGGCAATTCTGAATCTTTGGTGCTTTGGATTTGCGGTCCTGTAGCATCTCCAGAATATTGGTGATAAAGAGACGGGCTTTTGTGTCAGGGAGCAGCTTCAGATCATTGGAAGTCCAGAGAAATGTGTTGAATGTGGTCCCTCCTGCTGTCTTACTCCAATTTAGTTATTGGTTCAACTTTTGGTCTGTCTAAAATGTCTTTCAAAGATATATGTGCTGAGAGTTATATGTGAGGGGAAAAAAATCTCATTAGGACCTAACCCGGTAATTTCTAGAACTTCAAAGGATATAGACGAGTCAGTTCCTTATGTAATAGCTAAAATGTCTGCTGCATGTCCTCTATGTTTCTTCTACTAAGCAAGCATTCTGTATACTTGAAGGATTATTGCATGATATACCTGGTATGCATGATAGGCATGATAGGCATGTATACTGGTTCAATGAATTGCAGCTTCAGAGTTGGAAGACATCTTTGGAGTCATGTACATTTATTTTGCAGATGAGAAAAATGAATACCTGGTGAGTTTTAGTTACTTGCTCAGCATCACGTAGCTAGTTAGTGATACAGCCAGGCTTGGAGCCTGGGTTCTTTGACTTACATTGAGGAGGTATTGCTAGATAATAAGCTGCCTGAGAAAGATCCGGGGGTTTCTGTGGTCCTCAAGATCAGTTGGAATCATGAGTAAGATATAATACTTATAAAGTTTAATGTAAACGTGGACTGTATTAAGAAAAGCATAGCTTCCAGGAAGAGGGAGGTGATAGCACCCCTATACTCTCTGTGTTCATTTCTGAGTACCACCTTGATGACTTGGAGAAGGCTTAAAGTAAGATAAATAGAATGGCAGAAGGATTGGTGTTAACGACTGAGAGAAGGACATTCAGCTTATAGAAGCAGGCACGTAGTGGGGAGTTGATTGCTGTTTTCAAGTGTATGAAGGCTTATCAACTGGAAGGATTAGATTTGTTAAGCTTGACCTCAGAGAGTCTAACTGTTAGCAATGATGGTCAAAGTTACAAAGAGACAAAGTTAGATTTAGGATCAGAAACAAATAAATAAACTAACAAACAAAGAAATTAATGAACAATTCTCTTCCCCCCCCCCCAATACTCTTTGTAACAATTAGGTCCAAATGGACTTGACTTGGGAGCCAGTGGTTGTCCTCTTCTATAGGAGGATTTGAAGAAAGACTGGATAGTGACTTTGTTAACAATTCTGTAGTGGGAATTCTTTTTGAGTACAAGTTGGGCCAGGTTGGACATCCCTTCCAACTCTAGATTCTAGAGTTCTGAGTCTATGGATCTAAATTTCATATAGTTCCCACCTCCCCACATGTGCCAGAGGACTGCTACTTAGAGAAAGGATGCTATATGAAAATTGGAACTTTGAAAAAGGACTCCCAGATTTACCCTCAAGCTCAGAATGAATAAAGAACAAGAGAAAGCTTTGCTTGAATTCAAAGTCAGAAGGAAACTCTGCATTGACTTTCTGAGATGAGATCTTTTCTTGCCTGATACTATTTTGGTAAGTGGAGGACAGCCATGGTTTCCCAAGAACCTTCATTAAAGAGGAGTTTCGTGGTTCTAGAATGCCTTTTATGTCCTGCCAGTTAAATGCAAAGGGTTGTCTTCCCCACCTCTGCAAAATGAGAGGTTGGGAGATTTAGGATATTAAATTGGGGTGAATGGGGGATTTTATCCCCAGAGTTAAGAGAAAATCTGGAATCTCAAAACCATTTATGGATATCAAAGTCCATTTTCCCCAACTTGGTCATGGCTTCATATAGGTGACACCAGATTTAGACGGTGTGTGGGTGACTAAGTAGGAGTAAAACACATCTATTCATACCCATGAAAGGTTTATTTGAGAAGAGCTTAAAATTATCTGTGCTAAAAATGAACAACTCTTTTTTAAATGCATGTTTAAAAAAATAGCTGAGGCCAGTGTCAGAGTTGTTACCAATCATATGTCATATCTCAGGATTACTAAAAGCTATATTCGAGTTATATTTAGGGTTTGCTAACAGTAACCAAAGATCTCTCATTTTCCCCCACCTTGATGTTAATTTAAATTGTAATATTCTTATGGTGATGCTCACAGAACACCAGTTTCAAAGAATTAAAATAGGGAATCACCAAAAGGGCAATGGGGAGGCGTCTGGTGGGTGTGAGTGATCAATCAACCAGTCAATCAGCAAACATTTATGTTGGCCTTCAGTTGTGTTGAACTCTGTAATCCATGCTATGGGTAAAGCTAAAGCTGGTGAATTATTAGAATACCAGAGTTCTAAGCTTAAGAAGGGCTACAAGCAATTGGATGTTCACACCAAATCTGGTACCAATATGGAGAGTCCCTGGGAAGAGAGAAAGGGATACCAAGCTGTCTGAGGAGGGCTGAATGGATCCAAGTTAACAACAGAGAATGTCAAAACTTCTGTGGAGTTCTGGTAGTGCAATGGGTAGAATACTGGGCTTAGAATCAGGAACACCAAGTTAAAATCTGACCTCAGACATTTACTAACTGTGTGACCCTGCGTCAGTCATTTCATCTGCATCTGCCTCAGCTGTAACATGGGGATTATAATAGCACAGACCTCCCAGGATTGTTGTGAGAATAAAATGAGGTAATATTTAGAAAGCTCCAGCACATAGTAGGCACTTCATAAATGTGTGTTTCCCTTCTGTCTCTTCTCCTTGATCATGGTAGAACAGGGTCAGTAGTGGGACATGAGTTTTCACTGTATAGTCATCCCTTCCACACTGTGACTTTCCTCAACATGCTTTTCATATGTTGCAGGTTGGAATAAGAAATTAAATGGGAATTTTGGGGGAGTTTTACAGAAGCATCAGACAACACATGAAAGCCAGCAGACAACATAGAAAACGTTTAAAAACTCAGAAATATATAAAATATATGTACAGTGTTATGTAATCTCAGCATATTTTATCTTTTAATGCCATAATAATTCAGACTTCTGGTACGAAAGGAGGGCCAAAAAATTTTATACAGATTTTCTGGATCTCAGGGATACTACACCCTAACCCCCGCAATGTGGAAGGGATAACTGCATTCTAGGCCTTGGTAAAATAGGGACACAGTCTCAAAAATAAGCAAAACAATAAAAGCCCCAACTATTTATTATTTAAAGTTCTTGTTTATATCTTTTGGTTTTAGATCACCTTAATTTCCAAATATAACCTTCCACTTCTAAAAACATTAACTTCAGCAGAACTGTGCAGTAATCCAGTCTAACAGTGTCTGCTGTCTTCCAGATGCATCATCTATCATCTTTAAAGAAGTGGGAAGGGAGTACATTTTCTAATTTTTTTCTTTGGAACCAATGCCCTAGGAATGAATAAATAGCCTTTGTTATTGATTGAAGGATCTAGGGGGGAGCAGGAAAGCTTTAGGGAGGATGGGAGAGCTTTGAGTATCAAGAGGAATGTTACCCAGAAGTGGGTTTGAACTCAGCCCATTGGGCTCCAGAGGGTAGAAGCTGGGGGCCAAGGTTGGGAATTACAGCAAGGCAGATTTGGACTTGAGATAAGGAAACAAATTCCTAATAATGATGGCTCCTCATAAGTGATATGGGCTGCTTTTTATTGATGTCTTCAAGCCAAGGCTGGAGGATCATGAGTCAGGATTTTGCAGAAGAGATTTTGTCTTGAATACAGACTCAACCAAAAGGCTGATGGTATTCTTTCCATCTTTGACATCATGGGATTCTGGGATTTAAGGAGCAACTCTGTTTACATCTTGTTCAATTTTATGGGTCACAGAATAACTCCGCTGCTGCTGGGATGTATTTGCCTTAAAACTGATGGAACCTTATGTCCTCAGTATAATCACCTGTGTTTGGAGCCTGCATTCTCTCAGGATAATAGAAACCTGGTCCCTGGTTTACTTGTTTATTGGATTGATTTTGGGGATTCTTCTATTTATTTCTTCTTTTTTCTTTAGGTCAGTTCTCCCCTGTATTTTTTACTGCGTTGTTCAATTGTTTTAGGCATGTCCGACTCTTCATGACCTCAATTAGGGTTTTCTTGGCATGGTTGCCATTTCCTTCTCCTCATTTTATAGATGAGGAAACTAAAGCAAAGAGGGTTGTGACTTGCCCAGGGTCATACAACTAGTAAGTGTCTGAAGTTGGATTTGAACTTAGGAAGATGAGCCTTCCTATCTCCAGGCTCAGCACTCTATGCACTATGGTGCCACCTAGCCACTCTATTACTGCCATGCTCTCTTCTAAAAGGGACAGGGGATGTGAGTGGAATGCTGGGCTTAGGATCAGGTGAGAAGTGGGTTCAAATCCCACCTCAGACACTCCTGTATGACCCTGGGCAAGTAACGTAAGCCTTCTGTGTCTCAAGCATTGCCATAGAACTTCTTGACAAAGTTATAAATGGACTGACTGCAATCTGCTTGAGGAGGAACTTCTCCCCCACTCTTGAAATCACTGAAATCGCTGCTCACATTTAGAGCAAAAGTTCTTAATTTTTGTGTTTTGTCATAGATGCCTAGGGGAAGTCTATGGGCATAAGATTTTTAATTGCATAAAATAAAAATACATGGAATTATAAAGGAAACTGATTGCACTGAAATAGTTATCCTGATTAAAAGAAAGTTCATGTACTCCAGGTTAATAAACTCTGATTTAGAGTCAGAAAGGGACCTTAGACTAAGTCATTGTAAGCTCTCTAAAAGCATTGCAATGTTCAACAGCCAAGTGCAGACAGGATACTCCTTGACGTTTTAAAAGTTGCAAGCAGAAGACTATGTTAGGTGAAAAGTAAAGTGTGTAGACTGAGAATCTGTGATCCGAATTAAGTTAATGGTCTCTTTTGATCTCACCCCAGCTACCAAAAGCTTTGGCTAGGGTGGGGACCCACCTGCAGGAGGACTGGAGACATGCCTTCCTGTATTTCTGTCTATATTTTCTTCTGTGCAGTTACATGGAGAAACAGGTTTCAGGAACAAAATCACCTACTGAGTCAGTCAGGATAGGATGTTGGGGTTCAGAAGTGACCTGGGAATTAGCTCTGCATGACTAATGGGAAAGCTGTACAACTAAATGTATCCATGCATGGTACATGAATTCAAAATAGATGTGATAATGGAGACACCTGAGGCATTCCTTTGTATGCTAGGTGGCATAGTGGATAGATGGAGTCAGGAAAATTCATCCTTCTAAGTTCAAATCTGACCTCAGACACTTACTAGCTGTGTGACCTTGGGCAAGTCACTTAACCCTCTTCACCTCAGTTCTTCATTTGTAAAATGAGCTGGAGAAGGAAATGGCAAACCACTCTATCATCTCTTCCAAGAAAATCTCAAATGGGGTCACAAAACAATCAGACACGACTAAAACAACTCAGCAGTAACAACAAAAGAGGCTTTCCTTGGATCTCGTCCATTTAGGGGAGGATGGGGTCAGTGTCCTTTTGCTAAGTCATGCTGTGTATTTCTGAAGTTAAGCATCTCTTGACCTCCATCTTTGTTTATCAACAGGGAGGGATCATGTAACCAAACACATCTCAGAGGGGTCAGAGAGTATCCTTCCCCCCACTAATGTACAAAGCCATGTTAGGTCTTTGGTGTTCCTGCCAAGTCAGTTTTAGAAACTGGAAACTGGATACAGTGGATGTTGATATTGGGGGTTTGCCATGGGAACATCCCAATAGGGCAAATAAGGAACCAGCCTGAGGATTTCTTTTCTTTTTAAAAAAAAAAATATCCTTGTAGATCCTCAATACCATACTGATTTCTGGATTGCGTGGGTCAATTGGTCAATCAATCAGCATGTACTCATTAAGTGCCTATTGTGTACTAGACAATGAAGATACTAAAACCTAAAGGAGAGAGTTCCTGCTCTCAGGGAGTTGACATTCTATTGATTTTATAGATCCTATGGAATTCTATGGATAATTGATAATTTAGCTGGAAGGGCCTTCAGAGATCACCTTAACCACTCTCCTTTATTTTACAGTTAAAATTGAAGTCCAGAGAGCTTCTGACATGATTTGTCCAAGATTGTATAGATTGTATAAATGGCAAACAGCTGAACCAGAATTTGAATTCAGATGTTCTGACTCTGCTTTATCACTGCCACCTTGCTGGCTCCCAGGACTTCAGGATCTTTTAAATGTAAATGTAAATTTAAATATAAACCAGTTCTTACTTAGAACCTTAAATGCTTAGAACTAGGAAGAGGTCTTAGAGTTTGTCTTCGGAAAGTTCTTAACTGTGGTGCGTATGTATATGTGTGCATACGTACATGCATAGGTACGTGTGTGTGTTCAGTTGGCCAACTGGTGAAAACTGCCATTTCTTTGAATCTTCTTTTTAGACATATAAAAAGATACGTGACTTTGCAAAAGAAACTAGTTTTATTGAAATACAGTTGTCAACATATATATGTATGTACATACATATATACAAACATACATATATGTACATATTATGTACATATATGCATACGCACACACAAACATACACACATGCATAGACATACACATGCATATATATGTATGTATGTATGTATACACACATATGTATGTATAAACAAAAGTTCATGGACCGTAAGTTAAAAATCTAATCAAACCTTTCTCATTTTACAGAGAATACTGAAGTGCAGATAAAGGAATTAAGTTTCCCAAGATCATGTGACCTGTTTGAAAGTTTATAGCAGAGCTCTAAGTAGGACTCAGGATTTCTAGTCTCATGTTTTCTCTACCACACCAGGGCTGAATGAGATGAAATAGAATTTAGTAATGGTCAGGGCAGCTAGGTGGTATAGGGATAGGGAGCCAGATCTAGAATCAGGAAAATTCGCCTTCCTGAGTTCAAATCTGATGGCAGGTACTTATTAACAGTATGATCCTGGGTAAGTCATTTAACCCTGTCTTCCTCAGTTTCCTCATCTGTAAAATGAGCTGGAGAAGGAAATGGCAAACCACTCCAATATGTCTGCCAAGAGAACCCCAAATGGGATCATGAACAGTCAAACGTAACTGAAAAATGACTTAACAACAACAACAAAAAATAATGGTTAAAGTAAAGTTCCATCTTGGGTTCAAAAAGTAAACAGAACCCAAGTACAGGAGTGGAGAGTTCCTGGGTAAAAAAAAAAAAGAAAAGAAAAGAAAAGAATTGAGCTTTTAGAGTCCTCTGAACTCAAATGAATCCAAAGTAGGACATGGCAGTCAAAAACCTAAAGAAATCTTGCACTGAATAAGAGAAACTCAGTGTTCAGAATAAGGGATATGACAGTTTTTTTTTTAAAACTTGGTTAGTGGATGTCTGAAATGTAGTGTACAATTATGAATGTTTTATTTTAGAAAGGACATTGACAAATCTGTACAAAATTATAGAGGACAGAGGACAATGACCAAGATGCTGAGGAGCATGAAGACTGTCATATAAGGAAATGTTGGCGGAATTAGGGAAATTGAGCAAAGGGAAGAGAAGCCTGGGAAGAGACGTGATCATTGTCTTTGGAACATTCTAGTGTAGTATGAATCAAGGGAAGGGAAGGGAAGTGGTTAGTGTTTTAACCCTAAATAAGCATTTATGTAGCACCTACTATGTGCTAAGTGCACTTACAAATATCTCATTTGACTGATGGATTGGGATTAACCTTGTGCTGTTTGGCCTCAAAAGCCAGAAATAAGAGTGTTGGACAGATGTTACAGGCAGCGATATAATTTCCCTGAAACTTCTTAACAAGAAAAAAATTTTCAACAAGAAGCTTCTCAAAAAGAAAAATGATTCTTCACCATTACAGCTATTCTGAAGTGGAATGAATTTTTTTCTTTTTTGAAAAGTAATATCTTTCCTGATCACTGGAGGTCCTCAGGCAAAGACCTAATCTCTTGTTGGGGATGATTAAGAGGGAATTCTGGTTCAGAAATTGGTTGAATATTGTTTGTTGTCATTAAGTTGTTTCAAACATGTTTGACTCTTTGTAACTCCATTTGAGGGTTTCTTGGCAAAAAAAATCTGGAGTAGTTTGCCATTTCCTTTTCCAGCTCATTTTGAAGATAAGGAAACTGAGGCAAACAGGGTTAAATGACTTGCCCAGGGTTAAATGGCTTACATGGCTATTGAGTATCTGAGGTCAGATTTAAATTCAGGTCTTCCTGAATTCAGACCCAAAGTTCTATCCACTGTGAGTTGCCCAATGGATTGACTACATGACCTGTTTCGTGGGATCATAGATTTAGCCCTGAGGTCCCTTCTAACTTTGAGATTTCATGATTCTAAGAATGGCAACTCTAAGTCCCACTATTTTTAAGAGTTCACTTTCAAGAATTGAACATGCAAAGAAAACTCTTAATTCCACTGAATTCGGTGTAAGAAATGCTGGATTTGAAAGACAAGAGGAACTGACTTCAAATCCTCGTATTGCTTTTTATCTATGTGACCTATGCTACTCAATCCCTCTGGGCCTCAGTTTCCCTATCTGTAAAATGAAGATAAATGACCTCTAAGGTCCTTTTCAGCTCCAAGTTTGTGATTCTATGATCAAACTAATCCAGTTCATTTCAATTCGGTAACTACTATGTACCAGGAACTGCTCAAAATATTGGTGACGCAGAAGCAGAAGAGTCTTTGCCCTGAAGAAGCTTATGTTTTACTGGGACAAAACAATATGTATCCATATGTAATAGCAAGAACCCTGACATACATAGGAGGACCTACTGCAGAGGTTCTTAGATCTCTTTTCCTAAAAGGAAAGTGACTTTTGAGGGGTCAACAATCACTTTAATCAAGCATATGTATCACTCACTTAGTTGAAGAGAAAAAGTCAACACCCTGAACTTTGGAGAAAATACATAGAAATAAAGACCAACAAACAGGGCTTCCAACTGTCTGACCATAAGGCATACATACATCACAGTTCGACAGACAGATCCAATTGTCTGACCTTACACACATAGTTACCAGAGAAAGAAACACCAACATCTGGGTTTTCGGAGCCTGGAGGCTTCTTAGTGACTACTCAGAGTCTCATCTGGCCAAACAAACACTCCCAACGAGTTAACCCCCAAAATAAAACCTCAACTCAGAGTGAACCATAGGGCATCCCAACCCTTGAGAACCAGTGCCTCATTAGAAATTAACAAAAGGTGTGGGCCTTCCTACAAAATAAATCTCCCCTAATCAAACTTCTCTTAATGGGCAGGCCCATTAATGGGTGGGGAAGATCTTTAACTCTCATTAACATAATTAACGTTACACCATATCAGTTAATTTATAGTATATAAAAATATATTACAATATATACATAATATGACAATATATTATAATACAAGATAATATATTGTCATAATATATTATGTATTATAATATTATAATATATAATATTTACATACTATGTAATAATATATAATAAACCATATAAACACAAAGTAATTTTTGTTGGAGAGAGGGTGATTAAACTGTGTGTCCATTTGTGGTTTGAAAAATAGAGCCCACATGCCTTCTAACTTTACAGCTAGAGTATGGTCAGGAAATCCTACCGTCAGAAAAGGTGTTACCTGAGTCATGATGGTGGATAACCTTTATGTACTTTAGGATGGCATGTTCCCCTTAAGAACAGAGAGGACCAGAGAGCTTCAGTTCTCTTTCCATGGTGAGGAGAACAAAAGGAAATGCCCAGTGAGAGAATTTGCTTCCTAGAATAAATGAATGAAAAAAAAAAGATTCATTGAAAATTTACTTTGTGGCATGCACTTATCTTGAGCAGCTAGCTGGCGCCATGGCTCATAGAGTGAATAGTTCATAGTCAGGAATACTCTTCTTTATGAGTTCAAAGCCAGCCTCAGACACTTACTAGCTGTGTGACCCTGGGAAAGTCACTTCCACCTGTTTATCTCAATTTCCTCATCTGTAAAATGAGCTGAAGAAGGAAATGGCAAACCACTCTTTGCCAACAAAATACCAAAAGGGTTCTTGAAGAGTTGGATACTACTGAAAGATCTGCACATCAACAAAAACACATCCCTTATAGACTTCTGAGTTACAGATTAAAAAATGAAGAGACTTCTTGTAAAGGAGTTTATACTGTAGTAGAGGAAAACAGCAAATATTAAGGGATAGTGGTCAGGGAAGGCTGATTTATTTTGGGCAATCACAGGGACGGTGATGAGGAACAACAGGGTTGTCATTTGACATGCCTGTTCCTGAAGTAATATTGATTGGATGACCATTCCCATGGCAGTGGGTGGAAGGCATATGAAGCACGGTCTGGTGTCTGGGGCTGGACAGATACAGCTGGCGACCCTAGCTCACTCCCTCATCAGGATAACATGCTCTTAGGTTTGTTTCAAGACTGAGTAGATTGAGTCACCCAAGGAGTGGTCTTAGGAGGTCCTGGTGGTCCAGAAGGAGCCAGGGTCAGGAGGGATGACAAACAAATACCTAAGAATATGAAGCAAGGCCCCTAGACACAGCTGTACCTCCAAGATTATTTCTATCTTTCTTAACCCAGAACCCAGCCAGAAAGTGTACCTTTAAGGAATAACTGTAATTTCCTCAAATTGTCCCCAAGTTTCCCCAGAGAGCTCCCACGCCTTCTATGATACTACCTTCCAGGCTGGGAGCAGCTTCCAGCCTGGCATAACGATTATGGTACCTTGTTCTCAGTGGTCAGTCAATCTTAGCATGGTAACCCACCTTTTACCACTCTGACCCCAGCTTCTGGGGGAAAGGGTGGAATGTGGGTGTGGGAAATGAAAATTACAAAGTGTCCCTGTACATCTGGAGAGACACCCATGCTTTACAGCTATTTACAGACATTCCACAGATGTCCTGTGGTTGGAGCTCAGACCAGGTCGGGACCAGTTCAGCTGACCTTGGAAACCTACAGGCATCGCTTTCAGGCAATGTTCTTTCCCTCTGCTGACCCGTTTCTGTTGAACCCTCTGCCTTGGTTTTCATCTAGAGAAAGAAGTCATAGGTTCATTGATTTGTATCTGGAAGGAACTACGGAGGTCCTCAAAGGAATTCCCATGTGTGACGTACTTTGTGATCTTCAAAGGGCTTTTTAAATACTTTCTATTATTAATAATATTGTTATTATTATGTTCTCCAGCTCAGCCCCCTAATTTTATAGGTAAGGAAGCTAAGGCCCAGAAAGGGAGAGTACTCTTCCTAGGGTCACACAGGAGTCAATAGAAGAGCCTGGATTGGAACCAGGGTCATAGGATGATAATAGACTGAGAGATGGAAAGAGGTCATCTAATCTAAACCCCTCATTTTACAACTGAGGAAACTGAGGCTCAAAATGGCAAACTGATTTTCCCAAGGTCACAAAAACTAAGTGACAGGGTCAGACCTTGAACATCTAACACTCTTTCCTCTATAACAGGGTCCCTCTGCATTTAAACTGAGAAGATCTGAGTTCAGGTAGTGGCTGCTTCCTGTTTCACCTTGGACGAGTCATAGATTATAGGATTTAGTCACTTGGCTGCTGTTTCTTAACCTTGCTCACCTGTAAAGTAAAGATGATAATATTTGCACTTCCTACTTGTCCTTATTGTTCAGTTGTTTCAGGAGTATCTGACTCTTCATGACTCCGTTTGGGATTTTCTTGGCAGATACTGGAAGAGTTTATTATTTCCTTCTCCAGCTCATTTGGCAGATGAGGAAACTGAGGCAAACAGGGTAGAGTGGCTTGCCCAGGGTTGCACAGGTAGTAAGAGTCAGACACCAGATTTAAATTCGGATCTTTCTGGCTCCAGGCTAGTACTCTATCCACTGAGCCACCCAACTGCCCGTACTACCTTATTATCTAATGAGAAAACAAATGAATAAATGGATGAAGGAATGAATGAAAAAACACGTATCAGACATTTATTATTTATGAAACTTTGTGCTAAGGGTTGAATTTATGAAAAGAAAAGCAAGATGGTTCCTGCTTTCAAGGAGCACACATTCTGTTAGTGGAAAACAACACAGATAGCAGGTTTTAGCTGCAAATCAGACAGAGAGGCCACCATGGTCCTTAGGGTATACTTGTAAAGTCAATCGTAATGTATCTTATTTAAATATTATTTCCACTGATAAAACCACATCCATGTGGAAGTCATTTGTCAACTACAAAATGCTATATACGTGTCAGGTATTATTACAGTTTCTCCCTGGTGGTCAGATTGGAAGCACAGTCAGGTGTTTCAAGGTCATCAGGGTAGACATATAAGAACAGTGTAGCCCCATAGACTCAGGAAACTAATTAGTAAGATAAGATTGGGGGCAGGGGAATTCTGCTTTTCAAACTGGGGACCAGAGCTTGACCCAGAATCAAAGAATATATGTGAAAAGGGATCTTAGATATTCCCTAGCCCAATGCCCCCATTTTGTAGGTGAGAAAACCTATAAGGTCTAAAAAAAATATGGAGACTCAGACTTTAGTGTCAAATCTCTCATGCTGAAAATGGTAGTGGGCAAGGGGCAACTTTCTTTTCCTCTTTCGTTTGTTTAATTCCTCAAGATTCTGTGATGTTATTGACATGGGTCCTCTCCGCGGACCAATGTGTTTTACATTCCCACTATAATTTAGATGATTGCGGTTGTTGAGTCGTTTCAGTCATGTCTGACTCTCTGTGACCCCATTTGGGTTTTCTTGGCAGAGATACTGGAGAGGTTTGCCATTTCCTTCTCTATCTCATCTTACAGATGAGGAAAACTGAGGTAAACAGGATTAAATAACTTTCCCAGGGTCACACAGCTAATAAGTATCTGAAGCCACATTTGAACTCAGGACTCAGGAAGGGAGTCTTCCTGACTCCAGGCCCTGAACTCTATCCACTGAGCCACCTAGCTGCCCTAGAATTCATTATCTTATGGACATTCTGTTAAGGAGCATCTCTGAACTTATCCAGACTGATCGCAGACAGCATACATATGTACAGATTATGACTGTGCCCACTCTCAGAAACTTTCAATGTCAGTGATATCTTCTAGAACTTATGTTCTGCTTAGTATAGTCTCCAAGAATCCAGAATCACCATTACAATGATGAATTGGGAAAGGATACCAGTGTACTTTTCCTTATGTAATTAGTCAGTCAACAAAACATTTATTAAGTACTTCCTATGTGCCAAGTACTCTGCTAGGCACTAGATGAGGCACCTGTACCAAACCTCTCTTGCTTGTAGGGCAATCTATAGTCAATCTCCATTTCTCTGTACTTGCTGGATTCTCATCTATTTAACAACTTCAACGTTTATGAGCCCCCACCAGTGGGTTTAATTTTACTAGTCATCCCGAGAACACAATTTTTCAAAGTGAAAGTATTTAATGATGTACAATAGTAAGACAAGTAGACAGAACATTTTCCTGAAATACTTGGGGGAAAATATACCATTGAAGGAAGAATGAATACACCTGGAGAATCCATATATAGGTAGTACCTATGGCCAGGGCACATGCATTAAGGGATTCCAGTAGAGAACACATATGGCCATGGTTCAGACTAGAGAACATTGATAACTAAGATGCTTGCATAGAAGGCCCTCTCATGACTTCTTCATCTCAGAGTCTTCTCATGATGTCATTGTACTGTTCCTTCTGGCTCTGGTTCCCACTGGTCTTATGAAGCATGTGCTCTATATAGCTGATGTTCACCGTTGGTTTCTCTTGTTTGTTGTTGGACAGTGTTTTGCTGCTCTCATAGTTCCCAGGTTTCTTTCTGCTATAAGATTTTGGATTTCATCTCTTCAGAGTGCCTAGTGTCTACCCTTGGTTCCTGCCTGCCATGGTATAGTGACTAGAAAACCTCTCTTTAATAAAAGCAGGTTGACAATTCTTTAGTTACAACCAAAGCAGTAAGGTACCTACCTAACTAAAGATTAAAAGTTAGATCAAGTGCTCATAGGCTTAAGATTACCTATTGAGGCCTAGACAGAATCATGTGACACATAGTCTATTGAACCAGGCGACTATTTGACAAAGAGTTAGATATAACTCCTAATACCTTGTGGGTATTCTGGGCCTTTAGATCTATTCTGGATGGGGTTGGGGCTTTACCGAATCAACCTCATAGATTTATGGGTTTCAGGTCCCATAATTTTGGGTGAGCCATAAACTTCTTTGGGTCTTGAATCTGAGTGAGCACAAAGCTAAGTTAAGGCCATTGTCTTTCTGCAGGCCTACATTCCTGGTTTTATTATGTTTATATGGCCAGCAACATGCCTCCAGGCTTTGTGCAATGGCACATTCTTCATTCAATGTTGTTAAGCTGAAAAAAAAAAGAGTAGACAGACTGGTCAAAATGGAGGCCTTTCCTTTGGGAATCATAGGACCATAAATTTAGAGCTGAAAGGGCATTTGGGCTAGAGGCAAGAGGGCACGTTAGGGGTGATCTGTCTTCTCCCTAATGCTTGGCCCTGGTCCTAAAAGAAAAGAGTAGAGAAGATGTGCTGTTTATATTGAAGGAACACAAGAAGGAAAGGCAGTCTGTGTCTTTGCTTATCTTCTTGCAAAAATGAGTATGCTGGGAAAGCTGCCTCAGAAATGCTTCATACCAATATCATTCCTGATTTTTCCAACCTGTGTTCCTCCCTTGTAGTTATTTTCAAAGAAAGATACCTCTCCATGTGAGGTTTAATGAAAAAGGCTCCTACTGTGTCCTGACATCATTCCTGGGACTCCTGCTTCCACAAGTGCCTCTTAAAGTTCTAATTAATATCCCAGGAAAACCTTTTGCAACTTTGGGGAATGGTTCCCCTTCACCCTTCCCTCCCACCACTTCCTGGGGATGTTGCTGCAAGCAGCAACATCCGACTAGCCAGCTTCTCACAGGGAAAATGATGCTCAGAAATATGGAGAGAGGCCCTTCTGCTATACTGCAAGGCCTAAGGCACAGGAGAGAGTTGGAAAAGCAGCTCTGCTTGCCTCCTTTCAGTCATCCCAGCCCCCACTAGGTGGTGTGGGAGCCTTGCTCCCCAATTTTAGTTTGCAGGATAGAGTGCTAGGGATTCAGGGAGACATCTCTCTGCACTGTAGTTGGAATATTTTGCTCAACTACAGGGCAGGCAGAACCCCTGAAGGGGATGCTGGCGGTGGAGAGATGGGGTTAGTTAGATGGGGTTGTTTTTCCCAAATCCTCCAGTTACATAGCTCCATCCCTTTATCACAACATCCTCTGAGGAAGGTCCAGGGCTCCCTGCGGGACTGCCCCCAAAATCCAGGCCAGGGAGCTGAAATCAACATGTTAATTTATAAAGCCTCCTCCATTCCCTCAACTAACTCTGTGGGTGTATGGGGAGCTAATATGGGGGATTATTATTAGGCTATATATATATATATATATATATACACACACACACATTGTCTAACTCAAAGATCATCTCAACAGACTCAGGCAGAATAGCCGTCCAGGAGGCAATTAGAAACATTTGTCTCATTGGTGGGGGTCATGATTTTCATGTATCTGGACCATCCACTCCTGTCAAAGTTAATTATTCATTTCTCTTCTAATTAGAGTCAGATTGCCCTTTAAAGGTAAAACTGCAAAGGTCCATTGATTCTGCATTTTTAAGCAATAAATGTTTCTCGTTAAGCTATTTGAATTTAAGTCTACCTTCCAGGGCTTATTTCAGACAGCCACATGGTAGGGGAGGGGAGAGGAAGGCAGGAGTGAGGGGCTCCCAAGATTTTTGGATTTAGGGCAGGGATGGGGGCTGTAGAGCTCACAGCATTGTATTCATGTCAGGACATCAGGGAAAGTTCATCTCTGATTATAGGAGGCAGTGAGAGATTAGAATTGTGATTGTCTACCCATCACAGTGAACAGGGGCAAAATCACAGATGGGCAAGGCCAGGTTATGGCTGGGTTTATTCACTCCAGAGCCTGTGGAATGCATGCTAATATCCAACTTCATTTTGTATCTTAGGAGAAGGGAAGAGGGAGGAGGAGAGTCTGGATCCTAAATGGAAAATATGGTTGTTTGGGAATGAATGACAGAACTGACCATCCCCACCCCCCAACAAATGCATACACACACACACACACACACACACACACACACACACACACACACACACACACACACACACACACCTTCTGCCTCAAAAATTGGAAATTCTTAATGATTTTATACCCCAAAAAATGAACAGGATAACTTGGCAAGTGTCAGGAAGGGTCAGTTTTGAGAAAGATCCTAGTTCTCTTTTTTCTTCTGCTTGAATCTGAGCAGAAGTTGACTCAATTTCCCACCCCCTCCCTCTTTCGTATCTGTTGAATTGCATTAGAAATTCTAGAAGACGGTAGCCAGGATTTTAAAGGCAGCTAGGTTGCACAGTGGAAGGAGTGCTAGTATGGCGTCAGGAAGGCCTGAGTTCAAATCTGACATCGGACAGTTACTAGTTGTGTGACCCTGGGGCAAGTCACTTAACTCAGTTTGCCTCTGCTTCCTCATCTGTAAAAGGAACTGGAGAAGATAATGGCAAACTACTCCAGTGTCTTTGCTGAGAAAACTCCAAATAGGGTAATGAAGGATCAGATACGACTGAATAACAAGACAGGATTAAATGACCAATAGGACTTCGAGGCAGTGTGGTATACAGAGAAGAACACTTGATTTGGAATCAGTGGACCTGGGTACGAATTTTGGATTTTCCATTTAGTAAATATCTAGGTGACCTTGGGAATTTCCACTTAACATCTCCAGGTCTCAGTTTTCTTATCTATAAAATAAGGGGCTATAGACTTGTTGACTGTTGAGGTCCCTTCCAAGTCTAGATATATTTTATTTGTTGTTTTTTAGTCCCTCTCTCTCTTTTTTTTTTTTTGCATCTGACTCTTTGTGACCCCATTTGGAATTTTCTTGGCAAAGATACTGGAGTGGTTTGTCATTCTCTAGATGTGGGATTCTACCAATCTGAATTTCCTTCCAGCTGTAAATCTATAATCCTAAATACTGTCAACATAGGCTAGCTATACTGTACTGGACTAGGACTCACAGGTGCCCAAATTGGTCACTGGCATGGAATGGAAATGACTGCTTCCAGTAATACCCAGGTAGTACTTCACAACATTTATCATATCGATGCAAAGCAAATTTCTGAATCTTTTGCTATGACCTCACTCCTCCCTTTTAGCTCAAGCAGAGGCTGAATGATTATTGAGAACATTGTAGAAAGGAGTCTTGATCCTGTATGGTTTGGACCAGATGGTCAGTGAGGTTCTTGCAGCTCTGAGACGCTGTGATTCTGCAACATTCTAGCACAGAGCTAAACCTTTTGGATCACAATCTGCTGGTTCTTGTGTATTCTGCAGGCTAGAGAACATTATCTAGGGGAGATGCCTAAGTTTGATTTGATATCATTTTGAGTTTCTGCCCTATGAACATTCAAAAGAAAAAAAAAAAACCAACCACAATGTCTGCCCCCTGGGAATAAATGTCCTAGTGAGGGATAGAGACAAACGCCACCATCAGAAATATTTATAACACAACTCTGGTGCGTGAAATGCTGTGAAAAATGGGATTAAAAACATCCTTGACCTTCTCCTGTTATTTTTTCTTAAGATTGGCTCACAGTTAGAGGGAAGGAGTATAGAAAGATTAAAGAAGAAAGGAGGGGGAAAGAGGAAAAAATAGGAAGAGAAGGAGAAACGAAGGGAGAGAACAAAGTACAGAGGAAGGAAAGAAGACAAGGAAGGAGGAGAAGAAAAGAAAAGGAGAGAAAGAGAAAAATAGGAGAGAGGAGAAAAAGAAGGGAAAAGATAGAGGAGAGAAGGAAGGATGAGAGGAGAAGAAAGAGAAGAGGGAAGATGGAAGGGAGAAAAGAAGGGAAGGACAGGAAAGGAGGGAGCTAGGAAGAGAAAATAAGAAGGAGAGAGGAAGAAGGATAGAATCCCATGAGAAAGAAGGAAAGAATAAGAAAGGGAAAGGAGGAAGAAGAAAGGAAGGAGAAAAGAAGGGAAGAAGAAAAAAGGAAGGAGGGTATGAAGGAGGAATGAAGTAAAAGAAAAAGGGGAAGAAAGGGGAAACAAGGGGAAGGATAGATAGAAGAAAGAATATAGTAAATCATTCAATCACAATTTTTGGGGACCTTAATCTGTAAAATGAAAAAATTAATTCTACTCTGCCATTACCTTCTGCACATTAGACATCGACACCTCTATTGGCATCTCTAATTTCCTATCTTCAAAACATCTCCTGATTTCCAATGAGAGCATCACCATCCTTCCACATTCCTAACCTTACAGCCATCTTCAACTTTCCTCTCTTTCTTATTCTACTTCCCTCTTATTCCCGCCCCCACCCATATGTCATCAGTTCTCCAGTCTCATCATCTCTACCACTATTCCCTCCATCCCTTTTTTCCACCCTCCAAGCTATACTTTACATAGCTACCAGCATGATTTTCTTGAAGCTCCTGTCCCTGTATTACTTAGCAAACTCCAGTGGCTCCCAATCGTCTCTAGGATCAATTGCAAATTCCTCTGGCATATAAAGCTCTTCACGTTTTGGTTCCATCCTACCTTTTCTGGCTGTTCACAAATAATTCCCCTTGTCGCCCCTTACTGTGTAGCCAAACTAATAGTTTTAATGTTCACATCATACATGATATTCATATCCTGTCTCCATGCCTTTGTACTTGGAATGAACTCTCTCCTTAACTCTCAAAATCTCCATTCTTTCAAAGCTCAACTCAAGACCCACCTTGTACAGGAAACATTTCCTGATCTGCTCCCCTTTGCAGATAAATCCTCTTCCCCAATTACTTTGTTTTAATTCAGCATTTTCTTATATATGCACATGGCTCCTTTGATCAAATTTAAGCTTCTTGAGGTCAGAGAGTCTTTCATTTTCATCTTTTTATCTCTCATGCCTGGCACCAGTAGGCATTTTCCAAGTGCTTGTGGATGGAGGGAGTTGTGGCTAATGAACTTTGAGGTTCTTTCTAGCTCAAAATTTCTATTCCTATGATCTTGAAGGTTTTTCTAGAGCCCAGATTCTGCGACTTTCCTCCTCAGTGGGTAGACTGCTGAACCAGAAGTCATGAGTCTTAGATTCAAACTCCATTTTAAAAACTTATTATTTATTGGTATATGATGATATTAGTTGTACCTTGTATTTCTATCCTATTTTAGAAGAGTTTTCAAAACTCTTTCCATACATAATTTTCCATACATAATTTTATTTGATCTTTACAACCACTGTTGGAGACTATGGGTCTCCCCATTAGATTGTAAGTACTTTGAGGGCAAAGACTATCTTTTGACTCATTGCTTCTTAGCTCAGTTTCTGGCACCTAAGAGGCTCTTAAATAAATGTTTATTGAATGAATCTTCATTTTTGTAGGGATTGGGGATGGTTATCCAGCCATTCCAGTGTCTAATAGAAGTTCCTTCAAGGCAAGAATTATTTTTCGTCTTGTCTTTACAATCCCTAATGCTTAGTACAGTGATGTAATGTATATATGCTTCAAGCCTGGGAGTCTAGGTCTAGAGCTAGAAAGGGACCTTTGAGTCCCTCTGGTCTAATCCTCTCACTTTATAGATGAGGCCCCAATTGGTGAACTGACTTGCCCTGTGGTAAGTGGATGAGCCAGAATTTACACCTTGGACTTTGTACTTCTGTGCTAATGCTCTTTCTGTGTTAAGACACTGCCTCCAACTGCGAATATTTGTTGAATTTCTTGAAATTGAATGGACGAACCAAGGTGAGGCATTGGCTAGGTTTATATATATATATATATGTGTATATCCTTCTTTACAGCAAATACCTTCAGTGATACTAGTACATTTGGAAAGCATCTAATCCCTGGAGACTTTTTATAGAAACAGGAATCAGCAAAGACTTTGTGGAAGGGGATGAGGGTGGGGTGGGATGGGGAGAATGGTGAGGCCAAGTGGGCTTTGGGATGCAGTTTTTGGGTGAGAATCCTGACTTTCCATTAGGCTCAGTGGAGAGCAGGAGAGTTCCATTTCAGCCTTTAATATGAATTTTCATTTAATAAAATGTGAAAATTTATAAGTAGTCTGTACTCAGGGCAAAAGGAACAGGTCTGTTCCCTGCCAGAAATGCTTCAGCTCGGGAAAGAAGCTTTGCCAAGACACTCTGAAGGCCATAAACAAATAACCAAGTGATCCAGGCTTGGCTTCTGGGTTCCCCCCAAGCTTCATCCATGGCCAGGTCCAGACTTCAGAGACTCAGAGTGGAGGAAAATGAAGTAGGAGGGTGTGTATGTGTTGTGTGTTGTGTGTGTGTGTGTGTGTGTGTGTGTGTGTGTGTGTGTAGGAGTTTTGAGGGGGGGAAACTCATTAATAATCCTGACAATCCTGTGAATTGGTAAGAGGGTGGAGATGATTATTTCCATATTCCCATTCTGCTGTTGAGGAGATACTAAGGCACTGAATGACCTAATAAAGCATTCTTTGGATGCTGTTGCAGACTGGATGCTCTGGGCCTGAAGTTTCTGTCTGGTGATGCCAACAATGTCCATAGGGTAGACAGCAAGGAAACAGCCCTGAATTTGGAATTAGATGACTTGGGTTTGCATCTATGCTCTGGTTATTACTTCCTGTTTGACCTTAGGCAAGTTTGCTGCCCTCCTGCCTGATGCTCTGTTTATCAACTGTCAAAGGAAGGTGATATAATGGATGGTTTCTGAGGTCCAGTTTGAAATCAGGTGATTCACAAAATCACAGCATTTGAGATTTGGAAGGCACTTTAATAGGCATTTAGTTCAATTCATATCTAAGCAATCTCCACTATTCCATATTCAACAAATGGTCATCCAAAGAAGGGATCTCCCAGCAGACCCCTTTTAGGCAGCTGAACTGTGGCTCCTTAGACTCCTTGCAAATGTAATTATTTTTTCAAGTACCTAGTGTAGTGCCTGGCACATAGTAGGTATTATATAAATGTTAACTATAATTATTACTGGTCTAGAGAGCTGCCACCTGAAGAAATTCCATCTACCAAGGCAGACTAGTACACTGTCTGAAGCTTGTATAGTCTTAGAGCTGCCTAGAGGCTTGAGTGCCTTAGCTTCAAGGTCAGTTCTCTACTATAACACAGTGCCCCTAGCACATAATAGGTGCTTAACAAGTCTGTGTTGATTGATGGCACATATCTGCCATCCCTTTCCTCACAAGGGGATGGAATGTCTAGGCTTACTCACTGTTTTATTGGTGGGAAGATTATTGCCTCCTTTGGGGTGGGAGGGTTGTTTTTTATTCCTTAGTGGCTAGTGTGGGACCTTGAATGGTTTTTGGGAATTATTTTGTTTTTCAATCCAAGCCTGAGATTTAATGATATGGAAGCTTCTTCTATCAAAACAGATCACAAACTCAGACGGTTACTTCTTGAGTTGCCTGGGGGCACTGAGAGATTTTGACGTATTTATGGTCAGGTAGTCAAGTATGAATCAGAGACAGAATTTGAACCCTGATCTTCATAGCTCCAAGGCACTGCACCCCAGTGCCTCTTTCCTTGCATGTAGAAAGTACCTTGGTAAATGTTTGCTGAATTATTGAATTGTCTCACTATGTTTCACTGTCTGAGTCAGGGAGGTAGGAACCATGATCACCATTTGTTGGGCCTAGCTGGTCTTCCTCACCCCTACCTGTACCTTCTGTCCATTCTGCCTATAGTGCCCAGGGTTCCCTCCCTGAAACAAGAATTAATTGGTCCAGTTTCCTTCCTGGTTGATACCTGTTTGTTCTATAGATTTTGTTTAAGTTCCTTGGGGAAATCAGTGGCTGGAGTGGTTTCCTAGATACCTAAAGCTCTGCTATCTAGTGATCTCTTCTCTGAATTTCTAACTCACTGATATTGCCCCAGACCATAGAAAGTAGAGTGACCTAAGATATTAAAGGCAAGATGACGTTAATTAAGCCAGTGAGGTACAGTGAAAAGAATACTGTACTTGAATGCACAGAGAGCTGGCCTCTGGCTCTGACTTCCATGGTAATTGGTGGTACGATCATAGACAAGCCACATAACCTCTCCAAGATAGCAAGATGGGCCCCTCTAGCACTTATTGCACAGGGTTGTGAGGAGCAAATACTAATAATAAATAGCTAGTATTTATATCAGGCACTGTGCTAACGGCTTTATAATTTTTATTTCTTCTGAACTTTCCAATAACTCTTGGAGGTAGGGGCCATCAAATGGAAACTGAGGCCAAGAGGTTAAGTGACTTACCCAAGTTCACACAGCTAATACATATCTGAAGCTGAATTTGAACTCAGCCCTTCTGGACTCCATACTGGTGCTCTGTCTACCTAGCTGCCTGAATGAGATAGATATCTATGTAAATCTGAATGTAGAAAGGTTCTGTGAACTTGTCAGAATGGGAAACTACATTCACTAATACAGACCTAAGACCTATGATTTAGCAGAGAAGTCCTAAGACCTATGATTTAGCAGAGAAGTCCTAAGACCTATGATTTAGCAGAGAAGTCCTAAGACCTATGATTTAGCAGAGAAGTCCTCCAGAGAGGCCTGAGACGCAGAAAGGGTAGTTAAATGAGACAGCTGATATCATTAGTATCATTTTATGAAAGTGGCTTGCCCAAGTTTACACAACTAGCCAGTGCCAGATGTAGGATCTGAATTTAGATCTTGCTCTATATGTAATTTATATAAAACAATGTGTAATATATTGTAATTTACTACATGACACCATGATATGATATAAAATATACACATTATAATCAAATGATAATCTATTTAAGTAATAAAATTACTATAATACTTAGAATTAGTTATGTATTATATGTGTATACACACATATACATATACATACATATATGCCCACATATATACATATACACACACGTACACACATACATATATAAGCTTGGTGGTATGGTTGTTGCCCTTTGTTCTCAAAGAGGACCAAAATGATATCACCATGATAAAGTCATGACTTGCCCAGAGTGACATAGCTAGGGAGTGTCTGAGGCTGGATTTGAACTGAGGTCCTCCTTATTCCAAGACCAGTGTTCTATCCATTGCACTACCTAGCTATTCCTAGAAGCACAGCCTATATACACACACATACACACACACACATGTATATATGTATGTGTATGTATGTACATATATACATATACATGGATTCATATATGTGTATATGCAGATATACAGATATGGGCAACCAGGTGGTTGAAGTCAGTGAAGGCTCCATGGAATGGATAGAATCTTAGATGCTCTTTGGAGAATGAGTCAGTGAAGGCTGGATTTGTAGTTTGCAGTCAGACTGTGGATGACCTAGGATTCCATTTAGGAGCTTATGCTTTATTCATTAAACAATGGGAGCTAGTGAATGTTTTGGGGGAGAAGAGTAACATGATCTAAGCGCAGAGCATTAGAAAGATTACTCAGGTAGCTGTGCAGAGGATGGGCTGGAGAATGGATAGACCAGAATCAGGAAGACCAGTCTGGAGGCCAGTATAATAGCTTAGGTTAGAAGTGTGGATGGTCTGATCTTCTGTAGAATATATAAAGTGGAAGGTGAGGAGGAGATATTATGGAGACAGAATCTCTTGACAATGACAGAGATCAGGGAGGACAGCTCTGCCTTCTCCTTCCTAGCCATGGTCTGGAGGTTTTAATGGACATCAAGTTCAATACAAATCAGCCATGTGACATGCTAGCCAAAAAAAGCTACATGATCTTCACCCTCATTGACAGAGGCCTAGCATCCAGGAACAAGTCAGTGATGGGCCTGCCGGGTTCTGGACTGGCCAGGCCACGTCTGGGCTTTGGTGTTTGGTTCTGGGCACCATATCACAGGAAATACCTTGCTACCATGAAGAGCTTCCATTAGTGAGGAATGAGGTTGACAGGGGATCTGGAGCTCACATCACAGGAGGGTAGGTTGGAGGACTTGAGCAGAGATAGCCTGGTAAAGACCTGGGCATTCCTGAGAGCTGTCTTCAGTCAGTCAGTCAATCAATGAGTCAATAAGAATCTACTTTAGCCTGGGCACTGTGCCATGCTCCGGGGCTGTAATCTGGAAGAAGAATTAGGTTTATTCTGCTTGGCCAAAGAGGGCAGTAGTAAGAGGGATGGGTGAAACTGGCAAAGAGGCTGATTAAGGCTCTTTAACCAAAAAAGTTCCTACCAATGAGTGCTGTACAACACTTAATTTAATGGAAAGGCGTTCTTGAGAAAGCAGTAATAGAGACAGCCACAACTGAAATCTATGTCATGTACATTGGGGCAGCTAGGTGGTGCGATGGAGAGACTGCTGTAATTGGGAATAGTAAAAACCTGAGTTCAAATCGCACCTCAGACACTTACTAGCTATGTGACCCTGGGCAAGTCACTTAACCCTGTTTGTCTTAGTTTCCTCATCTGTAAAATGATCTGGAGAAGGAAATAGCAAACTACTTCAGTATCTCTGCCAACAGAACTCCAAAAAGGGGTCACAAAGAGTTGGATTCAACTGAAAACAACTAAACAATGAATATTACCAAACACACAAATATTACATATAAAATTAACATTGTCTTAATTTTAATTAATACAATATATAATGTTATGTAATGAATGATGTATAATTATATCAATTAATATTATCTTACATACAAAATATGCAATTTTAAGACAACTACTTGAGAGTTTGTAGGGGACTAAGAAATCATCTAGTCTAGTGCTATTAAATCAATAAACATTTATTAAGCTATATGCTGGGCACTATCATTTTGCACAGGAAGAAACTGAGACCCAGAGAGGTTATGTTATTTACCTATGATCACAAAAGAAGTCAACGGTAAAGCTGGGATTGAACTCAAGACCTTTAATTCCAAATCTGTTCCCCTTGACCCTCCTCTGTCGAGTTGCTTCCCTCACTTGAGGTTTTCAGGCAAGGGGCCTTGTTGGGTGTGTAGAGAGAGGAATCTCATTTGCAGCCTGGCCCCTTCCTATGACTTGAGTCATCCTCATCCAAACTCTGGGCCAAAGATAAGGATATTCCAGATACTCCAAAACACTTAGCAGAGGAACATTTCTGCCTGGCCAAAGGCACGTTGGCTCTGACGCTGAGCCTGCCAGGAAGGCGTCTGCTTTGTCTCAGGGTGGGGAAGCATCTTAGGACCAAGACAAAGACAGGTTTGCATCCCTTTTCTGAGTAGTCTCCTGTATCATAGCAACAGTTGTCCATTTCCCTTCTGCTGCATCTCAGCCACGTGCAGCGCCTCCTCTGTGGCAGCTTTGCCTGGAGCCCCCAGTTTCTACGAAATTCATCAGCTCCCCAGAAAATTTGCAGCCTGGCCAATGAAAATCCAGATGCTTTTAAAATCAGCAGGACAAACCCTAGGGATATTTGGGGGGATGAGACTGGGAGGGTTGTGGCACGTCCCTCCACTCTACCCCAGTTGCTTCCAAGACCCCATGATTATGCATGAAACTGAGGTTTCCCCTGGAGCCCCAGATGGGGCTTCACAAGTCCAGGGATTGCCTCTCATTGTTCTGGTGGCTGGCTGGTTAACCCAGTGGAGAATCACACATGTTTGCAGGAGTAAAGACCTATTAGGTTATCCCATCCACAGACACACCCCCTGCTGGGGTCCAATTCCTCTGGAAGACAGACTTCAATAACGCCGATTCCCTGAAATTTTGGGCACAGCTTGTGCTCCCCAGGGGTTTTTCTGCCTCTCTCTGAATCACAGGGTTGGGGGAGTGGAACTGAGGTACAGGGGACCTCTAGGGCAATGCCAGTATTAGAGCTAGGACTAGTGTGCTTTGGGTCTCCCTTGGAGCTGCTCACAAAAGATCTAAATCACAATGTGGTTTGGGCTAACGTCGTTCATTCAATCGTTCATTGTTCATCCCTCCCTCCATCCATCCTTTCAATATATATGTATTATGTAATCATAACAATAATAGCTAGCCTTCATATAGACATTTAAGGCTTACAAAATGCTTTATATCTGTCATCTCATTTTATCCTCACAACACGCTGTTATTATCCTCATCTTACAGATGAGGAAACTGAGGCAGCAGAGGCAGAATGACTTGCCCAGTTAGAATGTCTGTGAAGGCAGATTCGAAACTCAAAGCTTCCTGACTCTAACTCTAGTGCTCTAGATGCTACAGAACCCAACTGCCTGTTGTGTACCTGGCACTGTGAACCCTTTGAGATCAAGAATTGTTCCCTCCCCTTTCCCCCTTTCTTTTTATCTCCTCTACTTATCACAATGCCTGGTATCTGTGTTGTTGTTCAGTCATGTCTGACTCTTCATGATACACCCCCCCCCCCCATGCTGTCCATGGTGTTTTCTTGGCAAAGATACCAGAGTAGTTTGCCATTTCCTTCTCAAGCTCCTTTTAAAGACAAGGAAACTGAGGTAAAGTGCTACATGACTTGCCCAGGGTCACACAACTCATGTCTGAGGACATATTTGAACTCAGGTCTTCCTGGCTCTACCCACTGAGCCACCTAGCTGCCTCCTCCTACTCCATGATATATGATTGTTGGTGGAGGGACTAGCCCTGTGCTAGGCACTGGGGACCAAAAAAGAAAAAAAGTAAACAGTTCCTGGCCTCAAGAAACTTTCCATTCTATTTTGCTACTGTTATCCCTTCCAACACTGAGATTGTAGGATAGAATTCTGTGGGATCATGAAATCAAATCCAGGTAGACTGGAGTATTGAATGGTTAAGCAATGTTCTTCACATCCAATACTTCCTCTCCAATATCTCTGGTGCTTTGCTCAGGCTGTGTGTGTCCCATGCCTTATGGGCACTCTCTCCTCACTCCCACCCCTGAGAATCTGATTTCCTTCAAATCTCAGCTTAAGCTGATCAGTGTTGCAACTCATATAAACTCTGTATATAATTACATCCTTAGTATCTCTCTTAAGACAGACGTTAAGAGGGTAGGTGGTACAGTGAATAGAACACTAGACTTAGAATCAGGAAGAATTGCCTCATATTAACTGTGTGACTCTGGATCAGTTATTGAACCTCTGTCTGCCTTGTTTTTCTCTTCTGTAAAATGGGACTATTAATTATAATATCTACCCCCAAGGATTGTCGTGAATAAAATCAGATGACATATATAAAGGTCTTTGCCTAGCTTAAGGCTCTGTATAAATAAAATAATTACTATGATTATTATTTTCCTTATGATACTTAATAGTAGTTTAACAATGGTTGACTGATGGGTCAATTTATAGATGTGTTAAGTCTTAATTATTAAAATTATTAATTAAGCAGAAAGAAGGAATGAGCTATCTTAGCTAGCTCTGTTTTTGTTTTTTCAGTTGTTTCAGCCTTGTCTGAGTCTTTGGGGCTCCATTTGGGGTTTTCTTGGTAAAGATACTGGTGTGGTTTGCCATTTCCTTCTCTAGCTCATTTTACAGGTGAGGAAACTGAGGCAAACAGGGTTGAATGACTTGCTCAAGGTCACATAACTAGTAAGTGTCTGAGGCTGGATTTGAACTCAGGTCTTCCTGATTCCAGGCCTGGGGCTCTGACCTTGGCACAACCTAGCTACCCTTAGCTAGCTCTACTCTTTTGGAAATGTCTCCTCTCAGTCTATAAAATATACATTCTCTAGGACCATGTGGTCATAGGTCTAGGGCTGGAAGGGATTCGAGGGGGCATCTAGTCAAATCTCCTCCCTTTTGCACATGAGAAAACTGAGACCCACAGAGGTTATGTGACTTTCCTAGGGTCACACAGCTTCTAAGTGCCAGAACTGGTAAGTTGAATCCAGATTTTCTGACTTCAAACAGTATTATGTAAGGGAGGATTCATATTATTTACTCCTAATAGAACTGAAAGTAGAGACTGTTTCATTCTTCTGTTATCCCGCAGACCCAGCATAGTGCCCTGTATATAGTCAGTGCTTAATTAGTGTTTGTTGAATTGAAAAATCACATATTAATGGTGTGATAGAAAGACCAAACCAGGGTGTCCTGGGCTTTAGTCCATGCTTTCTTGTTAACTGGTTGTATGATGGGGGATTTTGTCTTCCAATACTTGCTGGTTAGAGGATTAAATCACTTATTTTCTGAGCTGCCATTTCCTCTGCAGTAAAATGGTGCCCTAATGTCTCTAGTAGCTCATTCATGTAGAGCAGCTAGGTGGCTCTATTGGTAAAGCCTGCAGTCAGGAAGATTCATCTTCCTGAGTTCAAATCTGGCCTCAGGAACTTGTTAGCTGTGTTGCCCTGGGCAAGTCATCTAACCCTCTTTGCCTCAATTTCCTCCTTTGTAAAATGAACTAGAGAAGGAAATGTTAAGCCAATCCAGTATCTTTGCCAACAAAACCCCAAATGGGGTCACAGAGACTCTGAAAGGACTGAGAGACAAGCTAACTCACATGATTGTTGTAAAAACCAAGTATTCTGTGCTCTGTAAACCTCAAGATGTCATGTAAATGCTAGCTATTATTGTGACCCAAATGCAAAGTTGGGATGTTTTCCCCTTCATTTCTCCCTTCCTTCCAGCCCCCAGCCCCCACCCCAGAGGAGGTGTCTAGGGTTCAGTCCTTTGTAAACTTCCTTTCCCTCCTCCCAATGTTCTCCATGTCTATTTCGAGAAGACACTGAATGCCAACATTTCCCTGGGATGATCAAGGTCATTGAGTCTCTCTCAGGTTCAAGTCTCCCTGGGGCAGTAGAAATCTGGGAGGCCTGCCTGTGGGTGGGTAGGGAGGCTTCCTCTCTAGGGAAGGGGCTGCCTGAGGGGCCCTAACCTTGTCTCTCCATTCGGCCAGCTCCCTAACTCATCCTCTCCTGGCTTCCTCTCTCCGCGCAGCTGACCAAAGGACACCAGGTGGCACTCTCGTCCATCAGTTACGTTGGCTGCTCCCTCTCCATCTTCTGCCTGACCATCACCCTGGTCACGTTCGCTATGCTGTCGTGAGTCATTTTCACTTTCTACCTACTGAGCAAACCTCCCCCGGAATCTGAGCAGCGGCAGGCAGCTGGTGGTGCCCACCCACTGGATCTGGAGCATGGGGGATGGGGGGTGGGGTTGACATCATAAAAGTAATGAGCACCTAGAGCCCCCTTCATTGTATTCTCCATATGCATTCTCCACAGACCATTAGCAGGTCACCAATTACTTTTAATTTCTAGAGACGGACACCTTTAAATAAATACTAGGTGATTTACTGACAGAATCTTTGGCTGTGCTCCTCTGTAGTGCCCCCACTCCCATTTCCTAATAATTGGGAAAAAGTTAATCATTGAAGTCAGAGGGATTCAAGTTACCTCGGGCAAGTCCCCTGACCTCCCTGGGCCTCAGTTTACCCATTTGTAGTGTGTTGGAGTTGGGTTAGGTAGTTTCTGAAGTACTTTACAGCTCTAAATTTAAGATCTTATGATCCTACCTTGTGTGACAAGTCACCTGCATGGGCCTCAGTTTCCTCATTTGTAAGGTGCTGGAGTTTCTGAGATGCTGTAGTGTTCTAGATCTAAAATTCTATGGTCCTAACTTGTGTGACCTTGGGCAAGTCACCTGCCTGGGCCTCAGTTTCCACCTCTATAAATTGGTATCAGAGATCCCTTCTAGTCTTAAATCTGAATGCTGAACTCTGGACCAGCTCTGTGAGGAGGCAGGGTTGCTAAGGAGCAGCGCCATGAGAAGAAAGTTGCATTTGGAACCAGATGACCTCAGCCCAGAGACTGACTCTATGACTTTTCATTCATTCATTCAATAAACATTCAATTAGTACCTACTATATGCCAGGCACTGTGGCTCTGATTTAAGAGAATTTCCATCATGCCATGTGCTACCATTAGAGTGAGGAAAATGGCCCCAGGGAGTCACTGTGGCATCATGGAAAAAGACCAGCTTTGGAGGTGCTGGAGTTCAGACCCTGAGTGTCCACATATTAGCTGTGTGACCTTGAGCAAGTCATTCCCTCACCTCCTCTACAAAATGAGGGCATGTGTTAGATGACCTCTAAGATCTTTTCCTGCCCTAAATCTATGAGCCATTTTATAACCTTCTTGATTTGATGCCCAGGAAAGAAGGCTACAGGCTGGGATGGAAAAGAGCTATGTATAACACAAACTGCACTGGGAAGGATTATGTGAATTATTCTAATTATGTGAGAATGTAACTAAGCTCCTTGAGCATAGAGATTGTTTCATTTCTTATGTTTGTATTCTTAGCTCCTAGCACTGAGCCTAGAGCATGTAATAGACACTCAGAAATACTCACTGATTGGGATTTCCATGGCAAATATTCCACTGTCTTCTAATCTATGGTTTTTGGAGTCAGAAGACCTGAATTCTAATCCCATCTCTGGTATTTACTTCTTGTGTTATTTGGGGAAAACCATTAACTTCCCTGGCCCCTGTTTCCTCACTAGCCAAATGAGAGGGTTGGGCTAAATATCCTCCTAGAGCTAGGATCCTATGATCTTCAGACTTGATTTTTATTCCACCCTCTCCTCCCACCCTTCCAACCCACAGTTTCCTTTCTATAGATTTGTAGGTAGAACCAAGGCTAAATACATCAGATCCCATGATCTCTCTGCTAGAACCCAAGCAATAATAACATGGAGGCATTGGGAGGACACATCTAAGCATTGCAGATGTCACAGAATCTCAGACCTGGAAGGGGTTGGCTCTGGAAACTATCTAGTCTAGTCTATTCATCTCATTTCAGGGAGGAGGACTCTAAGTCCTTCAGAAAAGCTGAGTGACTGGCCCTGGGTCACACAGCTAGTACATGACAAGGCTGGGGTTTGAATCCCAGGATCTCTAAAGGCTGTGTACTTCCCACTGTTGCTCCCTTATCACCTCACTACTTCTTTTCCCTGCCCTTACCTGCCTCCCCTGCCCCAGTCTCTAATACTCTGAAGACCACATAGTGTAATGCAAAGAAAGTAGAAATTAAGAACCCTGAGTCACTACTCTGTCACATACGTGTCTTATGACCTTGAATAAATTAGTTCCTCTCTCTGGGCTTCAGTTTCTCTAGAGGCAGAGAGATGGTTCAGCAAGTAGGATACTGGGTTTGGGCCCATGTAGACCTGCCTCAGATACTTACTAACTGAAACTCTGAAAAGGTCACCTAATTTCTCTGGGACTCAGTTTCCTCATCTGTACAAAAGGGATAACAAAGGCACCTACCTTCCAGGATTGTTGGAAGAACAAAATTTGAATACGTGTATGCGTGTGTTTGTATGTGAAGTCATCGCAGCACCTTTTTATGTCATGGTCCTCTTTGAGAACAAAGGACAGCAATAGGTGTGTATGTAAACGTATATTGTATGTATATATATATATATATATATATATACACAGACATAATATGTAATATTTACATATGACTTTGTATATATATATATATATATATATATAATCTCAAGCCTTAAAACACTATATAAATTTTAGTTATTGTTATTATTTACATCCAAACTAAATGCTTTCAAAAATTTCCCCAAGGTCTGACATTTTCTCCACTCTCTCCTTTGTCTGTCTCCTAGTCCCTTCCCCTCTTCTTTCCTGGGCTCTCTTGTTATCTGGAAACCTAGTCTGGGTCAATTCCAAGGCTCCTGGACATCCCCTCCTCACCCTGCCCCTTCCCTGGTCAACTTTGGGCCCCTGTAGTTAGGATTCTGTGGGACCTCAGTCCCACCCTTTGGTGAGTTCGGGACCTCTTCAGGTCAGTGGTCACTTCACTGTTATCTCCTCATGAATGGCCTAATGGAACAATCAGATTTGGGACAGTCTTGCTGTTGGGTGGTGGGGATGAGCAACGTCTTGTGGATGCTGTCACTCACTGGAATATGAGTTCCTCACTCAGAGTCTCTGGAATAAATGGAGGCAGTGGAGGGAATTGAGAAAGGAAGAATCAGGAATGAGAATGTGCAGAGAAAATAGTTGTACTGTCTGCCTGCCAAGCAAAGATGCAGCTGGCAGGTTGTTACTTATCAGGACTGCCTATCACAGGTGAAATTAGGGGGCTTTTATTAACATCTGAATAGTGGCAAAGAAACGAGTTTCACATTTGTTCCTGAGTATTTAACACCTTCCTGTTGTGTTTATCTCTTTCTCCCCTCCATAACAAACTGGGTGTTGAAACTGCTTTGACTTCTGGAGTATGGAGGCCTCTCCCTGCTCTTCTTGTTCCCCTGGAGACACCTGTAGTTAGGATGGAGCCTGTGAGGGACTCAGTGCCAAGCAGAGCCAAGTTGGCTTCATGGGAACCTGTCTGATGAGGAAGCTGGACAGTTTATCAACCTCCCCAAGTCCTAGGCCTACCTCTGTCCCTTAGAGCACTTGGGGCCTTTGGACTGAGTCAGATAACATCCCCACACCCCTATGCACACACAAACACATAAATATTCCTTTCCTGACTAAAGAAGGACTGGATGGGGAAGGTGAGTGTGAGGTATTAGGAAAATTTCCCAGAGCAGCCACTAGGGAACAAGTTTTAGGGATAGAGGCTGGTTTTGCCCTCTGGGTCCAAGCAGAACAAAGAGAATCACTCTTCTATATGACATCCCTTCAAATACTATAATTAATCCATCTGTAAATATTTATGAAGTACCTACTAGGTGCCAGGCACTAGGGTAGGCACAGAGGATACAAATATAAAATCAAGACTGTCCTTGCCTTCAAAGAACTTTAAAACTTCCTTGAAGGAGGAGATTAAAAAATGCTCACAAATATGAAAATATAGGAAACAGATCCCCAGATTGCAAAATTCTTTCAGTAGAGGCCTATACTAACACCTGCAGGAGATGAGTCTTGAAATGATCTCAAATTTCTAAGAGACAGAAGTGAAGAGGGCTGCTATGCATTTCAGACAATGGAGACCAGCCTCTGCAAAGACACGTAGGCAGGTAGCAGGAGATAAAATATCATGAGGAGGGAACAGGAAGTGAGTCATTCTGGCTAAAAGTGTAAGTGGTATTATCTATCCCTCCTGTGTCTGCTACCCACTCATCCACAGTAGAAGTACAAGATTGTTTTTTTTTTTTTTCAAACTAAACAACCCTAGTTCCTTCAAACAATTTTCATATGGTGGCATCATCATCATCATCATCATCACCACCATCACCATCATCATCATGACCTTCATCACCATCATTATCATCATTACCATCATTACCATCATCATCATGACCTTCATCACCATCATCATCCCCACTACCATCACTATCACCATCACCATCACCATCACCATCATCATCATCATCACCACCATCACCATCATCATCATGACCTTCATCACCATCATTATCATCATTACCATCATTACCATCATCATCATGACCTTCATCACCATCATCATCCCCACCACCATCTCCATCACCATCATCACGGTCACCATCCCTGTCATCATCGTAGCTAACATTTCTATAGCACTTTAAGGTCTGCAAGGTGCTTTACACATATTATCTTATTAGATCCTTACAACAACTTTGGGAGATGAGTCCATTTTCTTGTTGTGGTTGTTGATGGTGGTGAGGACAAACAACGTCTAATTTAAAGAGACAACCAAAGCAGAGGGAGGTGAAGTAACTTGCTTAGGATCACATAGATCATAATAATAACAAAAATAATATTAACTAGCAGTTAATACTATGTGCTGGGCACTGTGTTAAGTATTTTACAATGATTATCTCATTTGATCCTTTCAACAACCCTGGGAGGTAAGTAATATTATTATCCCCATTTTACAGGTGAGGAAACTGAGGCAAACAGAAGGTAAGTGATTTGCCCAGGGTCACACAGCTAGTAAGTGTTTGAGACCAGATTCGATCTTAGATCTCTCTGATTCCAGGTCCAGCACTCCACCCACTGAACTACGTTCCATAAAGTCAAAATTCTTTCCATGAAGCCGAAATCCTTTCTCATTGATGTCTACCTCTGAATGCCTTCCAATTGTACTAGATGACCTTGAAAATCCTTTTATAGCTCTAAATCCTGTGATCTAGATGCCAATGGGGAGCAGAATCACAGAAGAAACATCCTTAGAACAGAGAATATCAGAACTGAAGAGATCTTCAGAACAGAGAATGTCAAATCTGGGAGTGCCCTTAGGATACAGAATATTAGAACTAGGAGGGACCTTTCATAAGCCCTCTGGTTCAATCTCTTTATTTTGCATATGGAGAACCTCAGGTTTAGGTCAGGTAAATGACTTGCCCAAGGTCACTCAGGTAGCAAGTAGCTGAGGTGGGATTTGTACCAAATCATCTGCTTCAAATCCAATGCCCTTTCCCCCCATGCTAGGCTGTCCCTCATTAATTATACTAGGCATTTCTTGGATGTTAGGGTACATGGTACTTCTGAACCACTATCTTACTGTGTGGCATCACATAGCCCCAGGTTATATGGCAAGGAATCAAGCAAGTTCCTTCCTTACCCTTCCTGTCTCCACTGATGGAAATTCATCATTTTAAAGGATTGACT